>NC_050575.1:436794002-437129308 GCF_011100635.1 Trichosurus vulpecula | reverse complement strand
AAAGAGGGACATAGGAAAGCAACCTCTGATCATAGAACAAAGGATCCCTCTTCCTTTCCTAAGTACACTTGATGTCTTCAGGTCACTGGTGTTTATTTAATGTAGGGCAGCTCCGATGAGCAGTCCCTGAGAATGAAATCTATCCAGTGGTACCCAGAACTGATCATGGCCAAATTCTCTGGCCTATCCAGTGGTACCCAGAACTGATCATGGCCAAATTCTCTGGCCTATAGCTCATGTCATTGTCTACACTGAAGTACTGTCGTTTCTTGGCAGGAATTACCACTTCCCTAGTTTCTTTTTCCCTGGGAAACAGCTGAGTGGGAAGCCAAAAGGAAAGGCAACATCACAGCATTCTCAGTAACTCATCCTGCCTTCCCTCTGCTGGTGATTTAGAGACTTTTGACTTTTTTTCTTTAATGAACATTATGTCAAAGAGGAGGAAATGGAGTCTTATTTCACAATGATGCCTGCTATGCAATTAAGGATGTTTATAATTAGCATTTGTGAATACAACTCAAGATTAAATGGATACTAAGAGGAGACTAATGGGGTTTGAGGACACTGCTTTGTTTTCCTCTCTCAGTTAATGGTCTTTTCTAAACTGTAAGTCAATTAAGCACAAGGAGGAAAGTGGAAAAAATATACATTTTCATAATGCATTTTTTAATGAAGATCAGGCAGGGAAGGAAGACAGGAAAATGACAGTGCTGTTGTCTGTCTGGTTTAGGGCTCAACTGTTGTTTGGAAAGAGATAAATATTTGTCGGTAGTCAGATGGGCAATTGGTTTTTAATTTGAGGGCCTGAAAGATTGCCTTGTTCTGGTGAATTAGGACATTTTCAAAACTGAAAAGGGAAACTCATTTCCCATCTGGACTCCCCTGTTCCCCCACCCTCACCCCACATCTCCTCTGGTGGTGCTGCTATTCTGATCCAGAACAATCCTACTGCTCCCTAGACTCACTCCTCTTCTGGAAGCCCCTCTACTTTCCCCACCCTTTGTGCTTTTGAGACCCAGCTCTTTGAAGGTTGCTTTCCACCTACCCTGTATGTAGCCTGCATGTACTTGGTAATTTACACATTGTTTCTCCAATCAGGATGAGAGCTCAAGGAAGACAAAGATTATCTTGGTCATGCTTTGCATCCCTGATGCTTGGGACACAGTGAAGTGCTTAATAAAAGCTTGATTGTTGATTGGTTGGCTGACACATTGAGATGAGTAAGCTCCTTTCCCCAGTGTTAAGCTTTTCCTCCATCCTGTCACCATAAGTGAAAGCTGCCCTCTCCTGATGCACCATTATGCAGTGGAAGCTGCTCTTTTTCTCTCTCCTCCTCCAGTGTCATTCCTTACTAGTGACTGACCTTTACAGAGTGATTTATGTATATCATGTCATTTGAGACTTGCATGTTCAAGATAGGTATTATTTCCACTGATTCCAAGCCCAGTACTCAGTCCACTGTGCCACCTAGCTGCCCAAAGCAATCCTTAGCTTGCTTTAAATGGGTAATAGTGGCAAAGACTGTATAGCTGCTATTCTCCCTTGGTCAGACCTCATCTTGAGTATTGTGACAATTCTGGGCACTGTAGTTTAAGAGAGACATAAGTAAATTGGAGATCATCCAAAGGAGCCCAACCAGTATCTTCATGGCCCTCAAGAGCACATCATATGAGTGAAGGACCAGGCTTGTAGAATGGAAGTTCTTTGAGAGTAGAAATTGTTTGGCTTTTGCTGTCGTCTCCCTAGCACCTTGGACAGCATATGGCACATATTACACAAGACACACAGTTAGGTTGAATTGAATTTCATACTTAACCTGAAAAAAAGATAACCTGAGAGGGATGTGATCCCCGTCATGATCTAGTATTTGAAGAATAGTTGTGTGGAAAAGGAATTAGACAAGTTTTGTTTGGCCCTAAAGGAAAAAAATAGCTAAGAATGATATGTGGGGATTGCAAAGAAAACAAAACAAAACAAAAAGCCAAACTAGGTTTATACTTGATGTAAGGAAACAAAAGGTGATTGCTTGTTTGGTTTTTTAACTTCTAAGAATTACAGCTGCCCCCAAATGGAATAGGCTGCCTGGGAGAGAGTCGATTCCCCCTCACTGGAGACTTTCCAGGGCCTGCATGACCACTTATCAGGGAAGCTCTAGAGGGAATTTTATTTGGATACAAGTCAAACTAGATGTGCTTTAAGCTTCCTCTGAACTCTGAGATTCTGTGATTCTTCTTTCTACTTCCCATAGCAGCGAGCATAAGGCCTTGCCCATAGTGGGTGTTTCATTGATGTTTTATGAATGAATGAACCATAAATGATTATCTGGAAATAAGTGCAGATAAACTTTCCATTGTCCCTGATGATGGCATGAAAGAACCAGGGCTTAAATTACATGACAATAAAAAGAATTTAAGTTCATTGAGGGCAGAGGCTATTTCCTTGTTTTGGTCTTTGTATCCCAAGTGTTTAACACAATATCTAGCACATAATAGGAATGCTTAATGCTTATTGATTGATTGGTAAAGAAGAATCTTAAAACAGTGTGATTTTCTTGACCCTAGAAGCAATGCTGTGTTTTGTTTTGCTTTTACATTAGTGTGGTTCTGGTTGTTATTTACCAGATCTCCAATCTCAATACTATAGGGAACTCTCAATGAGGAACACCTTCTTTTTTTTGAGGGGGGAAGGCAGGGCAATTGGGGTTAAGTGACTTGCCCAAGGTCACACAGTTAGTAAGTATATCAAGTGTCTGAGGCCAGATTTGAACTCAGGTCCTCCTGACTCCAGGGCTGGTGCTCCACTCACTGCACCACCTAGCTGCCCTGGAACAACTTCTTATAATGGCCCTTCCTCTGGAACTTATACAGGGTGTTCCTAAGTTCCTAAGTCTGGACACATAGGCAAAAATGCATATTTTCAAGAAATGAAATGAATGAAATTTTCAACAACATTTTATTTAATTGGAATATTAACAAATAACATCTTCAATATGGTTTCCATCATCTGTGATGCAAAGGTTGATGTGCTTTGCAAGATTCACGCGAACTTGATGCAATAACTCCACATTGCCATCAATTTTATCACATTCACTCTTTATGTGTGCAATCAAATGTGTTGCATCTGTGATTTTCATTGAGTAAACCTTCTCCATTAGCATACCCCAGAAAAAGAAGTCAAGGGAGTGTGCTGGTAAGCAAAATGGGCTCTTAACACCTAGTTCAACCAAGTCCCCTTGAAGAGTTTGGCCTTTGTTTCCTTGATTAGATTTGGGTGTCCTTGTTGCCTCCATGCCTCAGGGGAGGGCCTAGTTTACACATTAGTATGAGTGACATGTTTGGGACATCAGAGGCTTTTAGACCATGCGGGTTCAAGTTGCCTCTTTGTGATAATTCTAGGTCACGTGTGTGAGTCGCATATGTGACTCACCCTTGACTCTGAAAAAGATATAAAACCAGGGACTAGCTTTCTCTTTTTTGAAGCTCTTACCCACAACAATGGTGGTGCAAGTGACTCTGGGCCAGCCCTCGTTGTGAGCTCCCGGGCTCAACCTAGAAGTTGGTAACTATGAATTGTATTAGGTCTGTCTGTTTGTAATTTGTTTAGGGCTCTCACTCGCAGTGCTGCTGATGTGGAGACTCCCAGCAGCTGTTGCTAAGAGCCCTCCAGCTTGTAACCCTGATGCTGAGACTTTGTTAAACTCTCGTAACCATGTATTGGGATTTGAATCAGACAAGGTCTGTGTGTCCATGTTTGTACTTTGTTTGTATTTTATTCCAAAGTTCAGGGTGCTGGCTTTTTCCCCTGAACTAAGTGAATGGTATTTGTATGAGGAATTAAAATAAGCTTGTCAACCCCTTAACATTGCTTTCCTTACTAAAGCCGATCAAAAGAACCTGTGCTTTTGCAGTGTGCTGGTAGCATTCTTGTTGTTGGGCTTGTATTGGTCTTTTACCTCCACAACAGCTGCTAGCCGGATTGTTGAAACAGGGGGCAAAGGTCTGTTAACATTCCAAATGTTTCAAAATATGCATTTTTGCCTGTGTGTCCAGACTTTAGGGACACCTGTAGCTTTGGAGAGTAGCCTGGGGATCTGAAAAGTTAAATGGTTTGTCCAAAGTAATACAGCCAGCATATACCAGTTGGGATTTCATCCCAAGATTTCCTTAACCCAAGACTTCTTGACTCTGAGTCCAGTTTTCTATCTACTAAACCACACAGTCATTATTAGTATATTGTATGTAGGTCTGAGTTGTCACCAAAGTAGGCGACAACTTACATCATGGGCTTTCAGAGAAATTTTTGGCCTCCTCTTTGTGGTAATTGTTTTATATCAATTAAAACGTTTGTTGTAAGTGGTGATTTGTCCTGGCAGCTGGTGAAGTGGAAAGCACACCAGTATTAGAGTCAGAGATGTGACGTATCTAAAGTTCGAGGGGTGGACTTTCTGGGTAATTAATCTTTTTATTAATTACGCTAGTCAGTAATTAATAAAAGGCACTTTCAAATGCCAAAGATGGAACATGGTGATTTCTTGATGCTTTTATGTCTTTGGAAGAGTGGGTGTTCCTGACAGGCAGCAATCAACTCTGGTTAACAATTAATGAGAAGATGAATATTCTAATGAGAGGGGGGCCTATTCTAATGAGGGACTGGAGGATACAACTTTTATTTTGTCAGATTATCTCAACCCAGACCACCCCCAGCCTCAGCCAATCCAGACAGACTCTACGCTTTACCCAAGCCTGCCTGAGTGGAATACAATGTGCCTAAATTCACTTTGGATTAAATTATTTTTAAGTTTTTTAGTTGGGTGGGGTCTCTCATCCAGGATTAAAAAACATGTACATGGGAATTTGGTGAATTTCATCCATTGACTATGTCCTTCAGAGATTGATGTCCTTCAGAGACTTGATAAACCTGTAAGTTTTCTGAGTGAGGAAATAAGAAAGAAAAGCTTCAATCCTAATTTAATAATAGAATACTAATATGAGGGAAATAAGAGGATCTGAGGTCAAAGACCACCTCAGCCACTTATACTATCTGACCTCGTACAAGTCACAATTTCTGGGGATCTCAGTTTCTTATCTCTATAAGAAAGGAGTAGAACTAGATGAGTTTTAAGATCTCTCCAAGCTCTGAATATGTGAACCTGTGATCTCCAAGGGCCTGGCTACCCCCATGTCCCTCCCCACCACTGGCCTATTGCTGTGCCTAAAACTTCCGTGCTACTAACCCGATCAGTTATATAACCTTGGACAGGCCACTTTACATTTTTGGTACTCAATTTCTTCGTTGTGAAGTGGGGGCTATTTTCCTGGGTGATGGGGATCCCTTTCTAGTTCTAAATTGCTGTGATCTTTTAAAAAGCTAAAACACAAAGTGATATGTGACAAGTTCAAAACAGACAAACTGAGACTGTGGGTAGAAACTCCTGGCAACCTGTGTTTCCTAGAAGTGAGCACAAGAGGGAGCCATAAGATCACTCTCAAACCCCTTCCCTTCCCAGACACACGCATCACTTCTAGAGATTTCATTCTTTTTTCCTGCTCCCTGAAATTTCTATATTTCCAAATTCTGTTTCACAGCGTCTCCCTCCAGGATTCTCTGACGTTCCATGAGCAAAGAGAGATTTGGCCCTCTCCCTTTCCCCCAGACCACAGCAAAACAGTCCCTGTTCTCAAAAAGTTCATACCCTAAGCGGGGAGACCATACACATGGAAAGTTTCAGCTGCAAATCAGATAAAAGGGCCTGTGGTAAGGGAGATGGTGATGCCTCAACTTTAATGTCATTTCCATTGATAAAATCATGTCAGTTTCTGCTGTAAACCATGGACAGGCCAAAGACCTTGCTGATAAAAGCTTTCCTTATTGGTCTTCAATAGATGTCGCTGTAATCCCTGCAGGGGCAGTATCTCCACAGGAGTTGCTTCCCAGCAAAATGGCTGTGAACACTGAGCTGGAAGTATTGTTTGTCCTAAGGCACTTGGGTTCATCTGTTTCCATCCAGGTCTGAGTAGAAATGTGGTCAAGGTGTTAGTAATAGTTTAATTTGCCTGGCACTTGAAACTGCCTGCCTCCACTTTCTCCCTCAGGATGCCCTGCTACTCAGCTAGACTGGTTTGCCTGCCCTATGAGTGACAGTTGATTGGCAGTTTATAGGAATGGCTAGGCCCTCCACCACTGAAACCATCTCCCCGTATGATGGCGATGAGGACTGGATTAGAAGCAAAACCAGTGGTCTCGAGGGTGCTGCCACTCCTAGGACTTCTGTGCCCATCTGCTTATTGGCAGTTGTTTAACAATTGGTGGAGATGTGAAAGATAGACCTTATAGCATATCAGAAAGAGTATTGGATAGGGATTCAGAAGACCTGGGTTCAAATCATACTCCAGCTGTTTACCACATGTGAAACCTGGAAAGAGTCGCTCAGCCTCTTTGGGTCTGGTTCCTCATTGATAAAATGGCTGCTTGCTGGACTCTGAGGGCCACTCTAAGTCAAGAGCTATGAGTCTATGAATGGCTACAAGTCAGTCATGTGACATCTTGGAGCAAGTCTAGAGCGAAAATCTGTTATTCAAAGAGGAAACATGAGAAGTAGCAGTGGAATGGGAGGGGGAGGTTGAAATTTATTGTTTCACTGGAAATTGGAGAGAGAAGAAGGAAGGGGAGGAGGAGAGGAGAGGAGAGGAGAGGAGAGGAGAGGAGAGAGAGAGAGAGAGAGAGAGAGAGAGAGAGAGAGAGAGAGAGAGAGAGAGAGAGAGAGAGGAGAGGAGAGGAGAGGAAAGGGAGAGAGAGAGAGAGAGAGAGAGAGAGAGAGAGAGAGAGAGAGAGGAGAGAGGAGGAGAAAGAGGAGGAGGAGGAGGAGGAAGAGGAGGAGAAAAAAAGGAGGAGCAGGAGGAGGAGGAGAGAGGGGGGAGGGAGGGAGGGAGAAAGAGAGAAGAGGACTTTCAACTGAAATCCAGAATCTGTGTACCATCCCTGAATTCATTCGTTATTGTCACACATATCAACTGAGTCGGGGAGTGGGGGGGGGGGGGAGGGGGTTCGACTCCTGTGTCCAAGGCCAGTGTTCAGTGTTCAGTGTAAAGCATACCCCTATCACATAAACAGATCACAGAAAAATATCCCTAGAACTAGAAGGTACCATAAGAAGCCATCAAACCCAACTACCTCATCTTACAGTCAGTCTGTCAAAGAACAGTTAAGTGCCAGACACTATGCTAAGTGCTAAGGATACGAACAAAGGCAAAATGTCACTGCCTTCAAGAAGCTCACAGTCTAATGGGGAGACAACCTACAAAGGGCTATGTACAAACGAACTCTAGACAGGAAAAATCGGAAAGAATCCACAGAAGGAAGGTACTAGAATTAAGAAGGACTGGAAAAAGATTCCTGGATTTTAGCAGGGACTTTAAGGAAGCCAGGAGATGGGGATGAGGTGGGAGGGCATTCCATGCATGGAGAACAGACAGAGAAAAGACCCAGAAAGATCACTGACTTGCCCAATTTCACATAGATAAGAAGGGGCAGATCTAGATTAGAACTGAGATTCCTCTGAAGAGTTCTTCCACACATTACACAGTGCCAGAAAGCTTCCCATAGTTCATTACAGCAGATATGGACCAGAGAGAGGCTCCTTTCACAGAGGAAAAAGCTGAGCACAGAGGGGAGAAATGGCTTACCACGGTCACACAGCTAGTGAATGTTAGAACTGGATCTCCAAAGCAGGTTTTCAGAATCTAAATCTGAAGTGCTCCACATCCATGCATGATGGCATCACCCTCCTTCAATTCTATCTACATCTGCCACCTCACCCTGTGGCCATGATCATCACCTCCCTGTTTCTCTGGCATAGACTGGCCCAGGGGATCACCTGAACTACCATAATCTATCCAGGGTGTCTTCCCATGGCTCTGCTTGGGAGATGTACATGTTATCTCAAAGTCAAGCTGTTTTAGTGGGGAGTGCCCTGAGATTTGGAATTTGACAAGAAGTCCTTCATTCAAACCACAACTCTGCTACTTATAAGCTGGGAGACCTTAATTAAGTCCCTTAATGTCATTAAGCCTTAATTTTCTTTTCTGTAAAATGAGGGAGTTAGTCAAAACTCTTTCTGTCAAGCTTGACACCTATGGTTTTTGAAAGACCATCTACCAAAGAGGTTACAGGAATCAATTAGTCACTTAACATTTACTAAGTACCTAAGACAGAGGTGAGGAATCTGTGGCCTCCAGGCTGCATGTGGCCCTCTAGGTCCTGAAGTGCATCCCTTTGACTGAATTCAAACGTCACAGAACAAATTCTTTTATTAAGCAGCCCAATTCTAGGAGGCAACATGTAAGGTACATGCTTACATCTGTAAGCACAAAAGTAAGACTTATATATCCGTCTGGGCTGTTTAAATGTATAAAGGGGTAGCTCAAGGAAAAACTCTGATAGATGTCTCTGAAATCTTGACTACCCTTCTCCAGGAGAAACTGATCTTCCTGCCTGGAGAAGAACAAGAAAAAGGGCCACAAGCCTGGAATCTCTGTTCTCCTCTATGAGGGAATACCAGACTAGAATTACATCTATATGTTCTCCCTAAATATTTCTGGTCTAGGGGCATGATTTGTGCAGAACATGGCTCCTTTCCTGGTCACTACCCCTTAAGGGGAGAGCAGAGAATGTCTACGCTAGTTTTACTTCTTCCCACCAAATGCTAGTTACACAAAATTCCATAGGAAATAGTGAATAGTGAGTAAATCCATTTTCCCAAGAGGGCAGTAGATAGAAATCAGAAATGTTCTATAGATTACGCTACAGCAGAAAATATGCAAGACTGAATGATCTCTTTAGATGGGAATAAAATGAGTTCTAGGCTCAACCAAAGAGGCCCTTCTCACCCAAGGAGAAATTCCCCAAAGTCTATAAAGAGGCAAGCTGGAAATCAGGAACATAATTGAGAACACAATCTCTCTCTCTCTCTCTCTCTCTCTCTCTCTCTCTCTCTCTCTCTCTCTCTCTCTCTCTCTCTCTCCCCCTCCCTCCCTCCCTCCCACCCTCCCTCCTTCCCACACATATCTAGAGATCTGATGCAAGTCCCAAGAGAGCCCAGACCTACACACATCCTCCCTGGAAACAGAAATGAAGAATATCTCTTCTCTTCAACACAATTACGGCAATTCTATCCCTCACACAGTCACACAGGAAGTTATCAGCATTCTGGAATCACATTTTGAAGGTGGCATTGCAGTGCAGGGCTGTCCACCCCCCATGCAGCTTCACTTAGGAGGTGGGTTACATAAATAACTAGGTACATACAAGTATATCCAAAGTAGATGGCCGGTATTCTAAAACAGAAAGGCACCGGCTGCTGGGGAGGCTGGGAAAGCCTTAAAGAGCTTAGATTTGAGTTCAGTCTTGTAGAAAGCCAGGAACACTAAAAGGCAGAGAGGTGGGGAGAGGGTTCCAGGCATAGAAGATGGCCACTCGAAAGATATGGAGACAGAACATGGCATGTTATGAGTGGGGTATGGAATACAGCTAATGAAAATTTAGAGCTGATTCAACCACAGAAATAATTGGGCTAGAAAGAGCATTGGCTCTGAAATCCAAGGCCCTGGGTTCAAATCTCACTTCTGATGCTTCCTATTTGTGGATTCACTTACATGGGCCTCAGTTTCCTCAGCAGTCAAAAGAGGGAATTGCCTCATGTGACTCCTGAAGTTCCTTCCACTTCTGTATCTATGACTCCTTGACTTCATGATTAACTCAGTGTGAGCTCAAGCTGGTCACTAGCCTTCTCTTGCCCTCAGTTTCCCCAGCAGTAAAAAGAGGGGCTTGGATTAGATGACTTCTCAGGTCTCTTTAGATGCAATTCCATAGATCATTTGTATTTTGATGAAGATATAAGGACTGTTGGGAACTGGAGAAGAGTGAAAAAGAAGAAAAAATCATTTAAATACCCAAGTTTCCTTCAGAAGCTTGGAGCTTTTAAGCCTCTCGGCTCTGCTCGTTCATCTTGTTACTTAGGTTTTTAATTAAATTGCAAACAAGTAAGAAGCCCATGGCAGCCTTTTGCTGCCAAATTCATTAGGGTGACATTTATTCACTCAGTATCAGGAAGGGCAAGGTCATATTTATCTTCTGAGTCAGGCCTCCTGCCGAGCAATAGCTGAAGGTGAAACTAAGCATTGGCCCAAAGAGCCGACTGTTGAGGATGAAGAATAAAACTAGGTGAATTCATGGCCTCCTCCGCCTCCTTGGGGGTATTGCTACCCTTTCATTTTACTGTGTCTTCATCTCAAGTGAAGCCTTTTTTGTCCTTTCACCTGGAAAGACTTCTCTGGCAATGACTATCCAGTGAAGCTTCTCCAAAAATAACACCTGCATACTCTGGCTCCAAACCACAAAAAAAAAATTCCAAAAGCCAGCCTTGTTCCAAAGAATGGTGGCCTTGTGGTATAGTAGGCTCCCCATCACTGCAGATAATCAAGCAGATCGCAGATGCCCATCTGTTCAGATTACGATAGGTGGCTATATTGCCGTAGTAGCCAGGGCACTGGATTTGGAATCATGAAACCCTAGGTTCCAATCTTGATTCAAAAATTTACTAGCTGCGTGACCCTGGTCTTACCCTCTTGTCACTTACCCTCTGTACCTCAGTTCCTTATCTGTGTAATGAGAGTGTTGGACTCAGATTTTTCTTAGGTCCCTTGTAACTCTAACTTTGATCCTCTGATTCTTGGATTAGACAGCTTTAGAATCCTTCTCAGTTTTAAGAGACACAGTAGAAAGAACATTGAAGTAGGCTGATTTTTGAATCCAAGACTTGCCATTTGCTTCCTGTGTGACTTTGGAGGAGTCACTGAAGCTCTGGGGGCCATGGTTTTCTCATCTCTCCTTATTTCTCTGCTGTCCATCAGCTCTGGATCCAAGATCATAGATTCAGAGTTAAAAGGAACATCATCTCATCCAAGACCCACATTCCACGCAGGCAGAACCCAAGGCTCAGACAGGCCCAGCAGCCTCCCCAAAACCAGACAAGGGGCAGAAGTGGGGGCCACAGTCAGATCTCTCGGTGTCAGATCCCAACTCTTGTCAGAGTTTCTGGGCTGGAATTCCCATTGTGTCTTCCCTGTTAAAAGGTAAGGTCCTTGAGGGCAGGGACCACTTTTATTTCTCTTTGTATCCCCATAGCCCACACTGCTTAAGGTTTGCAAAATTCTACAAATATGACCTCATTTGATCCTCACAATTCAAAGAGGTGAGTGCTGTTATAATCTCCATTTTATAGATGAGGAAACTGAGGCAGAGAGTAGGTTAAGTGACCTGTCCAGGCTCACACAGCTAACAAATGACAGACCAGAATTGAACTCAGATCTTCCTGACTCCATGCCCAGAACTCTGTACTTCATCTAGTTGGCATCCACTGCATATAAAGCACCATGGTAGGCACTCTGGAAACAAAGACAGAAACAAAATCTCTACCCCTTAGGAGCTTCCAATTTACCAGCCTTTCTTATTTGTCATTGTCAATGCTGCTGTCACTGATGTTTCACTGATTCCTTTATGAATCTCAGGATGATAGAAATCTCTGACAACAATATACTGTCCAAAGTGGTTTACATCTGTTATCTCTGCTAAGCCTCAAGCCAATCCTGGGAGTTGGGTCATTTATGTGGTATTTTTCTCCCATTTTAAAGATAATGAAATAGCCTCAGAGAAACAAAGTGATTTTTCTAAGGTCCCATCATTTAGCAAGTGGCTGGACAAGAACTTGAAACCATGCCCTCTTCTGAAGCATGGCCTTTTCCAATTCAGAGCTTTTTCAATTGCATTTTCTGGCTTCCGAGACTCCGCTATATTTTTAGGGCTGTTCATAAACAAACCACCAACCAAATAAAACCTGTAGGGCTAGATTTGGTTCTAGGTATCATTTTTTTCAAGCAAGGATACTGACAAGCTTGGAAGAGGCCAGAGCTCAGTGACTTTTCATGATTCGAAGAGAAGAGAAGGTCGAGGAACCAGGATTCTGAGAAGCCTGAAGAAAAAAATCAGTTCTCAGGGGCCAGGGCCAGCAAGGTTGGAAGGCCAGAGGTTTAGGTGTTTCATAGGGAAACATAATACATGTAAGTAAACCTGATCCAGGTGGAGAGGCAATCTAGGTGTCTGAGGTGGCCAAGTCACTCATTACATCTCGTTAAGAGAGAAATATTCATTAGAAGTCATCAAGCAGAGACCACAAGACCACTTCTTTGGTATACCAGAGAGCAAATTCTTTGTCAAGAATGGGTTGGACTAGATGGCCTCTCAATCCTCTTCCAGTTCTGAGATTCTGGTATTCTGAAGTTCTAGTGAATAATTCAAATAGGGATTTCCTGTAGAAGAGTGAGCTCCCAGTCACCGGAGGCCTTCAAACGAAGGCTGCATGGCCATGTGTCAAGAATGCTCTAGAGAAGAATCTTTTTAGGTACTGTTTGGATAGGATGGCCCTTTCAGACTCTGGTATTCTCCAGTGATGATGATTGAAGACCTGAATGTCTCTCAAGAACTTTTTAATGGGCCCTTCATCTTCTTCATTGTATTTCCACTTCAGAGGTAACTTAATATTTGTATTACTGGAAGGCAGCTAGGTGGTCCAGTAGAATACTGGAATTGGAGTCAGGAAGTCCTGAGTTCAAATCCCACTTTACACACTTTCTAGATGGGTGATCCTAGACAAATTATTTAATCTGCGGTTGCTTCAATTTTCTTAATGAAGTGGAGATAGTAATATTTACTACCCCCCCCACCCAGGGTTGTAAGGATGAAATGAGATATTTGTAAAGGACTTTGCAAATTGTAAAATGCTATATAAAATCCTAGCTACTGTTACTGCTACTACTAATAGAAGTGTGATAATATTACTACCAGTAGTAGGATAATAGTAGCAGTAACAGGAACAGTCTTATTTTCAACGCTAATAGCTTTAGGTTTGGTTTTGATGGGCTGAAGTTCCAGAGCCTCTGGTAAAGGCCTGAGAGACAGCATGGCTCAGTAAATAGAAAACCAGCCTTGGAGCCAAGAGGACCTGGGCCCAGATCCTGTCTCTGATGCATACTGGCTGTGTGACCCTGGGAAAATCATTTAACCCTCCAGTGTCCTGGGCAGCTTTTGAAGACTAAATTGCAAAAGAGATTCCAACCTGCATTAATGGAGGGAGTTTCCCCAAATGGGAGTTCCCCATACCAACACAATCCAGGGTCCTGTCTATAACCCTATGGTAATGACTTACATCGAAATGTGGATCAAAAGGGAAAGTCTTCTCAAATGATGCCATTGGGTCCCTGGGTAGCTTTACCCAGGACTCAGAACCAGAAAAAGGGGCTTCAGCTCTTTTTGACAAAGGCTAAACATTCCGGGCTGTTGACATGGTTTCGGTCTTGACTGTTTCTGTCCTAGAGACCATCTCTGGGTGGGGTCGGCCCTGCCCCTGGGAATAGGAAGTTGGTGGATTACTGTTTATTTGTTGATTGTCTTCTAGCCTCCAGCTGGGGAGCCAGCTTCCTCCCTCCAACGCCCCAATGTGAAGGCCAAGTGCCACCTTTCTTTGTGCCTCTTACACAGAGCCAGGCTAGAGTTGTTGGTATTCCAGGGAGACTGCTATATATTCATGTTTCTGTCTTCATTAGCCAAGGGTTTGACTGATGAATGATGCCATCCATTCCATATGCCTACCACGGAAAAGGGCTGAATTCATTAAATGACTTTTCAGTCTGTCTCTCCTCTCCCTGTCCTTCGATGCCAGAAGGGGTTGGACAGCAGCCGAAGCCCTGGTGGTGGCCCATTCTTGCGCAGATCTTGGAAGTTGAACCTTATGAATTCATTTACAATAGCTGACACTGACCATTGACACTTAGACCATTATGTTCAATATTTAGTCTGACTCTCATGAAAACCCTAGAAGGTAACTTTAACTTCTATAGGCATTATTATGCCTGTTTTAGAGGTGAGGAAACTGAGGTTCAGAGAGGTTTACTTGCTTAGGGTCACTTAGCTGATTAATATCGAAAGGAGATTGAAACCCGAGTATATCTCTCCTGACTTCAAGCCTAGCACTTTTCCTGAAATATCACATCGCTTTTCAATCAGCATGTATTTATTATGGAACATCAACTGTGTTTCCACCTCTGTGACAGACACTGGAGGGTAGGGAGCAAGAGGGAAGAACACTAGTGTAAGGCCTCAATTAGAAATTTCCTGGCAGACTTGCTGAGCTTACCAGGATGTGAGACACCTTCCCTTACCCTTTTTATCCCAAGGAGAATATAAATGTGCCCATTGGCACTGTGTTGAGGCCCAAAGACAACTCCTGATTAAGTCTTGGTGACTTGGGATGCCCCAAGATGAGCTGGTAGGTTTGGGCTGCCCTCCAATATCAATGGGTTGGCTTGGGCTGGTGTATGTCAGTTGGATAGTGAGCTGACTGCCCCTGAGTAGGGTAGGGGAGGTAAGGGGCAGGGTTGGGGGTCAGGTTTCATTGGCCTTTTCCTTTCTGATTTTCTTAGGGAGTGTGGTGTGAATATCTTCCCTTACTGCCTTGTCCTCTAGTTCTGCTCTATAGAATGACTGCATTGGAACTACGAGTATATACCACAGATGTATGGGCTCAGCCAATATGGCCAGAAATTCATCAGCCAATAAGCATTTAGTGAGCATCTACTATGTGCCAGGAATTGTCCTTAATGCTGGGAATGCAAAGATCATAGTCCTTGGCCAATTCTCACCTTCTTTTTCGCCCTCTCTGAACAATTATCTGAAAGCATATGCCTGAGAATGGACCCTTGGGGCCCAAGAAATAATGGCAGTGGTTGAGTGACCTGGGGAAGTATGTGGGAACTCCATGCGCTCACCCGTGTGGCTACAGAAAAACTAAGGGACAGCAGCTTTCCTGAACCCATAGCTGCTAGGCTGTGTGGGGAGTGGGAGAAGGGAGCTAATGACCCAGAATGATTCTTGAATCTGGCCTTCTAGCTAAAGATGAGGCAGTTTGTGGAACTCGCAAGCCTTAAGGGTCAGTTTGCGACTAAACCCAAGTCTGAAAATTAGGATTGATAGATTTCTATGCAGAAAACATGGATTTCCTGAGCAGCAATTAGGCCTGCTAGATTTGGGCCCCGTTACGTTGTTGTGATTTCATAAGCTGAGTTCATGCAAAGGATTCTGAGAGGCCTGAGTGGCCCAGGGCTGGAGGCCTCTGGGAAAGCTCCTACAACTAGGCAGGACCACGGAGGACCTGGGTTATTTGCACTTGTTTTTCTTTTTGTTTTTTTTTTTCCACAATCTGTTATCCTTTAATATTTTGCCTTTATCCAACTACTCAGGAAGCTTGCTAAGCTTTGGCAGCTCACCTTTGAAAGCATCCATTCATTTCATGAGTGGGTCAGTGGGTTCATTAGTCTATGCTTTGTCAACCCTCCACTGCGCTGCCCACCATTTGATTCTGTTTTGCCAAAATCAAAACAAGTTTTATTTCGCTCAACTTCTTGAGTAAGATTCTCACTGCCCATATCTACTCAGAGCTCTGTGGGGATTCTTAAACATGTAGCTGCATCAAACCATGCATCCAAACCAAAAAGCATTTGTTAAGTACCTTGCAGATGAGACAAACACAAAGAAGCAACCAATCCCTCCTTGCCATGAGCTTGCATTATAACAGGTAAAACCACGTTAATCAATAAAGGAAATCTATTATCGGGCCTCGCAGGTAAGAGGGTGCTGGTGGCCAAATCATCCAAAAAGAGAATGACATTTTCTGAGCAGCGTTCCTTTTAGAAAGAAATGACTATCATTCCCATGATTCCATGCAATTCTCAAAAATTTCCGTGCCGTGAGTAAAGCCAAGAGAACATCGTACGGAGTAACAGCAATATTGTTTCAAGAACAACTTTGAGCAACTAAGTTGTTTTTGACTATCATAAATACACAAATTAAAAATAAAAGACGTATAAAGAAAGACACTGTCTTTATCCAGAGAAAGAACTGATAAATAGAAGTATGTGTGGAATAATTTTATATCTATCTATCTTTATCTACCTATCTATATGCATGTGTGTGTGTGTGTGTGTGTGTGTGTGTGTGTGTGTGTGGTGGCGGAGAGGGAGGGAGAAAAAATGTGCACAATAATTTTGTTGTATATTTGGAGAGAATAGTAAGTTGTATGCGGTAGATTTGCAGTTTCATGCGCAATCATCTTTTTATTGTACTGTGTTATGGAAGTATTTGTTTTATTCTGTGAATTGAAAATGAGAGGAAGGAAGGAAGGGAAGAAAGAAGGAAGGAAAGAAGGAAGGAAGGAAGGAAGGAAGGAAGGAAGGAAGGAAGGAAGGAAGGAAGGAAAGAAGGAAGGAAGAGAGGAAAGAAGGAAGGAAGGAAGGAAGGAAGGAAGGAAGGAAGGAAGGAAGGAAGGAAGGAAGGAAGAGAGGAAAGAAGGAAGGAAGGAAGGAAGGAAGGAAGGAAGGAAGGAAGAGAGGAAAGAAGGAAGGAAGGAAGGAAGGAAGGAAGGAAGGAAGGAAGGAAGGAAGGAAGGAAGGAAGGAAGGAAGAGAGGAAAGAAGGAAGGAAGGAAGGAAGGAAGAAGGAAGGAAGGAAAGAAGATTTTCAGGCAATGTAGGTCCAATGGAAGGAGGTGGTTGCATAGAAATTTCAAAGTATGTTTTTCTTCTAGGGAGAACCCAATGGGGTTGCGTGTGGAAGACTTTAGGAACACATGGACAAGTGGGACCCACCTGACAAGGAGAAGAAGTGTATAGATTGCTTCTTGGATATTTTGAGTCCCATTATGCATTTTTGACATTTGTTTGCAGCCTGAGAGCAGACCTTCTTGTCCCAAGGGGTGGGAGAGGTGGTGTAATTGTGAAATAACTCACATATGTGTCTAGAAAGGAAAAGTAATGTACTATGAATCCTTTTCATTTTCTAACCTTTCTGTGAAGAGGTGAAATGTCCTCTATCAAACACCATCATTACCTGGGTCACTTGTATGAGAGACAGGCAACCAAGCATATGTGCAGAAAGCTAAACATAAGCTATGGCCAAACTAGATTTCCCAGACCAAAAAACTCTTGTTGGAGGAAGTAGCAAACCCAAGAGATATCAGTCTGTTAGGGTTGTTCCCACGATGGAACACGCAAAGGAGAGGACAGGTTTTCCTGGATCTCTTACAGCATAGTTAGACAGATAGATAGACAGATAGAGATATCACTTATAGATATCACATATAGATACATCACATATAGATACATCACATATAGATATATCACATATAGATAGAGATCACATATAGATATAGATGTATTTGAAATGATAACAAGTGATTCAAGGCACTATATGTTAGCACCAATTGAACAATAAGGACTTAGTCTGGCCAAAGAACCTTGTATAAATCTCCTTAACCTAAGAGCCTCAGTTTGCTCGTCTGTAAAATGACAGCGTTACTTGCCTCACCTGATTATTGTAAGAAGAGTTGTTTGTGAACCACCAAGGCACACTGGTTATGGTCATTCTCATTTCATATACTGCTATTCTTACTCTCCTTCTTTCCATTGTGTAGCTATCATATATATTTTTAATTTTAATAATTTTTAAATTTTAAATTCATTTTAAGCTAATTCAACTTTACTTTTTTTATTATTTTTGCTATCTGTTCTCTCATCTTATTTCAATGGACAAGCCAATACATACTCTCTTACTGTTCTCTTACATTTAATGTTCTGTGGCCATTCCACAGGTAGATACAACGACCACTTCCTCAGCAAACCAAAAGACCGGCTGTGAGCTCAGCTTCTGAAGGCTCACTGAGGGACATGATGATGGAGATAATATCTCTGCCCATCTTCCTGTCCTTAACACGGCTTCAATTTCTGC
This sequence comes from Trichosurus vulpecula, assembly GCF_011100635.1. Lineage (NCBI taxonomy): Eukaryota > Metazoa > Chordata > Mammalia > Diprotodontia > Phalangeridae > Trichosurus > Trichosurus vulpecula. The sequence goes on along the minus strand of NC_050575.1, from coordinate 437,111,420 downwards.
TGCCGACTCTCTCTACATTTTGAAAGTTTTTCATTCTACGTAGTTTATAAGTCATGAATGTGAGTTCTGCTGACACCTATGAAGAACATCATTCTTATATTTTTATGGGTCACTGTTATATCTTGATTATTGTAGCCAACAGTTTGGGCAGCTAGGTGATGCAGTAGGTAGGGTGCAGGGCCTGAAGCCAAGAAGACCTGAGTTCAAATCCAGCCTCAGACCCTTACTAGCTGTGTGACCTTGGGCAAGTGATTTAACCCTGTTGGCCTCAGTTTCCTCATCTGTAAAATGGCAAAGCAATCTAGTATCTTTGACAAGAAAACCCCAAGTGGGGTCAAGAAGAACTGGATATGACTGAACAAATTTTCCACCGTTCGGTGCTTCCTCCACTCACAAAGTAAAGACTGTTGCCGTATGTCACAGGGAAGTCAGGACTGGGCCTCCCATCAAACTGAGGCTTCCTGAGGTCAGGGATTATAACTCTCTAATCAGACTGGAAGGCTATTGAGGGACAAGACTGTTTCTTTGCCATAAAATTGGAAGTTGTCTTTAATATACTCCAGCCCCTTACCTAAATTAATTTATCTATTTAGTGCCATACCAATCAAACTACCAAAAAATTACTTTACAGAGCTGGATAAAATAATAACAAAATTCATCTGGAAGAACAAGAGGTCTAGAATATCTAGGGTATTAATGAAAAGAAATACTAGGGAAGGTCCCTAGCCATACCAGATATTAAACTGTACTTTAAAGCAGCAGTCATCAAAACTACTTGGTACCGGCTAAGAAACGAAGTGGTGGATCAGTGGAATAGGATAGGTACACATGGTGGAGACGTCAACGACTCTAGCAATCTACTCTTTGATAAACCCAAAGAATCCAGCTTCTGGGTTAAGAATTCACTATTTCACAAAAACTGCTAGGAAAATTGGAAAATGGTAGGGCAGAAACTGGGCATAGATCCATATGTTACGCCATATACCAAAATGAAGTCAAAATGGTTTCATGATTTAGGAATAAAGGCTGATACTATAAGCATTTTGGGAAAGCAAGGAATAGTTTACCTATCAGATTTATGGAAAATCAAAGAATTCATGACACAAGATATAGAGAGCATTACAAAATGCAAAATAGATAATTTTGATTATGTTAAATTGAAATGTTTTGGTATTTAAAAAGCCAACACAACAAAAAATTAGGAGGGAAGCAGAAAACTGGGAGAAAATCTTTACAACTAGTGTCTCTGATAAAGGCCTCACCTCTAAAATATATAGGGAACTGAGACAAATTTATAGGGACACAAGTCATTCCCCAATTGACAAATGGTCAAAGGATATGAACAGGCAGTTTTCATAGGAAGAAATTAAAGATATCTATAGGCATATGAAAAAATGCTCTAAATCACTACTGATTAGAGAAAGGCAAATCAAAACAACTCTTAGGTACCACATCTCTCCTGTTAGATTGGCTAAAATGAAAAAACAGGAAAATGATAAATGTTGGAGAGGATATGAGAAAATTGGAACATTGTTACATTGCTGGTGGAGTTGTGAACTGATCCTACCATTCTGGAGAGTGATTTGGAACTATGCCCAAAGGGCTAAAAAATGTTCATACCCTTTGACCCAGCAATACCACTTCTAGGGTTGTATCCCAAAGAGATCACACAAGTGGGAAAAGGACCCATATGAACAAAAATATTTATAGCGGCTCTTTTGTAGTGGTAAAGAATTGGAAATCAAGGGGAAGCCCATCAAGTGGGTGTGTTGGCAACCAAAAATGGGCTCCTTAGCACTTAGTCAACAAGTGCCCTTGACTAGTTTGGCTTTTTCCCCTGAACTGAATGCTGTTTGTATGTTGGACTGGAGTAAGCTTGTCGGCCCCTTCACCTTGCTTCCCTTGCTTAAGCAGATTGAAAGAACCTGTGCTTTCCCCGGCGTACCTTACACCCCGCAGAAGCTGGATGGTTAAAAGCAGCTCTCGTTGGAGCCAGAGGCTACTACAGCTACAGCTACAGCCGCAGCCGCAGCCGCAGCCACAGCTGAAGCAGGAGCTGCCAGTGGCAGAGCTGACCTACGGGAGGAAGCTGAACAAGGACTTCAGGCCAGTGGGTAATCTTTTTTACCATAGAGGGGGAAGCATGATTTTGCTTTATGCAATCATGCTTCTCTGTAGCCTCCTGGTTACTCTTTCAAGGCGTACTTATTGGGCCTGGAAGCTTTTGATCAATATATCAAAATGGGGTTGCTGATTCATGGGTTGGTTACTGTGGAGCCTAAATATATGTTTTGATTCTTCTGCCTTCTACTTTGAGAGTTTCTTATATCCGGCGGTTCCGAACCTTTCAGACATGTATATGATCCTCTTTGAGATTATAAACTCTGCCTTCCTAATGCAGTGGGGAATGCTGAACAAGTTGTGGTATATGAAGGTAATGCAATACTATTGTGCTATAAGAAATGGGGAAGATACAGACTTCATAATAACCTGGAAAAACCTACATGATATGATGCTGAGTGAGTGGAGCAGAGCCAGGAGAACATTATACACAACCACAGATATATGGATTCTCTGATGACTAACTCTGATAGACTTCACTCTTCTCAGCAACACAAGGTGCAAAGACAACTCCAAAGGACTCACAATGGAGAGTGCTATCTACATCCAGAGAAAGAACTATGGCGTCTCAATGCAGATTGAGGCACACTGTATGCTCTCCATTTTTTCCCTTGGTTTTTCTTTTTTTTTCTCTTTTGTTTTTGGCTTTTTATTCTGTTTCTTCATTCTCCTGATTCATTCCATTGGTCATAATTCTTCTTTACAACTTGACTGTTGTGTAAATAAGTTCAATGTGAAGTTATGTGTAGAAGATATATTGGATTCCATGCAATCTTGGGCGGGAGGGGAGGAAGAAAATCTGGAACTCAGAATTATGTGGAACTGAGTGTTGTAAACTAAAAATAAAAAATCTTAATTATAAAACAAAATAAAATAAAATTAAGAGCTATAACTCCCCACAAGAAAGAAAAAAAATATACTCCAGCCTTATATGCATGCATCATACTCTAAGTGTTCAGTAGCTGGCCACCATCCCCACCTCATCCTCAAGTGCTTTGAGATCCAGGCCAGCCTGACTTCTTTCCCTTTCAAAGTATATCTCATTCTTCACCTTTACTTCTTGCTGCTCTCCTTCAAAACACCATCTGTCTGTTTCATCCTCTGTCCCAACCCCTCAGGGCCCAAATATCTGCTAGGACTAATCTGATAAATTCATCATACTGAGCTATTAGTGGTTTCTAATGGTGTAATGTTACCAAGGGTATTTTCACCATCACAGAGAATAATGAGCAGTCCAAAGTAAGGAAACTCTAATAGTGGGACACAAGGCTTTCTGAAAGGTGTTTAGGGAATTATTTTGAGGCTCAGATGCCTTTCCCAAGGCCTTCAATTATTCTCAGAATTGTTTTAGGCCTATTCCTCTTCCAAGTGATAGAGTCCCAGACTACCATATTATACCTGATACAGAGCAAAGGGGGAAATCAGCGTATAGAAGCCTGGGCTTGGAATAAGAAAATCCGGATCTAAGCCTTGGCTCTACCATTATTAGGTTGTGACGTTGGGCAAGTCATTCTCCCTCTCTGAAGGTGTTCAGCCATCTGTAAAATGGGGGCAAAAATACTAATACTACCTATCCCATTGTCATCCTGAGTAACCATTGAATTCATGACAGTAGAACTTTTGTCAAGAATCTCACCTGAGCGGCCTACAAGGCCTTCCTGAGTCAATGAACCTAGTGATTCTGTTCAGGATAGGGCTACAATTAGGAATTAGCCTGTGGTGGGAATCAGGGGGTTAGTAACTGGGCTAGAATTAGGACCCTGTCTGTGAGCAGAGTTAGAGCTTAGTCTGGAGCCAGGATCTGAAACCCAGAGAGGTTGGTACCAATGACCAGGGCTGTAAGAACTCAGTGCTTTAGTTAACCAAGCTAACTGGCCCTGCTGGAGGAAAACTTGTCTAAGGATAATAAGGCCACATCGCCAAGGACAAGGTTGGGTATGAGTCATGACAAAAAGTCCGTGAGCTATGAAAATGATTAATCTCCTCCCAAATCCATCCTGAGAACTTTTAATTAGGTGGCAAGTGTCACTGGAAGCTTCCTCAGCAGACAGAAGCAGAGAGGCCTCAGCTGTTTCAATTTGCCACGTTTGTTTTCATAATGCAAAAGGAGCTTAATGGATCAGATGGAAAGGGGAATAGAGATTTAAATTAATTATCTCTTCTAAGAGGCCGGGAATTCCAAAATGTCAAATAGACTCATATGCAATGGAGTGCTAATGGCATGGTCTATTTCACAAATGAGAAACTTCTGACTTGAAAATTTCTTGGGGGGAATTTCCCCAAGAGTCTAGATTTTGTCATTCATTCATTCTTTCATTAACTCATTCACTTATTCATTCATCCATTCACTCATTCATTCATTCACTCATATGTGCATTCATTCATTGACTCATATGTGCATTTATCCATTCACTCCACCATTTCTGATTTACTCATTTATGAACTTATTCATTGCATTCAAGAGCAGCAGTGGGGTGGGAATGAAATATATTACTTTAAGACAGGAAGGCAAAGACATGGTACAGTAGTGTAAAGCTATTGCTGGGGATGGGTGAAATGAGGAAGGGTATATGACTTCTCATTAAAGTAAATGATCCTTGTGAATTAGGCACCAATTCTTATTTCTGTGCTACAATTGCTAATGGCATATTTTAAATTTGGCCCCCTGGGGCAAAGTGCTGGTCACCTTGTCATAGTTAGAGCTCTATTTCCCACTTTCTTCTTTTAGGTTTTCTTTACTCCTTCATTCACTTCTTCTGTCCTTCCTTTATTTTTTTACCACTATGTTCAGAGATAGAATTCATAAATGAGAGATAGAGAAAATTACAAAAATAAAGAAGGTTTTGGTTACATAAAGTTTGCAAGTATGAACAAAATCAATGCACCTGGAAAAAGAACAGATGGTTAAGATGGGAAAAATCTTCATATCAACTATCTGTAATAAAAGTCTTATTTTCAAGATTTGGGGAGAATTGATGCAAATTAATGAGGCCAGAACTATTACTCCTGAAATTAAGAAGTCAAATAATATAAACAGTTTTTAAAAGAAAAAATAAAATAATCAATAGCTGTATGAAAAAATGTACCAAGTTCCTAATTATAAAAGGAGTGCAAACCAAAACAATGATAATGTGTCACCTTAAACCTAAGTAATGGACAAGATGATAAAGGATGCAAATAGTTCATGTTGGTAGGGCTCTAGGAAGATAAGAATGCTATTAAACTGTTGATCAAGCTGAAAATAGTCAACCTTCCTGGACATGAATTCAGAATTATGAAAGCGAGTTAATGGAACTTTGACTAAGTGATCCTGCTATTGGGCATTTACCCCCCAAAAAAGGAAAAACAAAGAATGTAATGCCTCATATGTGATGAGATATTTATAGCATCACTTTTTGTAGTAGGAAAAAATCAAAACAAAGCAATTGTTCATTGATTGAAAAGTGGCTGAACCAATTGTGGTATATGAATGCAATCCAAAATTATTGTGCTGCAAGAAAAGATAAATGAGGCATTGAGAGAACCATGGGAGGATGTAGGAATAGAGTGAAATAAGTAGAACTAGGTGATTAAAAGAGAGACACTGTGGTACAGCGGAGAGAACATTGGAGGATGTTGATTTGAAGGATCTAGGTTGAAATCCTGGCTTTGTCGATTATTTTCTGTATGATGCTGTGCACTTCCTTACGTCCTCTACGTATCAGTTTTCTCATCTGTAAAGTGAAGGCTTGAACTCACTGACCTCTGAAGTCTTCTCCTACCACTAACCACAGCAGTGGTAGCCACAGTAGCAATAACTAACTCAATGTGGCACATTTAAAATTTGAACACTCATTTATATGCATTATTTCATTTGAGCATCACAGCCCCACTAGGAGGTAGGTATTACGGGGATTATATCTCCATTTTCCAATGAGGAAAGTACTTAAATGACTTGTCCATGATAAAGTATGTCATACCTACTATCTGTAAATTTCAAGATAGGGTGGTAAACCAGATTTTCTTTATTCCAAGTCCAGCATTCTATCCACTATACCCCACATTCTATCATATGGAGTTCTCTGAATACCTGCACAATAACTACAGTAATCTGAAGGTAGCCTCTTATCTGAAAAGAGGTTGAAGGAAAGTATAGTCCTTCTCAGTTAAAAGGAGGAAATAAAATAGTATAGGAGGTGTACGAAAATAAGTAGGAAAATGTCGGAAAACTAGATAGCTAGGAAAAGCCCTAGACCTTTTGCTTTCTACAGAGAGGAGAGGAAACCAGGGTAGGCATGAACTAGCAGTGATCCAATGTTAAGGAAGGGTACCATTACTCCAAACTGAATAAAATCATGAGTAGTTGGAGCCTCATCTGGTTCTATTACAGAGTGATCTGCCTGCATAGAATGTAAATATACCTGCTTGCTTATCTGTGGAACGTGGTGAAGTCATCCCCTGTCCACTCTTTCTCCTCTGCCAAATTGTTGCCTGGATATCTGACATTACCAGCCTCTAGAGTTTTATACTCTATGCAAAACATGTTTATTCATTGTCTGTAATTTTGGGGGGGTTTGTCTCCAAATAAAAATAAGTTTGTTTTTTATTACATTCTGAGTGAATCTCTTCCTTAAATGATTATGCCATACTTTGGGGAAACACAAAGTTCTTTCTTTCTTCCTTCCTTCCTTCTTTTTTCTTTCTTTCGTTCTTGCTTCCTTCCTTCCTTCCTTCCTTCCTTCCTTTCTTTCTTTCTCTCTTTAATTCTTCCCATCTTTCTTCCTTTCTCTTTCTTTATCTCTCTCTGTCTCTCTTTGTGTCTGTTTCTCACTGTCTCTGTCTCTGTTGCTACCCCTCTGTCTCTGTCTTTGCCTACCCCCTCTGTGTGTGTGTGTCTGTCTGTCTGTCTGTCTGTCTATCTTTGTCTGTCTGTCTGTCTTCTTCCCAAATACTCTTCCATTTTCTTTTTTCTTAAATTTCATCATTTTTATTTAATATTTTAGTTTTCAACAATGATTTCCACAAGATTTTAAGTAACAAATTTTCTCCCTATTTCTACCCTGCCCCCATTCCAAGATGGCATATATTCTGATTACCTTGTTCCCCAGTCAGCCCTCCCTTCTGTCACCCCACACCAACCCACCTTATCCCCTTTCCCCTGAATTTCTTGTAGGACAAGATAGATTATTATACCCCATTGCCCGTGTATCTTATTTCTCAGTTGCATGTAAAAATGACTTTTTTTGAACATTTGTTTTTAGAACTTTGAGTTCCAAATTCCCTCCCCTCTTCCTTCCCCACACACCCCCCCTAAGAAGCAAGCAATTCAACATAAGTCACGCATGTATCATTATGTAAAACACTTCCACGACACTCATGTTGTGAAAGGCTAACTATATTTCCTTCCATCCTATCCTGTTTCCCTTCATTCAGTTTTCTCCCTTGACCCTGTCCCTTTTCAAGCACTGAGCTTAGAAGAGAATAAAATGGAAGAGAATGAAGATGCCGTATGACAGCAGCAAATCTAAGCACTTGTGACCCGACGCAGGTTGACAGGTTGGGACTACATTCAAAATGCCGACCATGGGTTTGGAGGCAGAGCCCTAGCCCAGGAAGTCAGAGACCGAGGGACCAAACCCTGTCTTTGTCATGTTCTACCTGGGTGACCTTGGGCCAATCACTTTGAGTCTCTGGGTTTCAGAGTTAGACTAGATAGATAGATAGATAGATAGATAGATAGATAGATAGATAGATATAGATAGATAGATGGATAGATAGAGATAGGGAGAGAGACAGAGACAGAGAGATGGGTAGGTATAGATATAGAGAGAGATAGAGAGATAGAGATAGGATATACATACCTGTATATACACATATATACATATATATACATATATACTCGCATATATACATATACACATATATGCATGTATATGCATGCATACCTATGCATGCATGTATATGTCTATATGCACACAAATGCACATACATGTAAACCTATGTTTGTGTGTATGTGTACTATGTATTATGCATTATGTGTGTGTTTGTATGTATGTATGTATTGTTACTACAGTAGCCTACTGGGGGGATCTGCCACGCCGTTCAATCCAATGACATGAGCTTCCCAGCTGTTCACCAACAAGACGCTCCATTTCTCTGCTCCTGGCTTTCTCTCTGGCCTTTTCTCCTGCCTGGAATGCTCCCCCTCCTCCTGTCTGACCACTGACCTCCCTGGCTTCCTGTGAGTCCCAGCTAAAATCCCTCCTTGTACAGATAAGCTTTCCCAGCCCCTCCTAATTCCAATGCTGTCCCTAGATGAATGATTTCCTGTTTGGCCGATACATAATGTTGTGTATATATTTGTTTGCGTGTTGTTTCTCCTGTTAGAATGTGAGCTTCTTGAGGGCATGGTCTCTATTTTGGCCCCAGGGCACACAAGCAAATAGTAGATCTAGGCTTTGAGCCTGATTTGAAGCGTGATTCCAAAGCCGGTGTTCTCCCCAGTGTAACATGCTGTCTCCACACACCAAATCTTCCTGGTACTGCGCTGGGGCACTGGGGCCCTGGCAGGGTACAGAAGTGCTCAGAGGGAAGAATGGAGAGTACATGGCCCATTTCAAAAACAATTTTTCAGCGACTCCACAATTATGCTGAACATTTGCCTAAAACATTATGGGATTCTAGCTACTGGCTAGGAAAACATGACTCTGAGGCAGGCCCCACATTCGCCAGGCCCCAGTTGGCACTGCCAAGACCAAATAACCCCATGATGGGTGGGATTTGCTCTCTTCTCATGGGTGTTAGAGGGGCTCTAGCGCTTCCATTTTTCAGTCCTTGGTCTCACGCTCTTTGTTTAGTCCCTGTTGGACAGTTTCATAACTCCCCCTGCCCCATCCAATGACAGATCAACATCCCCTCGATGGGCAAAGAAGTGAAAACAACAGCGGGGGGAGCCAAGGTCTACCTAGTCCAGAATAGATGCTAAATGACCACTCAGCCGCCTGGCATTCCTGCAGCCGATAAGACAGACTGCATTTGCTTTCTTTATTGGAGACAGTTTGTCTGGGTGGCCAAACCAAAGTAAGGGGATCACGTTTACAGCCACCTCATCAGATTGTTTTAAGTTGCAATGGAAGATTGTGATCTGCAGAATTGGAGACAGGGATGTCTGCTTATAAATACGGCCACCACTATCTCCCGATAAAGCAGGCTCTCTAACGTATCGTAGCACATCACATTTGGAAGCATCCTCCTTCACTGTAATGTCATTAGTGTAGAGCTGGAAGAGATATCAGAAGCCTTCCAGGCCAACCCTCTCACCTTACAGATCAGGAAACTGAGGCTCGGCTGAGGTCAAGGTTTGGAAGGCAGACTGATTATCTATATTTAGATTAAAGCCCAAAGGCCGTCTTCTGTCTGCAGCCCAGGAAAAACAACGAACAGATTCAGAGGTGGCACTTTTTCCTGTGTAGCCATCTCTTCCCAAAGCTAATTGTTTGGGTACTGACTTGTGCATTGATTAGTTTAATTTTTTCAAGCCTCTAAGGAATAGCCAGTCCCATTTCATGGGGCAGGTACAGTTGTGGAACCATGGTGAGAATGACCTAGAATCAAATTTCTCTTCTGTTCCTTGTTACTATTGAAACCTTGGGAAAATTAATAAACCCTTCTGGGCCCTGTATAGAATGAGGGGATTGGTCTCCATGATCAACTCCAAGGTCCCGTACAGCTCCCAAAGTTCTCATCCTATAGACTGTAGGAATTCTCATTTCATCTTTCACCTGCTACAGGACAGAAAGTATACTGAATGAAGTGCTCTTTTCCAGGTAGCTGCTAGCCAAGGAACAAGCAATGGAGCCCGGGGCCTTTGCCTTGCTTCTCTCACATGGACGTGGACAATGCCCAGTGTGAACTTGTGCCAAAGATGTTTGAGGCTCAGATCTGGTTCATGGGAGGGAGTATTGGCTCATAGCAAAGTCTTGGGCTGATAAGGAAAATTCAAGTCTCCACTTCTGGAATCGTCCTTGCTTGACCTCTCTTGTCCAAAGCTGGCAGGAGCGAACGGGTAAAGCTTGGCTTTAGGAGGGTAACCGGGTGTGATGGAGGAATGGTGATTCTGAAAGTTTGGCCCAAGAACATGGAATCAGCCGTGTCCTCAAGGAGGTCAGATGCTACCATCAAAGCCCAACATGAGGAGACAGAAAAAGAAGGGAAAAAAGTCTGCCTCTTCTAAATTTTCTCCTCCCCATTGCTTTCCTATTCTTCCTACTCTTTCTCCTTCTCTATCTCCTCTTCTTTCTCTTCATTCTCTTGCTTTTTATTCCTTCTCCTTCTTCCCAAATATTAGGGATTCACTGGTATATACTTAAGAGGGGAAGTAAGGTATTATGGGAGCGCTGAACTAATGGAGTGGGAAAGACTCAGGTTCAAATCAAGTTCAAATCGGACATTCTTCAAAGCTCAGCTCAGGTGCCACCTGCTTCATTATTCTGGGATCTTAGAACTTGAGTTAGAAGAGACATCAGACATGACCTAGTACTTCTCCTCATTTTACAAAAGAGGGAAAGAGGCTCAGAGGGGTTTGTACACAATAACAGCAGCACAAGGACCTAAAACAATTCCAAAAGACTCACGAAGGAAAATGCCATCCACATCCAGAAAAAGAAATATGTAGTCTGAATTCAGATCGAAACAGAATATTTTCTTTTTCCGTTTTATTTTATGTTCTTCTTTCTCATGGTTACTCCCGTTTGCTCTAATTCTTCTATACACGACTAATGTGAAAATATGTTTAACAGGAATGTATATGTAGAGCCTGCATCAGATTGCGTGCTGTCTTGGGGAGGGGGAGGGGAGGGAGGGGGAGAAAATTTGAAACTTATGGAAGTGAGTGTTGAAAACTAAAAATAAATAAATTTATTTATTTTTAAAATGATTTTCCCAGGGTCACAAAGACAATAAAGTGCAGAGCTGGGATTCTCTGACTCCCTAGAGAAGGCTCATTCAATTGCACTATTTGAACCCCATCCAGGGAACTTTCCTGTGGCTTTACGATGTATGCATGTATGTACATATATAGCGTGTACATATAGTCCATATATGTATATATACATACGTATGTACACACACATGTATGTATATATATGGACTATACATCTATATATGGTAAATATACTATATAGGTTGTGAATATACATGCTTATATATGTGTATTACACTTACTTATTTGTGAATGTATTTTATCCCCCAGTAGAACATAAGGCCTTTGAAGGTGAATAATGCCTTACCTGTATATTTGTTTCTCTGATGCCTAGCACAGTACAGTGCCCATCACATAGTTAGTACTTAGTAAGTGCTTATTTCGATCAGTTGGTTGACACTTATGTAGTGAGTGGCTATAAGAAATATAGTTAACTGCTCTGAGCCTCAGTTTCTTCATCTAAACAATTAGGGCTATCTGGCTCTTGGGATTGTTTTATGGCTCAAATAAGACAATATAAGACACTGACGATTTGTATTTTTTATTTTAATAGTATTTTATTTTTTCCAATTACATGTAAAGACAATTTTTAACATTCATTTAAGAAAAATTTGAGTTCCATATTTTCTCCCACTCTTCCTCTCCTCCTCCTCCCTAAGACAGTAAGCAATTTGATATAGATTATACATTGTACATATATATACATATATATATATAGGCATATGTGTGTATATACATATATATGTGCAATGATGTGAAACATATTTCCATATTAGTCATGTTGGGAAAAAAGAAATGAAAAAAGAACCCATGAGAAAAATAAAGTGAATATAGTATACTTCAATCTACATTCAGATTCCATCAGTTCTTTCTCTGGACATGGACAGTATTTTCCATCATGAGTCCTCTGGAATTGTCTTGGATCATTGTATTGCTGAGAAGAGCTAAGTCATTCCTAGTTAATCACTGCACAATATTGCTGTTACTGTCTACTGTGTTTTCGTGGTTCTGCTCACTTCACTTTGCATCAGTTCATGTAAATCTTTCCAGGACTTTCTGAAATCTTGTCATTGACTGAACAATTTTAAAACACCATATATATTTCCATTATTACTCTTTTTTCTTAATGTCTAAAGTCTGAGCCTTGGGTCATTTAGCTTTTTAATGCTTCCCTTTAATGCTTCCCTTCAACTCCTTTCATTTACCAGCATCCATTTTGCTGGTGTGGAGAATAGTGGGAAGAGCCACCGTCTGAGGAGCAGAAGCCCTGCATTCTCCTTCTGCTATAGGTATCAAACTATGTGACCTTGGGTAAGTCTCTTCATCTTTTTCAGCCTCAGGTGAAAGGAGAATGACTGTATCTGCCCTACCAAGAGACAGCTGGCCGGATCTCCGTTTCTGATGGTCTTCAGGAAGAGGTTGTTTGATCTCTTGGGGAGGTGTGCTAAAGAAAGGACTTCTGCTCAGGTCTGGGTTACACTGTGTGGTATAGAGCAATGTCCTGGCTCTGTTACTGGTGACATGATTGACCTTTACCAAGTACCATAATTTCTCTAGAACTTCGTTTTCTCCATAGGCCAAGAATTCAATCCCTCGCCCTTGCCTCCTCCCTCTAGTCCCAGGATTCCAGAACTCTGTGATATGTCCCAGCACAGATAGCATCAAAGCAGTCACCAACTGAGAGAAGGCCAGGCATGGTTGGGGAGCAACGATGGGTGACTGAAAGGGTGATTTTGAGTGAGAGCATTTTAACTGTAAGCAACATGGGTCAGCAGAAATCATTGCAGTTGTTGTTGGGAAGTAGGGCAAAGTTCACTAACCTTTTTCTTGGTCTTCTTCCAGCTGTCCCTCTGTGATTTACATAGAACATGAGGGGCCTGATGGGGGTGGGCAGGGGTAATGAAGCGTTTCCTCCTCACAATTTCTCCCAATTCCTCTGCAGTTCTTCTAAGCTGTGCCCTTGGGGAATTTTTTTCCAGTACAAGGGTATGAAAGGAATTAAAAACAATTTTCTGACCATAAATCATATGAGTTGTGCCAAGAGAATATGAAATGCAGGACAGAAGAGTTAGTTTTAAATATAAGCTTAGAGATGTTTAAAAGCTTTTCTGAGCCATCTGGTTTTCTGTGGCTCCATCAGGTTTACATCAGGAAAGAGTTACAGGTGTTACTGGAGGCTACAGAAAAGCTAAAGAGCTGGCTGACTCTGCTCCCAGAAAGAGGTATATCAGCCAAAGACCAGCAGATGGTGGGAGAGAGCAGAGGAGCTGAGGGGACCTGCAGAAAGACAGAAAACAAGGCACATTTTCAGAAAAGACCAGAGCAGCAAAAGACCCACCCCAATTCAATGCAGAAATCCTCCCCAGAGGACATCATTAATTTCGAGGCTTTGGAGATATGACTTTTCCTGACCACGTGTGTTATACCCCACCCCTGGGCAAGCTCTCTGGTCACATGTGTTACCTGTGTATACTCTTTTCCCTACTAATGGTGTGGAAACTACCAAGGAGGAGTGTGACCTTTGATACGAAGAAAATCTTTCTTGTAATTTACTTTGTCGTGCTATTAATGTAGCCTCTGGATAACTTCTAGATTAGAGTTGTGAGTGGTTCCGACCCATCCTACTAATGTGTTTTCAACCTAGGGTTGAGGGAGGGAGGGTCATATAAGAGGTAAGGACTGGCAAGGAAGGGCCTCTATTTGTAAAGTCTTTAAGAAAAGGAATGGTTGGAGATTTTAATGAGCAATATGGTTTGATAAGCAGCAAGAAGCAGAATGAGATATAAAGTTTTGCAAAAACTTAGTGAGAAATGTAATTGTCAAACCATTCTGAGAACACTGAAAGATAAAACTGGAAAGCAGGAGCACAAAGGTAGAAAATGGAAAAGATCTGTCAAGATTCTGAAAAAAAAAAACTCTTTTCTCCATTAGTGTCACTGCAGTCACTGCATTTGGGCTCTAACTTCACAGTCCCCAGAATGTTTAATTACAAAGTAGAAATAATATTAATGTAAACTAAACTGTCAAGAGTGACAAGCCCAGACCAACTATACATTGAAATGATCAACACTGGAAGCAATGTGAATGTTGAGGGCATTGAAGGATTGATGCTCAAGATACAGAAAAGAAGTAAGAATTTTTTAGTGCCTGAAAATGTGAACAAGAAGACCTTGACTCACCCATGGATCTACTTTCTCATAATTGCAAAATCTTTGAAAATTTCATGGAGAATGTGCAATGAAGGCATCCTTGATGAAAGTGTAAAGAGAGAACAGGCAGTCTCTCGTAGATGCATCCAGCACAGACTCCAAGTGGAAAGATCCCTTCTAGATAGTGAGATGTTCTAGAAATGATTGACTACAGAGGATATTGTGCTGACTTCCTCAAACCCCAGAGTGTAGCAGACATTCTAAAATAGGATCCTTAATTAGTTAGAAGAGTTGCCCTTAACTATCCACATGGTAAAAACCATGTGGATGAATGATGCCTATGTTTCAAAAAGATCAACTAACAGAAAAGAAGGTCACCTCATCATGTATTGAGAGTGAGATCACCAATGGATGGCTCTGTGTATGGGAGAAGAGAGATTACAGCAATTTTTGAAGTATTTTTTTTATTTTAAGTTCCTATCAGTGAAGGACTTTCCCAGAGGGTATTCTATGGCTAGACCGTGTCTTTGGAGTCACACAATGAATACAAAATCCCACCATATTTGTTGTTGGTTTGCTATAGGAGGAAGTTTGCCATAATGGATAAAAAGCTGGCATCAGAATCAGGAAGAACTTAATTTGCGTCTTGTCTCTGACACCTCCTGACCAGATGACGATAAGTAACATCTCTCAGAGCCCTAAGACAATGTTTTTCAAGTATGGATTAGACTAGATAGCTAGCATTTACTAGGGCTTCAAGTGATTTGCAAATATTACCCCCTTTCTCTCCAAAAAGTGTTCTTGAGAGGTAAATGCTGTTATCATCCCCATTTTACAAATGTGGAAACTGAGGCAGACAGACTTAAGTGATTTGCATGGGATCGATCACATGGCCCTGAAAGTCTGGGAGACTGGATGTGAATGCAGATGAGTCACCTCTCTGCAACTGTAATAAGGGATTTCCATTCTTTAAGATCCACACACTAATGAAATCAGGGTCTGGATTAAAAAATAAAACAAACAATAAAAAAAATTCAAGAAAGCACAATTTAGAAATGCAATAATATACAAAATCATACACTCCAAATTATTCACAATATTTTCCAGCATGGATTTTCATTTGTTAAACTATTTTTTTTAATCTTCTTTCTCTCCTTAAAATATCCAGAATTCTTCTCCTCCAGCATGTTTGTCTACCTTTGTCAACGTCATTGTGGTTATTAGCCCATTCAGCTGTGGTTGGTGCGTCCATTGTGTTTCTAATTCTGCTTCCTTCCCTCTGCATCCCTTCATAAAAGTCATTCCAAATTTCCTTCTATTCTTCATATTCATCCCTATTTAAGATTGATTGTGATTTTGTGATAAAATGGAAAGAATTCTAGGTCTAGGGTCAGAGGAATTGGATTCACATCTGGCCTCTGTTGGCTGTTGACCTTGGGCAAGTCACTTAATCTCCTTGATCTGAGCCTCGATTTCCTCACTTGTAAAATGAGGTGGGGGTGGGGGAGGGGTGGACCGGATGGCCTTTGAGGTCCGTTCTACCTCTGGGTCTGTGACCCTATGACCTGTTCTTCATTGGTATATGGAATGAGGGACAATACCTTACAGTCCTAGGTGGTTGTCTGGGGACCCAGAGAGGTTTGGTGACTTTCCCAGGGTCACACAGCCAGTATGTGTCAGAGGGATGACCTGCACCCAAATCTTCCTACTTTGGAGTATGCTATTTACTACATCATGCTGCCTCTTTTACAAGTCCCAAAGCCATTATTATGAAATAATATCCATTACTTCCTGGGGTGAATATAGCTCTGGACTTGGAATCACGGGACCTGGGTTCAAGTCTTGGCTTTCTTGCTTAGTACCCCTGTGATCTTCTGAAGATCACATCACTGTTGGCCATCAAGGCTCAGCTTGAGTGTTCTCTTCTCTAGGAAGGTCTTTTGGATACCCCTTGTTGTCAGGGCTCTCTTCCTCCTCTCCCCATGAGCACTTAGACACTGATTGGCTTGCATGTTGTACCCTCTCCCAGTAGAATGTAAGTGCTCGAAGGCAGGACCTGTTTTAATTTTTGTATTTGTATCCCCAGCAATCCAACACATATCTGTTAAGGGCCTACTATGTGCCAGGAAGCATTCTAGGAGCTAGGAATACAAAGACCTAAATGAAAACAGCCCCCTCCCTGCTTAAAGTCTACAAGGAGAAACAAAATACAGGCTGTCCCAAAAGTCTTAGTGTAGTTTGAATGGACTGCTCTCCCTCCTCATCTCCCCCTGGCTCCCCTGGCTTCTTTAAAGTCCCAGCTAAAATCTTACCTTCCACAAGAAGCCTTCCTGATCTCCTTTCATGCCAGCGCCTTCCCTCCGTTGATTATCGCTAACTTATCCTAGCTACAGCCTCATTGTACGTAGTAGATTGCAGGTTGTCCCCCCCTTTAGTGTGAGCTCCTTGAGGGCAGGGACTGTCTCTTGTCTTTCTTTGTGGTTGTCACATAGTAGGACCTTCACAAATGTTTGTTGACTGACCATATACCTATATATATATATATATATATATATATATATACGCATATATATATATATATAAAATATGTGTATATATACATTTCTAATTGTGTAACCCTGGGCAAAGTCACTTAATTGCCCTGTACCTCAGTTTCCTCATCTATAAAATAGGGGGGTTTAACCTCAATGAAGTCTAAGTTCCCTTCCAGCCCCAAACCTTTGATGCTATGAAGTCTAAAGGAACTGGGGAGAGGATGAGGAGTACTAATGGAGAGGCCAGCTGGAGGAGGGAGAGGGCACTCAGGTTGGGACTGGAATGGAGCTAGCAATTCCAAGACGTAGAGAGAAAGCAGAATATTCTAGGCATAGGAAACTGTGCAGAGTCACCAAGAAGACCAAGTAAGGCCAATTTGGCCAGAATGTCAAGTGAGGAGGACTTGAGAGAAATCAACCTAGAAAGGAAGGATGGACACAGAGCACGAGGGCCTATAAATGTCGAAGTGAGGAGGTTGCCCTATACCCGAGGCGGGAGGAAACCAAGGAGACTTATGGAAGGGGAGAGTGTGGTGGGCCAGCCTATGCTTGGGGAACATAAATTTAGAAGCTGTGTGGAGGGTGGATTAACATGTGGCAGAGAGACCCATTAGAAGACTAGAACAGTCTGGATGAGAGGCTGTGGGCTTCTGAACTAGCCGAGTGATTGTGTGAGTAGAGAAGGGGATGAATGTGAGAGATGTTATAGAGATAGAATTGATGACTTAACCATTGCTTCTATTGGAGGACAGGGGTGGGAGAAGGGAATATGAAGACTTTTAGGACACCTCAAAGGTTGTCCTAAACCTGGGAACCGGGCGATCAGAAGGATGGCACAGTCTGCAGGAAGAGAGAACGTAGGCATGGGTTTCAGGGAGAAGATAGTAAGTTCTATTTTGGCCATGCTGAGTTTGAGAAACCTGTGGAATGTCCATGTGAGACTGTATCTCTGGGGCTCAGAAGAGCAATGAAGGCTAAAGTGTCCACTTGGTAACCATCTGCAGAGATTAGAGCTGAATAAGAGCACCAGAAAAGAAGACGGAGAAAGGAGAGGGCTCAAGGGCAGAGCCTTGGAGGAGGCCCCTTTCACAGGCTTCATAGAATACATTGGCATTTAATATTGTTGTCGTTCAGTTGTGGCCGATTCTTCATGACCCCATTGGGGTTTTCTTGGCAAAGATACTGGAGTAATTTGCCATTTCCTACTCCAATTCACTGTACAGATGAAGAAGCTGAGGCAAATAGAGCTAAGTGACTTGCCCAGGGTCACACAGCTAATGAGCATCTGAGGCTAGATTTGAACTCGGGAAGATGAGTCTTCTTGACTTCAGGCCCAAGCACTCTATCCACTGTGCCACCTAGCTGCCAGCAGTTTGTATGGCTAGTATTTAATTTTTGTTTTTTGGAGGGGGGAAGGCAGGGCAATTGGGGTTAAGTGACTTGACCAAGGTCACACAGCTAGTAAGCGTGTCAAGTGTCTGAGGTCGGATTTGAACTCAGGTCCTCCTGACTCCAGGACTGATGCTCTACTCACTGCACCACCTAGCTTCCCCAGGCTAGCACCTTTACAAATTTAATTTCCTTTTATACTCACAACAACTTTGTGAGGTAACAGAAGAGACGGGAACAAAGGAGAAGATATAATGACCATATGAAAAATGCAACTGTCTTATATACTGCTTGCTTTTTTTGAACGACTTTTTCTAAGAATTTGGCCATGAAAGAGATTTTTTTAAAAAATACCTTGAGGGGAAGGTAAGATCAAGTGATGTTTTTGTTTGTGGTGGCATTTTTTAAGGATGGTGGAGATCTGAGTATTTCTATAGGCAGTAGGGAAGGAGCCTGTGGATAGGGAGAGATTGAAGGTTAGAGAGAAACAGTAGTGACCAATGAGGCAGGATCCTAGAGGATTTAAGAGGAGATAGTCTGAAGGACTCAAGTAGAGACCTTGACAAGTAAAGACAGCCCTTCCTCCTCTGAGACTAGAGCAAAAGAAGAAAGAATATAGAGAAGGAAGATGGAACATACATTTATTAAGCACCTACTGTGTGCCAGGGCCTCTGCTATGTCATTGGAACAGGGAATGGTGTTGAGGGGATTTGAAGTGTAAAACTGCAGAGAAGAGGTAGTTCAGAATAGATTAGATTCTCGTTAAAATACCGGGTCAGGTCTTCTGCTGAGAGGTTCAGGTAATCAATGGGTACAGGTACTATGAGGGGGACAATTTAGAGTGAATCAGGGAGGAATAAAAGCTTGCCGTGTAGCAGTGAGGGCCTAATCTCAAGACTGGACAGCACACATTTCAGCACAAGCCTAGAAGGGACATCAGAGGCCATCAAGGTTAACCCCCTTACTTTATAGATGATGAAACTGAGGTCGGGTTCAGACTCACTGACTTGCTTAAAGTGGAAAGCTCTGCACAGGGCATGGTGGTCCAGAAGGTCTGACACACAGCCAAAGGAAGGAAGCAAGGGAAGGAAGCTCTCTTAATTAAGTGCCTACTATGTGCCTGGCACTGTGCTAAGCACTCAGCAAATATCTCATTTAATCCTCACAGGGAGGGGAATGAAGCATGGCCAGCCTGGGCTTCTCCTCCAAATAGAGAAGGAGTTCCTTCTACCAAGAAGGAACTCTCCAGTGGGATAAGGGCCTGGCCTGATGGAGGCATGTTCCAAGGTGAGTCATGGTGGCAAAGTCCCAAGACTCAGGAGCTCAGCCAGAAGGGGAAAACAAGGGTGGTGAAGGGCCTTGGGTTTATGTTATCAGAGCAATTGAAAAAAGTAGGGATTTTTAGCCCAGAGAAAAGACAATTTACAGAAAAGATAGCTGTCTTCCAGTGTGTGAAGGACTGCCTCCTGGGAAAGGGATTAGACTTCTGTTGAGCCCAGGAGAAAAGAACAAGCTAAAATGAAGGAAGAAAAGCAAATGCAGGTGGGCCACCATGAAAAGCTCCCTTGGAGGCAGAGAGCGGGATGTCGTAGAAAGCACAGCAGCCCCAGAGTCAGCAAACTGGGCTCACATCCTACCTCGGACACTCTGGGCCTGAGTCACCTTCACTAGTTCATCTAACCTCTCTGGCCTCAGTTTCCTTGCCTGTAAAAGAAGGAGTGTTGGACTAGACAGCTTCTGAGGTCCATGCCAGAGCCAACATCTATGAGACATGCTGTCAGGGAAAATTTCATAATATTCTTCTTCATCATCGCCACCATTTATAAAGTGATTTGCTTGGAAAATACTTTACAAACATTATCTGGTTTGATCTTCCCAACAGGCTATTAAGAGCAGCTAGGTGGCTCACTGATTAGAGCACTGGGCCTGGAGTTAAGAAGACTTGGCTTCCTGAGTTCACATCTAGCCTCAAACACTTACTAACAGCGTGACCCTGGGCAAGTCACTTAACCCTGCTAGCCTCAGTTTCTTCACCTGTCAAATGAGTTAGAGAAGGAAATGGCAAACCACTCCAGTATCTCTACCAAGAAAACCCCAAATGGAGTCATAAAGAGTCGAACATAGCTGAAACAACTGAACAACGAAAGGTGCTGTTACTACTTTCACTTTACAGACGAGGAAAACAAGGCAGACAGAAGTCAACTGCCTTGCCCAGGTTCTCACAGCTAGTCAGTGTGAGCTGGACGAGATGACTTCCAACTTCGACATTCTGCGATTCAGGGATGAGAACCAGAGGACCGGTGAGGTGTGCCTGGAGTTTGGGCAGCCCCAGGGAGAAGAGACAGATTGTTCTGCCAAGGCTTGTTCCTCTGGATAACTTCCTTTCCACAGTGAGCTGGAGTTTTTGCCCCACCCCACCCCCTTCTCTGTGTCTTAAAGAAACAGTTTGAATGGTATTAGAAGCTGGAAAATCACTCCCTAGTGGAGAAAGGGTGGCCTGAAGTTTGCTGTCTATTGACATCATCCCAGCTGCTGGGGTCGGAGTGGGTGGTCTAGGCACCACAGTCCAGTATTGGGGAACAATGCCATGCCCCACTCATTCCAAGACACTCAGCCTGCGGAGATCTCAAGATTATAGCTTAGCCTTTTATCTATCCCCTGGGGCCATTTTCCTCACCTCTCCCAGGACTGTCTCCAGGTCCACCAGGTTGTCCTTGAAACTGGAAGAAAGGGATGACATTTAGAAAGTGCTCTGGGGCTCAGTGAAAGGGAATCATCTTGGAAATGTTTTCACTTGCAAACAGAAACATCCATGGCTGAAAACCCTTCACCCCAGGGGGGTGTCAGTAGGCTGGCAGTGGGCAGGCTTTCTCTGAGCCAAAGCCTTTTCCCAGGGCTCTCCATGCTGGGTTTGGAACCAGCACGTATGAGCCAGGAGAGCAGAAGGATCACGTGATCACAACCAATTGGTGTCAGGGCTTTGACTGAGACCCGAAAATGCTCCCCCCTTACTTTTCAACCGTCTACCTAGTTCTGTCTTCTCCTTGTCTCTCTTTTTCTGTCAATCTCCACCTACCCCTCTTCCCCGCCTTGATTTTGTTCTGTTTCCCTTCTTGATTCTCTCTCCTTTCCTCAGTCTTGATCTTGCTCTCTCCCTCCATCTCCTTTCTCCTTCTTTATTTCTCTTCCCCTCTTTTGATTTTTCCCTTCTCAGTTTCCTGCTATCTCACTGTCTCTCTGTGTGTCTGTTTCTTTGTCGTCTGTGTCTCTGTGTCTGAATCTCTATTCCTCTTTTGTTTCTGTGTCTCTATATCTCTGTGTGTCTCTCTTTCTATATCTCTGTATGTCTGTCTCTTTTTCTGTCTCTGTCTCTGCCTCTATCTCTTTCTGTCTCTGTTTTGCTGTCTCTGTCTCTCTCTCTGTCTCTCTATCTCTCTCTCTCCCCTCCTAGTTGGAGTACTTCTGATCACCATTTCTCACTGCTACCTGCTTAACTCAGCTGTGGCCATTCAGAAGTCAAGTTTAAAAAAAGCACTTTATCTGAACCAACAGATGTTTCCTTGTCTCAGACCGCAGGAGTCCTTAAAAACCAGGACTATCTTGCCCAGTCTGATCTTTCTCAGAATTTATTAAAAGTGGAATATATACATATTACATGTGTATGTATATATGTATTAGTACATATCATATATAGGGAATAAGCATTTGTATAGTGCCTACTATGTGCTCGCACTGTGCTAAGCACTTTACAATTATAATCTCATTTGAGCCTCATGACAACCCTGAGAGGCATTATATTATCCTCATTTTATAGTTGAGGAAATTGAGTCAAACAGGGTTAAGTGACTTGCCCAAGGTCACACAGCTAGGAAATGTCTGAGGCCATCTTTGAACCCATGAAGAGGAGTCTTTCTGACTCCAGGCCTGGAGCTTTATCCAACGTGCCAGCTAGATAACTTTGAAGACCACAAGTGAGCCTGGGAAGGTCCCCTCCTCTATGGCCAATGGAGAGGCAGTGCCCACAGTGGGAAACTTCAGGTCCATTTTAGCCCTATATCAGTGCTCCTATGTTCCCAACCAGAAACCGTACATCCCCCATTCCTCCCACCGACAATGGCCCAGTTCCCAATCCTTTCACTGACCAATGGTGATACTTCAAGCCAGAAGATGCCTCAGTACTCAAAGGAATGAATGAAGCTATAATGATGGAAAATTAAGTGAGGGTTAGGGCTGAAAAAGATGGAGGGGGCTTTAGAAAACCCACATTATAATGTCTTGTAAAGTAGTTTTTCAGTCAACTTACAGATGAGACCAACAGTGTAAGTGTGTGTATCTGTCTGTCTTTCTGTCTGTCTTACATGTCTCCCACCCTTCAGCAGTCAGGTCTAAGCTCGTTTCCATCTGGGCTCAGTTCAGAAGGTTCTAGAAGGAACACTCCTCAAATAGGACATTTACCTCTTTTCCACTCAGACTGAACGGTTTATTAATTTGAGAAAATGGGAGTTGTCATCCATAACTTTTCCCTTGGCCCTCTCCTGCTTCAAACTGTCAGCCTGTGCTGGACCATGAACAAGTCAATCCACCAGGAAGTGTTCGCTAAGTGACTCCAATGTGCCAGGCACTATGTATGCAAGGGGGGCGGGGGAGGAGGGAGGGTTCTTTCCTTTGAATTCTTGGCTCCAAGGTCAGTTCTCTATCCATTAGGCAACACTGCCTTTAAGCACTGGCTAGGTATGCGTATAAACAAGTGAACATGAAAGATGGATGGACCTTTCCAAAACACTTTCCTTATCGATGAAATAAGGATGATAATAGTTGTAGTCTCTATCTCACAGCACTAGTCATAGCAAGGCTCAATGAGTCAGGTTTATTGAGTGCTTTTCAAACTATAAAGTGCTAAGTAAATGCCAGTTGGAAGTACAATCACCAAATTTTACAGATGAGAAAACTTAAGCACAGAGAAATCAAGTGACTTGCCCAGGGTCTCACAGCTAGGAAGCGTGTGAGGCAGATTGGAAACTGGGCTTGCCTGGCTCCAGATCCTGCTCTCTCTTCGCTCTACCACAGAGGGGTGAGAAGGGCAGTTTTAGAGCCAACAGCAAGCATAGGATTTCCTGGTGAGGTGTCTGCCCTTGGCACCACCATATAACTGTTTAAAATCCAACAGCAGTGGGATCCGGGGACCACTTGGAAATACTCTCCAGCCATCCTGAGGATCCCGAGGCCCATTTGTAGAATGTCCAGGGGACAATTAGGAAGACAACAAAGGCTTTCTTTAGCCACCCCCTTCTTCCACCTGGTCTCCCTCCCAACCTGGTGGCTAGGAGCCCAAAGCTTTGCCCTGACTGTCCAAGAACTCCCACTGAGGCATCCCTCACTGTCCTGCTTTGTCTGAGCCTATTCTGCACACTTTTCATTTCCCAACCATCCTTCAAAAAGGATCAGGACTCTCTAATGCCTGGTTCAAATTTCTTCTCTATTGCTTGTGCTAACAGAGGCGAATTTTCTCATCGTGAATCAGACAGAAGTGGGAGGGAGAGGGGAGGAAGATGTTGGATTCCATGACCTCAAGGCTACCTTGTAGCTCTAAATCTATGATCCAGTAATCCTGCATAAAACACATTCACACTAAAGTGTGAATGAGTGAGGACAATGTGAATATGACTCTCTTGCAATTATGTAGTCTGTTATTAATAATTTTAACCTGAAGGAATGACTCACTAAGGGAGCTAGGTGTTATTGTGGACAGAGAGCTTGACTTGAAGATCTGAGTTTGAATCCCACCTCAAATTCACTCTCTATGGGACCTTGAGCAAGTCACTTAGCCTCCATCAGCCTCAGTTTGCTCATCTGTAAGATGGAAATGGCAACAGTACCTTTCTCACGTGCTTGTGAGCATCATTCGGTTAAATAAACAGACATTTATCAAGTGCCTGTTATCTGCCAGGCATTGTACTGAGCATTGGGAAAACAAAGAAAGATAAAGACCAGACCTGTTCTCAAGGCGGTCTCAGTCTAACAAATCCAATGGGACCATACGTGATGTAAAGTGTCCTGCCAACCTCGAAGCACTATATAGATGCTTGGTTGTTTAGCGATTTCTGACTCTTCATGACCCCATTTGGTTTTTTGTGGCAAAGATATAGGGTGGTTTGTCGTTTCCTTCTCCATCTCATTTGACAGATGAGGAAACTGGATCAAACAGGGGTAAGTGACTTGCCCAGGGTCACATAGCTGGTAGTTGTCTGAAGCTAGATTTGAACTCAGGAAGGTGTCTTCTTCACTCCAAACCCAATACCCTATACACTGTGCCGCCTAGCTGCCCGTGCGTAAATGCTAGATATTATTACTATGTAAGGGTGTGAATTTCACCACGGCAGGATGACAGGATGATGGCAAGAGGGAGAGGAGCTTCCCCTTCCCCTGAAATCTTACCCTGTGGGCAATGTGTCCTTGGGTTGGTGTGCCAAGGGAAAAGCACTACATTGGAAGTCAGAAGAGCTAATTAGCTGAGCAACCTTGAGGAATATGCTTCCCTTGTCTGTATCTCAGTTTCCCCATCTGTCAGATCAAAGGGTTGGATGTGATGATTCCTAAGGTCTCTCCTAACTCCAATTCCCATGCCTCTGACTAGGGTTTGCCTTGCAAGATGGCTGATCCCCCCTCAAAGAAAATCTCCAAACAGAGGATGAATGGCCACTTTTCCAGTAAGGTGTAGAGGGGAGTCTTACTCATGTACTTTGTGGCGTCAGTGATCCCCAAGTCCCATCTACCTCTGCAATTCTGGGAACTTGACATCAAAGGGAACTTGAGTGCTGCTGGAGGAACTAGAGAAGACAGATGCCAAACTTTGGTTGGCCTCTAGAGGGCTCTAGAGTCTAGAGCATAAAGAAGGAATAGCCGAACCAAGCTGCACCAACCCAGTCTTCCAGATGGAGGCCCCCCACAGTACTTTGCGCTGCTTGGACCAAAAGGAGGCTTGACAAACCACTCCTCTGCCTCATCATACAAGATAAAGTTCAGGTCCCTAAGCCCGGCATCTATGCCCTCTCCACCATCTGACTCCATCCCACCTCTATAGTCACTCATTCAACAAGTGGGTCTCAAGCACCTATTATGAACCAGAAACCATACAAGACATGAATAAGGGTGTGCCGGCAAATATTTAACAACCAGCTGGTGGGGGCAAGGCAAGGGAAGGACACACTTTAAGTGTAATCTGCATTGTTTACACTTTATCACTTAAGTCTAGGCAATCAACAAAACAATAAACTGATTTGTGGTGTTTGTCAGTTTCAAAGGTGCAGTGCTCTTGCTAAAATGTAGCAATCGGCTCCCTCGTGGGCTCAGGCAGGCCCAGGGGAGGACACAAAGACAAATCCCCTACCCTCCAGGAGCTTACATTCCACCTGGGTAAGGAAGAACACCAGGTACACAGGTGAACATGCACAAAATATGCACAAAGCAAATTAAGAAATACTACGTGGGGTGGGCCCTGAACAACTGGAGAGATCACTTAAGGCCTCATGCGGGAGGTTGTACTCAAGCTAAGCTTTAAGGGAGCCAGGACTTCTAAGAGAAGAGGAGAGAGGAGAATGAGTCTCCTGGAATGGAGCACAGCCAGTGCAAAGGACAAGGAGAGCAGAGGGGGTGTCATGAATGGCAGTTCTTCAGTCTGGCTGGAATGTACAGTATGTAAAAGGTAAGCTTATGTGGAGAGCCTCGAAAGGGTGGCTGGAACTAGACCCTAAAGGGCTTTCCATGCCAAACAGAGGAGATCCTCAGGTTAACAGGGACATAAGGGAGCTTCCGGAACAGGTTAGTGAAGTGGTCAGAGCAGTGCTTTGGGAATATTCATTAGGCAGATCTATGAAAGGCAGACTGGAGAAGGGAGAGACTGGAGGGAGGCTGGATAGCCCAGGTGAACAGTAATCAGGGTCAGAACTAGGGTGCC
The DNA here is from genome assembly GCF_011100635.1 of Trichosurus vulpecula. NCBI lineage: Eukaryota > Metazoa > Chordata > Mammalia > Diprotodontia > Phalangeridae > Trichosurus > Trichosurus vulpecula. Next base: position 437,085,314 of record NC_050575.1, on the reverse strand, counting down.
AGCTGTGTGCCCAGAGAGAAGGGGATGAGTTTGAGAGAAGCTGTGGAAATGTTGACTATACCTTGCGATTGACTGGGTGTGGAGGCTGCTTCTCCTTCTGGGATTCTTACTGTTGCCTTTACGTAGGCCCTCAATTGAGTATTGACAGGTGAATCATGGCTCCCTGTTTCCCACTATCACAGGGAGTTAATTCATTTGGTCTTTCAACCTACATCTCAGGGAGTGAGCAAGCAGAAATTGGCAGAAGGAAGGCTTCATCAGCTATCCACAATTAAGGAAATTGAGCTCTCAGGTTCCCAGAACAAGAGAAGAAAATTGGTCCTCTGCTGTCCTGAGAGTCAGTAAAGGGCACTGTTTTACAAGACTGACCCCATATTGGAGTAGCTAAAATAATAGAAGGGTCTTATTCCAATTATGGTACTGTGGAACCCTGAGCAAGCTTCTGGCCCTCCGTTACTCAACATGTAAAACTGAGAGGCAGCAGGTTACAGGGTAAATAGAGCTGGAGATGGGATTAGTTTCTACTTTACAGCTGAAAAACCCAGAGAAGGAAAACAGCTTCCCCAAGGTCACACAGTAAGTCAGTGTCAGAAGGAGGTCTAGGACTTTGTGATGGAAGGAACCTTAGAAATCCCGTGGTTCTTGCCCTATTTTCTGTATTGGACCCTTTGGCACTAAGTCTGGAGAAGCTGTGGACTCCTCAGAATCATGTTTTTAAAATGCATGAAAGAATTCAATAAACATTTATTAAGCACCTACTATGTGTCAGGCACTGTACAAGCACTGGGGATACAGAAAAAGGCAAAAAATAGTCCCTGCCCTCAAAGAGTTTATAATCTAATAGAGAAACTCATCTAGGAAACAGATGGTATTGAAATAGTAAAAAAACATAAAAAACCAGTTCCCAGAGCCCAGGTGAAGAATGCCTGATCCCTCTTTTACTGAGAATAGCTGCCATTTATAGAGAGCTTCATGGCACACCAAGCACTCTCTGTATCTCATCCCATTTGATCCTCCCAACACTGTGGTGATATAAGTAAAGCAGCGGTTATCATCTCCACTTTCTAGATGAGGAAGCTAAATCTCAGTAAGGGTAAGGGACTGGCCTATAGTAACCGAGCTAGAAAGGGTCCAAGGCTGGATTTGAACCCAGGTGTTACTGACTCAGGCTCCAAACCGGCATCTCCAATCTGATGATGAACATCAGCAAGGTTCATTGGCAGCCAACGTTCTTCTACCCTGAGTAGCCCCTCAGTCCTTTCCTCCCTCTCACCTTATCCAGGACCCCACAGGACAGTTCAGAGAGAAGTCCAACTGCACTGACCCCTGCCCATCACCTAGCCTGGCTCTCCTCCAGGCAAGCAAACCCTAACTCCCCCCTTACAAGTACCTCTGTGCCTAGTGAGGTGGCCCATTTAATAGAGATCTGAATTTGGAGAAAAGAAGACCTCAGTTCAAATCCTAGTTTAGGCATTTACTAGCTGTATGACTGTGGACAAGTCCCCTAACCTCTCCCAGTCTCAGTATTCCTCATCTGTAAAATGGAGATACCAGGAGCAGCTACCTTCCATGGTTGTTGTTTCAAATACAATAATATTTATAAAGCGCTTTGCAAACCTCATAGTGCTGTGGAAACGCTAGCTGTTCTCATGACTAAGCAGCTCATGCTGAATAAATGAATGGACCTCAGTTTCCCAGAGCAGGAGGCTCTCTCCTACAGCTGGTTAAGTTTGAAGCAGCCACAGAAAATCCCTCTGCTCTAGTCACTACCTAAAAATTTTTTGTTTTTCAGTCAGAAAATGAAACCCTTCAGGGGGGTCAAAGAAATGTGTGAAAGGGGAAAGTTCGCCCTGAAAGTCTCTCCCCACCCCTCCTCTTTGACCTTCTCCCTCTTTCAGAGTTCCCCTGCCCTGCCCAGGCCAAGATGCTTCTGCAGCCTGCTCCTCTCCAGCCAAGAAGGACTCTTTCTGAACAACTCCCTGATGTGGTGTCCAGGACATTGGGCTTGGAGTCAGGAAGACCCCTGTTCAAATCCCACCCCCTGACATTTGTTAGGTGTGTGACCGTGGGAACGTTGCTCGACCATTCTGTGCTCCTCTGTAGCCAAGGGTTGGACTCAGTGGCCTCTAAGGACCCTTCCAGTTCTAAATCTTTGATCCTGTGATTCACAGCATTGAGCTCGCAGGATCATAGGACCCAAACATTTAAAAGTAGAAAAGCCATCATTATAACATTAGCATTGTTACAAATGAAAAAATAACCCAAGACAAGGGAAGTGACTCACCCAAGGTCTTATGGGGAGTATATAGTAGATCTGGAATTAGAACTCAAGACCTTGGAGGGTAGGGACTGAATCCTTTCCCTCTGGGAAGCAAGGTAACATAAAGCTGGTGGTGTTTATTTTTACATAAGGATACGTAAAGCGGGCAACACTCGGCCCAAAGACTGGGAGCATCAATGATGCAACATGTGGCTCTTTATGGTAGATAAGTGAGGGAGATATGCTTGGGTAAGACTGCAGCCCCAGCACCCCTCAAATCATAGGGCCCAGCTTGCTCGGTCATTCAGCTCCTACTGAGGACAGCCCTGTGGGGGATGACTACCCAGAAATGGCCACACTTTGATAAGATCTTAGATTTAGAGCTAGAAAGAAGGTTGGAGGACGTTAGTCTCCCTCCCTCATTTCCCAAATGAGCAAACTGAGGCCAGACAGGATAAATGATTAACCCTAGGTTCAAAGGCAGAATTTGAATGCAGAGCCTCTCACTCTTACATTAGCATTACTCTCACTGTACCACAATGCTTTGCTTCATTATGTTCTATTTTAAGATGATTCATGGGTATTATCCCAACCCTTCCAGCATACTTCATTAGGATAGGGACCACATTTTTTTTTCTGTGTACTTCCCATCTCATCTAGCAAAGACTGAGTCTAAATATTTGCTGAATTTGAAAGCAAAGTGTGGGAAGAGGATTAGGCTGGAATCCTGGCTTGCTCCCTGCATGACTTTGGACAAGTCACTTTCTATCTCTAGGGACTGGTTTCCTCATCTGTCAAATGAAGGGGGAGGACGAGATGACCTCTGAGGTTCATCCAGCTGACATTCCAGGATCCTGTGATTCGTAAAAGCTCTCAAGCAATCAGTGTTTCCCACTAAAAGAAATAACTTGCAAAAATTCCCAAGACTGGAAAAGAATGTCCAGCTCATTGGTTTAATGATCCACCCCTTTGGGAATCATTTTCTATTCTCTTTCCCATTATCCCACGTTGCACCCAAAAATGCTACCTACGGGCATGAGGCAAAGCGGATGGGGCAGCGTCTGCCCCAGAGCGGAGGCCAAATAGTTCTGCCTTCAACAACAACAACGCGATGATGATGATGATGATGCTCACATCTCCGTGGTGTTGTAAAACTTACAGAGCATTGAGCACCACCACATTCAGAGCACAGCGGTAGACAGCGGGAGAGACCTCAAAATGATTAAAGCACCGACTGTGTGAAGCGAGGCAAATTACTTTACCTCTCTTGGCATCAGGTGCCTCCTCTAAAAATGGGGAGGCTGCACTGTCTGACCTCAAAGGTTCCCTTGGGCGCGAAATTCTCTTGTGCTACATCTTCCATGAACCGCCCCCCATCCATGCCCTCAGTGGCCTACTGTCTAACGGGCAAAAGACAGGAACACAAATAACTGCAATGAAAGAGCACATGAAAAAATTCAGACGAGGCATCGGAAGACCTGGAAGAAATTTTTGACTGGAACAATTAGCAATGAAGTGATGGTCAGGGGACCTGAGCTCTGCCACCAACTCATTTGTGAGCCCTGAGTAAGGCATTCACACTCCGATCTGTTTCCTCATAAATACAATGAAGTGATGGGCTAAATAATTGCAAAGGGTCTTTAACAGTCTATTTATTTCTTATTATTTCTTCCTTGTTTTTAATTTCCTTATCTTTCTTGAAGGCTCAGCTTGAGTGCTATTTTTTCTGTGAAACCTTTCCTATTCCCCACTTTCTTCTCTCTGTGTCTCTGTCTCTCTTTCTCTTCTCTCTCTGTCTCTCTCTCTCTCTCTGTGTGTCTCTGTCTCTCTGTCTGTCTCTGTCTCTCTCTCAACTTACTATACCTTACAAGATGGTAGTATCTAGGGTAGCCACCTCTCCCACCTGGGGCCCTCAGGAAAACTATCCTAGATTCTGCAAATCTATATCTACTCAAAACCATAATATATGAGCCCCCACAAAAGTATTTACTTTTACTAGTAAGCCAATGGACTTAATTCATTCAAAGGAAAGGCATAAATGCAGTTCGTCTAACAGCGTAGTAAGAAAGGAGAGGCTTGAAGTCAGAAAGATTCCTCTTCCTGAGTTCAAATGTGACCTCAGACACTTACTAGCTGGGTGACCTACAGCAAGTCACTTAACCCTGTTTGCCTCAGTTTCCTCATCTGTAAAATGAGCTGGAGAAGGAAATGGCAAACCACTCCAGTATCTTTGCCAAGAAAATCCCACAAGGGTCATGAAAGTCGGATACTACTTAAACAACTGAACAACAAGTAAAAAGGAGAGGTAATGCATTTAGCACAGTGACTGATACTTATTTCATCTTTGTTGATGATTGATTGACTCAATATTTAAGCTTGAGTATTTATTGCTGTTGAAATACATATGTGCTGTAATATGATAATCTGCTATGTAATCAATAGTATAGTTATTTGTGTATGTACATACATACATACACGCATGCATACATACACGCATGCATACATACACACATACAATAAAGACAGCAATAGAGGTAAGGTGGGTAGAGAATCCTGTCTTCATGGCTTAGTTTTGGTTTGGACTAAAAATTAAGTTAGAGTAGTTTGGGAATTTCTAACCCAAGGTCAGATGATTATCTGGGACAAAAGACTGATTTCAGCTTCAGATACAGGATTAAAAGAAAAGGCTTAAACTTGGCTAAATAAAAACCATAGATTTTCCTCTCCCCACTTTACTTCTAACTCTTCAGATGTATGTATCAGCTGCCTTTTTATACTGGAAATTCCTGTGGCCTCCTGACTCTGGAACATTCCTCTACTCTTTATCCCTCCTCTGCTATTGGTTCCTCCTGGACCTTCCATTTTGATGATGGGCCCTGGCCAGCAATCCTTCCTTCCTCTCCTGGCTCTGCTTCTATCTCCGACGTTGCCACCAGGGCTCTGAGTGAGCAGCTTCCCCTCTCCATCTCATCGCTTTTAGCTCCTTTTTATGTGTTACTTTTTTTCTTCCCTCATTATAATTTAAAGTCTTTGAGGGAATAGACTGTCTTTATTTTTTCTTGTATTTGTAGACCTAGTGCTTCACACAGTGCCTGGCACTTGACGTTTAATAAATCTTGGTGACTTGACTTGATTTTCCTGAGGTGTAACTGTTCAGAAGTGTCATGTCCAAGACCATCCCTTCTCCCACCAGACATCCCACAGCCTTCCTGATAGATCTCAAGGGACTATCCCTGAAAGTTTGGAGAGGGGCAGAGTTCCAGTGGAAAGAGCTCTGGATTTGTAGCCAGATGACCTAAACTGAAATCATGGCTCTGTCACTTAATCCCTGTTTAACCACGGGCAAGTTCCTTTACCTCATCAGGCCTCAGCTTCCTCATCTACGAAAAGAAGAAAGTGGTCTACATAACCTCTACGGTCCTTTTCCAGTTCTAAATCTCTAACTTCTATGACCCTCTCATCTAGACTGGACAGTCTCTAGGTTTCCTCTGGCTCTAGGATTCTATGAATGCATTCTCACATCATCCAAGTCTCGTCTTCCTGACTCTAGTCTCTGTAATGTTATAACTTCATTCTCACCCAGTTTCTTCCTCCTCATGTTTACACCCGAGATCTTTGACAGCACATGCTTCCTCATGGCCAATCCCTGCTGCTGTTCATCCTTTATTCCCCAGGTGGGCCCAGGGTGGTTCTTGAGCTCACTTTCTCGTTATCTGGAATCATGGCTTCATGCCTTTGGTTTACATCTATATGTGTTTTAATCTTGGTGTTGAGATTTTGCATGGTCTTTTTCTATAAAGAAAGAAATCCATGAGTTGGCATTTTCCTGGTATGAAATATCAGTTCATCCTGGGAACTGATTCAACAAACAGGATTGCAGAGCAGCCCCGAGTCCTTCAATGGGCTCTTGGTGAGAGACGAGATATTGGCCTCTGCTCAGCCAGTAATGAGAAGCACTATGGAGAGGCAAGATGGAAAGCGCTTCCACTCTGTCTGGGATGTTGACTGACGGGTCTCCACAAACCCTGTTCATCATTCAGTGTTCTCAGAGGCCCTCCTTCACTCAGTTTTAATGTTCCTGGAAAAAATGGAATTAACAGATGGGGAAATGAGTTAAGATTTCAAATCCTCTAGCAGCAAACAATTTTTAGCAGTGAAATGGTAGAGGAAAATACCTTGGGCTGCTGGAGATGGGATTGAGAGCTGGAAGGACTTTGGAGATCATCTCAACTAATCCTCATTTTTACAGGAGAGGACACTGAGGATCAGAAAGGTGAAGCAATGACCTAGGTAACAGAGATTAGTAAGCATAAGAGGTGAACTTTGAACTCTGATCCTCAGACTTCTGAGAAAATGCTCCTCCTCCTGATCCGCGATACCCTTGGGGGTTACATCAGGTTCTCAAGATCTCCCCTGACTGCTGCCAGTGAGCCCAGCCCTCTTGTCCTAAAAAAGAGGAACAAACCAGCCCTACACCAACCATGACTAATTAGGCAATCGGACTTCCTAGATGAACTCAGAAAACAGACAAGCTCTTCTCTAGACCACAAAAACTTGAACTGGAGTTGTCAAAGTGGGAGCAGAGAAGGGAGATGGAGATTAGAGATAAACAGAGGAAAGTCATCTGTGTATAGGTTATCATTAAGGCTGTGGGAGGGAATAATTTTGCCAAGGGAGAGAGAAGAGAGCTAAGGAAAAATCTTTGGGAAACATCTACAATAAGGAATCAGAAGGAACATGAGAAGCCCAGGAAGAAGACAGACAGTGATCAGAAATACAGAAGGATGACAAGGGGGAAAAGTATCAACAAGAGAGTCCCCTTGTAAAACTTCTCAGAGAGCTCAAGGGAAATGGGAACTAAAGACAGGCCATTGGGTTTACTCATTATGAAGTCATTACTTGTGACCTTTGAATTTAAATCAGCTGGATCAGCTGAGCTAAATGAACTACAGCCCTGGTTACTAAAAGAACTAGGAGGCTTGCTGAGTCAACCTCTGTGATATTTCACAGAACATGGAAAATGAGAGAAGGGTTCCAGAACTATAGAAAAAGCAAATATCATGATTTCCTCATGAAACAGAAGAGAACAAAGTGTGCAAAATATTGTCCGGTAATCTTGACTTTGATTCCTGGAACAAAATGAGCTCAGCTAAGAACATGGTGGCTTCCAGACTCCAATGGCAAAACCAATGATCAAACTACATGGTGTATGAGTCACAGGACCTGAGTTCAAATCCCAATTCTAACACCTACTATTTGTGTAACCTTAGGAGAGATGCTTATCCTTGGCTCAAAGTTTCCCCATCTGTAAAATGACATGTTGATCTGGATGACCTTGGAGGCCACTTCTGGCATCTGGCATCCTAAGATCTCCAACTGTGCATGTGCAAAACAAAACCCTTTAGTCCCCTGCCGCACCTGTCTACCAAGCATCCTTGTTCCTGTTGACAGCGTCAGATCCTCTTGGTCACCCTCTCTATCATGCTTGACGCTTCCTCTCCCTCATTTTCTCTGTCCTTTATTTCCAAGGTTTGTCAATTATGCCTCTACAACAATCATCATTTCCTTCCTCTTCCCTCAGCCATTCCCACAACCACTACCCAAGGCAATGGGAGAGAGCTGACAGTATCAAATTGTTGGTTTAGGTTTGATTTGAGGGTGAAATGAGACACAACTGAGTCACTGAACAGTTAATAGATGTTTTTTAGCCTTAACATAGCAAGGATAAGTAGCAAGGTTACAGTGGCACTTAGCCCCACCCCCACCCTCTACCTCTCCTTATCTGCATAAGGAAATGAAGACTGGTCATGGTCAGCAGGGAAGAGTAAGGTCACTTGTGGTCTTTGGATGTCCACCTAGTCTGAGAGTCCCTGACTCCACATGTTACTTTTTAATTTTCTTGGATGATCAGAAAGTTGCATCAAGGAAGGTGAAGGCCAACCATGTCCTAAAGACAGCTATGAAGCCTTTTAGGGAAAACTAATTAGGGGCAGCTAGGTGGCACAGCAGATAGAGCACAGGGCCTTGAGTGAAGAGTTCAAATCTAACCTCAGACACTTCCTAGCTGTGTGACTCTGGGACAGTCACTGAACCCTGTTTGCCTCAGTTTCCTCATCTGTCAAATGACCTGGAGAAGGAAATGGCAAATCACTACAGCATCTTTACCAAGAAAACCTCAAATGGGATCATGAAGAGTTTGCAGGACTAAACAACAAGAAATCCTTATTGGGAGTGGGAGAGGGTTGGAAGACCCTGGTAGATTTCAAGCTGATCAAAAAGCCCTTATTCCTTCTTGCAGTGTTGAAACATTGTTCTCCTTGATTGCATTATCTTCTCTCTCCCATCCATCATCCACGAAGCTACAAACTGCTATTACTTAAATGCAGACTGGACCACATCACTACCTGGTCTTCAGACATCTTCAAAGGCTTCCTATTGCCCCTAGGATAAAACATTAAACCTTTAGCATGGCATTTACAGCCCTCTCCAATCTGGTATCCAATTACCTTTTTAGGTTTGTTCCTACTTCTTTCCATGGCATACTCTATATATTCTATATTTGGAAGGCCATTATTCCCTCTTCTTGACCTTCCATAATCCTTATCTTCCTCAAAGGATGGGCTCAGATGTTTCCTTCTCAAGCCTTCCCCAATCTGCTTCTCCTACTGACTTTTCATGTATTAGTTAGTCCTCTCTTTCCTGAAATTGAAATTATCTTGTACTTACTTGTCTGGGGACACCCAGTGTTCCTATCACCACCACAACCACCGTCACCACCATCACCACCACCACTACCACCACCATCACCACCACCACTACCACCACCAACACCACCACCACCAAATGCAAGATAGGTTCCCCAGGAGGAGGGATTGCTTCATTTTGTCTTTGCATTCCCAGCTCCCAATAGAGTGTTGCACAAATAGTAAGCACTTAGTAAAGGCAAATTGTTTGCTTATGGAAGGGAATGTTTGGACCAGACCTGTGATCTCACTGACCAAGGGGACTCCCAGAAATGAAACTCTTTACCAATGCATATTGACACCTGCTCTGTAACATATGGTTTTAGAAAGTAACCTGGAACATTGAAAAATTAAGTGACATGCCCAGGGCCACACAGCTGATGTGTGACAAAAGGAGGATCTAGGGTTGTCACCTTGGTTTCAAGACCAGTTCTCTATCTACTATACCAATAGGCCTCATGAAAAGGAATACTTTATTAAAATGGAGCCAAATGGATTTAATACTTTGGTGGGGAAGCCTTGTGTGTTAATAAGGAATTCTTTGTAGATATAAACATGGTACATGGGAAAGATTTCTAACACCTGAGTCTGCATTCCAACCCTACCAATGATGTTCACCTCCTGTACAACCTTCAAAGTCCCTTACTCTTCCTGGAGCTCATATCATCATCTGCAAAATAAGGGAGTAGAAATAGATGGCTTCTGAAATCCTTCCTAGCTCTAAATCTCTGAGTTGCTAGAGGCATAAAATATGCATAGTGAAGAGCACTTGGGTGGGGATCACCAGAGAAAGAAGCAAACAATACTGACACGAGAGTTCACTACAGACTACCTACACAAAAAGAGAAAATGGATGAAGAGTTAAGAAACAGATCATGAACCTGCTGACAAAAATGATGATATGATACTAATGGGCAACTTCACCTATTAAGCTAACTGACTGTGTCTTTGCCACCCTGCTACTCAATGATCTCCAATGGCTTCCAGTAGTTCAGAGAGGATAAAAATGATCTGTTTGCCTTTGAAAGCCATTTACCAGCAGACAACTTCCTACCTTCCAGTCTTCTTACACTTTACTCCCCTTCGCTCACTCTACAGTCTGGACACTTTGGCCATCTTTGAATTCCTTGAACAAAACTCTGAATCTTCAGATTCTGAGCCTATTTGTCTCCAGGCTTCACAACCCTAGTCCTTTGACCCATTCTTATATGACACAGACTCAAGGCCCTTTGCTATCTTAGTAGCCTGCTTCTGGACACTTTCCAGCTTTTCATTATCCTTCTTAAAAGGCGACACCCAGAACTGAAGACAATACTCCAGATATTGTCAGAGAAAAGCAAAATGAGTAGAGATTATTTTATACAGAAAAAGAGCTTGATAATGCATCACTTATTCATTAAAAGAGGATTCCACAGTCGCTGCCCTACATGCCCTATACACCAAAGGTTTCCCTTGGGGACAATAGAAACTCTTCTAATCTCCCTTTTTGGACAAGTGTCCATTTTCCATTCCTAGCCAGCTTGGAAATCTCCTCCCTCATCTCTTCTTTATCTCGTCCCTTCCCAACTCCTCATTGGTATACCTTCTGCCTACATTAGCACCCCTCCTCCCTGTAAAGTCTTTGGGGAGGAATAGAATGGTACTCCTATTTCTGTTCATTTGCCTTTCAACTCTCATTTCAGCCAGCTGGGTTAAATTATGCGACTGTGAAAGTCCATTTATTAAAGAAGAAAAAGATGATAGATATCTCCAATGCCAATAACTGTGACTCACGAAGGACAGCCATTTGCCTCACCCCCCACCCCACCATGTATTCATCACATAAACGTTTGTGGAATCACTATTCACTTGGAGAATGGATATGAGCTCAGACTTGATGGGTGGCTAAGATTCAGAGGAGGAGAGAGAAAGAAGAGACGGTTCTTGCAAAGCCACAAAAAGGCAAGGCTTACCCTGGGTTGTGTAGGTGTCAGTGAAGAGCCTGGCCTAGCCAGAGCAAAGGGATAATCTGAGTGGGTGACAAAGTTGGGAATGGGATTCTTTGAGTAGCCTAATGAAGAAAGTGGCCTAGTCCCTTTAAGAGCCCTCCTCTGTGGCCATCTAATAAAATTCTAGAGAACACTTACTAAGTTTTCTTGTCAATTAGCTCTTTGAAAATGGAAGGCCCCAGTGGTAACACAGGTGTTATTTTCCATGTTGGTAGCAACGCATCAGGTAGAGAGCACACCAGTATAGTGGGGGGAAGAAAGATTATAGGAAATGTGTTAATTACAGAGAAAATTACTGGAGACACCTTATTATATGTGTCTCACAATTAGATTTCCATTTGCTAATTTGTGCAAGTGGGGAAAAACTTCCATATCACCTTAATTTCCTAGTACAAAGTGATACCATGTGGAGTCTTTGTGACAATCGGATACTGGGTTCTGATATTTAATTAAATTCCATCCATAGTTCATGCTGAAAGCTTGAGCTACAATGGTAATTTTTGTTGTAATAATAACTGACATTTATTTAGAATGGAAAACTGTACCTATCAGCTCTATGGAAAGGGAAGAGCTTATGATCAAACAAGAGATAGAAAGGATCATGGGAAATAAAATGAATAATTTTAATTACATGAAATTAAAAAGGTTTTGCACAAAGCCAATATAGCTAAAATTGGAAGGAAAGCAGGAACCTGGGAAAATATTTTTATAGCTAGTTTTTTTTTCTGGTAAAGGCCTCATTTCTCAAATATACAGGGAACTGAGCAAAATGTATATAAAACAAGAGCCATTCTCCAATTGCTAAATGGTTAAAGGAGATTAACAGGCAGTTTGCAAAATAAGAAATCAAAGCTGCCAATAGCCACATGAAAAAAATGCTCTAAATCACTATTGATTAGAGAAATGCAAATTAAAACAACTCTGAGATGCCACCTCACACCTATCAGATTGGCTAATAAGAGAGAAAAGGAAAACACCAAATGTTGGAGGGGATATGAAAAAATTTGAACACTAATGCATTATTGGTGGAGTTGTGAAGTAGTCCAACCATTCTGGAGAATAATTTGGAACTATACCCAAAAAATTATAAAACTATGTGTATCCTTTGACCTGACAATACCACTACTAGATCTATATCTCAAAAAGATCAAAGAAAAGGCTAAAGGACATATCTATACAAAAATATTTATAGCTGTGCTTTTTGTGGTAGCAAAGATTTGGTAATTGAGGGGGTACCTATCATTTGAGGAATGAACAAGTTGTGGTATATGATTATGATGGAATACTATTGTGCCAAAAGAAATGAAGAACAGGATAGTTTCAGAAAAATCTGGGAAGATTTATATGAACTGATGCAAAGTAAAGTGAGAAGAACCAGGAGAACGCTCTATGAAGTAATAGCAATATTGTAATGATTATCAACTGTGAAAGACTTAGTTATTCTGAACAAGACAATGTTTCAAGACAATTCCAAAGGATTCATGATGAAAAATGCTATCCACATTAGGAGACAAAACTGGTAAACTGAGGGTAGATTAAAACACACTTTTTTTCACTTTATGTTTCTTATTGTGTTTCTTTGTAACATGTCTGATGTGAAAATGCGTTTTCCTCAATTTCACGTGTATAATTGATACTATGTTGTTGTTTTCTCAATGGGTGGGGGAGGAATGGGAGGGAGGGAGAGAATTTGGAATTCATTTTTTTAAAGAACAAACAAATAAATACAAGCTATCTCTCTGGCTAATTGATAGTCCGTTGATAATCATAGAGGGAAGCCCACTGGAGGGGGCTTGTAAGCAATGACATACACAATAACACACACTTCCCCACCTCCTTGGGGTCAACAGCATAACCCAGATGAAGGACAAATAGCCACCCACCCTCTGGGGCCCCATGGAGACTGCCACTATAAATCTGGGAGGGGAGGGTGGTTTCATATGCTACATGGGAAGCATTCTCCAAGATTTCAACCTAAGACCTCTCAAAAAAAGAAGGCTTGGAGTTAAAAATGAACATCAGGTGAAGGAAAGGGAAAGAGCTAGTGACATAACTGAAAACCTATGCTAGCAAAAAAATGTGTGTAGAGAAAATTGGTGAATAATGCTGGGGAAATAGGAGGAGCCAAGTTGTGGCTGTAATGCCAACAGAAGCAGAACAATAGAGCTCCAGGTATGACTGTGCTCTTCTCAGTCTTCATATTCACCTCCCAGTTCTGCCCACTGTGTTGCATCTGACATTGCTTCCCTCTGTTGTCAATACAATCCAGAAGGGCCAAATTTGTGGGCAAACTAAGTTACAGTAGTATAATGGCAGGAGTCTAGAGTGCTGCCATGTTTCGTTTTTTCCTCAACAATCATGTATTAAATTCTCACTCTGTTTGGAGATACCACATTTGTGTTCCTTGATGTGAGAAGCATGGTTTTGGGGATCACTGGACTTCCTAGGCAGGGCCAAAGTCCTGAGGAAGAACCCTGTGATAATCCCTAGGGAAGGCTGTACAGACCACAGGACTCCCAGAGGAAGACCAAGTGGTAGCCATCCCTTAATCCGTGGGGATCACAGGGCCTCCTAGGGGTCAGACTCTAAGGAAGACCCAAGCGATGGCCCCTTAGGATGGCGGTACGATCTCAAGGCTCCCGAGACAGGGCCAGAAGTCCTAAGTGATGTCTCCTTAAGAAGGCCGTGCAGACCACACGGTTCCCCAAGGGAATCCAGAGTGGTAGCCCTCTTAACACCGCAGTGGGGATCACAGGACACCCCAAGACAAGATCCAGGAGTAAGCTTGGTGAGCTTCCGCTGCCTGTTGCTTCCCTTCACTTGACCTTAGGAAAATCCATGTGATTTGTCCATTCACACGCAAAGAACTCAGGACCAGAGTGGGCAGAGGAAGGCATTTTATCATGCTCCCCGAGAGAGTGGGTGTAGTGCTCCCGGGAACACTCACACACTGATACAGCTGCAGGAGCAGGGGTAACCATTCCCTCCACTCCTGCTAGAGTCATGGTTAGTTTACAATCTTTGTTTTTTTACATAGTTTTCCTAGGTTATACAGTTTATATAAATAGGATAATAAGGATACAGAAGCAAAAGTGAAGTTAATTAGATTTTCCTTGTCTTAGTTTAGGATTAAACTATATTCTTTTACTTCCCCTACTTTCCTTCTTAATTATGCAAATCAGTAGGCCTGGATTCTTGACCAAGACCAGACCCTAGATAAGCTTGAACAGGTTCAAGTGGTTTTGGCCTCTCTAATTCCCTAGACTGCCTCCTCAAAAAGTATTCACATGCATACAAGCCTCTGACCTCTCACCTGACGGACTTTGAGGCCCGGTCTCTGCTAAAGATGGGGTGAGGGAGGGCGGGGAAGCACACTTTTAGTTCTGTGGAAACAAAACTCCTCCTCCCATTTCTTACACTTGACAGCATGAAGCTGACTGTTTAGTGTGTGGATAAGACAGATACAGGTCTGGTTCACAGTACTGCACGATAAGGATATTACAGAGGTGAGGAGCAAAGTACTATATGAAGTCTGGGTGTAGGCTTAGAATGAACGAAGGAAGGATGAGAGAAGTCTTCCAGAGGCAGGGGGCATTGGTGCTGGGCTTGAAGGCATAGGGGAGAAGTCACAGGCAAAGGAAAGGAGAGAAGGAAGGCATTATGGGCATAGAAAGCATTGTGTCCCTGCATATGGATGAATAAATGTGAAGGGTACTTAGGGGTGGCAGGTGACAGGTGGTAACTCTTCCTTTATGACTAGAGAATGGAAGCCGTGAAGGGAAGTAATAAGTGATAAGCTTGCCTCTGTGTGACTTACTGCCTTTCTGACCCTCCATGGATATCTCTTTGGATTGCCCTCTGTCTCTCCCTGTGTTTGGATGGTTCTATTCATGCCTCTTTTTTGGCTCTGTCTTTGTGTGTGGGAGAAGCAGTGGTTCATCTTTCCCGCTCCAATTCTTGCTCTTGATTCAATTAAAGCCAATTCAACAAGCCTTTCCTGAATGCCTATCATGTTTCATGGGCAGCTAGGTAGCTCAGTGGATAGAACACTGGGCCTGGAGCTAGGGAGACTCATCTTCCTGAGTTCAAATCTGGCCTCAGACACTTACTAGCTGTGTGACCCTAGGCAAGTCATTTAATTCTGCTTGCCTCAGTTTTCCCATCTGTAAAATGAACTGGAGAAGGACATGGCAGACTCCTCCAATATCTTTACCAAGAAGACCCCAAATGAGGCCATGAAGAGTAGGACATGACCGAACAACAAATTATGTTCCAGGCATAATTTCAGGCTGAGAAAACAGAGACAACAACAAAAAAGCCCCTACCTGCATGATGCTTATCTTCCATTGATAGGAAAGCGCAGACACACAGATAAGCAAGTGAATGGGGGATCGCAGCAGCTTAGTTGGGTCGGAACATTTTGCTTTTCCTCTTCTATCCCTGCCCCACCCCCTTCTCCTATTTCCTCTCTTCACTCCAACCCTAACGGAAGAGGTCCAAGCTCAGCAATAATTCTCTGTCTGCCATCATTGGAATTAGGAAGACTTGAGTTCAAATCCCACTTCATACATTTACTAATAAATGTATTACCTGGGCAAGTCACTTAACCTCTGCTTGGCTGAATTTCCTCATCTATAAAATTGGGGTTAGTAATACTGCTTTAATGTAAGGATAAATACATCAATATATGTGAAGTTCTTGGCAAATCATAAAGTACTGTGCAGCTGTTATCTATCATCGGTGCTGTTGGTATTCTAAGATCTGAAAGGGAACTCAAAGGCTATTTGGGCCAAACTCCTCCTCCTACCATTGGGGAAGCTGAGGTTTAGAGAAGTCTGAGGAACTCCTCTAGGGCCACAGAGCTATTAAGTCTTAAAGGCACTAGTTGAACCTAGGCCCTCTACTTCCAGTGACAAGTCTCTTTCGAATACTCCATCACCACCAACACACCACCTCCCTCAGGACGTTATGCAAGGTATCCCAAAAGTCTTAGTGCTGCTTTAAGCTAAGAAAGCTTAAAACTTCCCTCTCAGAATGTCTACAATGTGAGCCATTAGAGCTTTGAAGTGCACTAAGACTTTTGGGACAGCCTGTATATCACCAGAAACCAGCAAAGGGGATACAGGACATCCAAGTCTCAGTGTCTCTGACTCAGTCTCGAAAAAAAGAGAGAGACTATAATCCCAGACACTGGCGTCTGCACTGGGAATAAAAAGAAACGAGTGTCCCAATAACAGCCACAGGCCCCTTGGCCCCAACTGCAGATGTTATCAGTGCATCCAGGCGGAGGCTAATGATGCCCATGTTTGCAGGCTTTTATTAAAGTGTGAGCTCCTTTTTAATTGGTCTCTGCAGGAGATGGATGCATTGTAGGGACTATTGTGCATGAGAAATCAAATGTGTTTATGTTTTCAATTTCCTCCCCGGTTCTGGGATATCTTTATCATCCTTCCATTTATCAGGGCCTCTCTTCCTTGCCAAGGCAGGTTCCTGGGGAGGAGATAGAGTCCAAGTCTGACTAACACGGGAGGATTTATCATTTGTGGCAGACTGTAAAAAGGCACCCAGATAAGAACAAATCCCTCTCCCCCTCCCCCTCCACAGCTCCTCTCCTGGGTACCTTCTGGTCATTGGGCATACTGACATCATTCATTATCAATATTAATGCAGTCAACAGTCAATAATCAGCCTTAAGTGCCTACTATGTGCCAGGCTGGGGATGCCAAGACAAAAACCAAACAGTCCCTGCCCTCAAGGAGTTTACCTTCTCTAGCAAGACTCCTTAAGCTGGAGTCCACATAACTGTTTTTAAAAAAAAAAACACTTTTAAGAACTTGATAAATAGATTTTTTGTATTTTTTATAATTGTATTTCAATATAATTGATTTCCTTTGTAATCTTATATATCTTATTTTATGCATTTAAAAAGTTTTCTGAGAAGGGGTTCACAAGCTTCACCAGCCTGCCAAAGGGACCATCACACACACACACACACACACACACACACACACACACACACACACACACCCCTCTTGTTTAGTAGGAAGAGAAAATACCGGCATATACAGGTAAATACAAGATATACCCCTAAATAAATGCAAGGTAGATGGGACAGAGGAAAACTCTGCTTGAGCTGGGGAAAAGCCTCATGGAGGAAGTGATATTGGAGCTGAGATCTGAAGGAAACTGAGGCAGAGGTTGGGAACCATGGTGTAGTGGAGACAGGACATTAACTGGCCACTTTGAAGCCGGGGCTATACCCTCAAATCACTCATGCCAAAGGGATGGATTGAGGCCCCAACACTAGCCCAACAGCAAGGACCCTGTACCAGGACATTGCACCAGGGGAAGAGATACCAGAACATCACCCCATGAGAAAGAGAAGGAAACTCAGCTCAAATCCCACCTGCAAGACACCTTTCTTGGTCCCCCCCAGGTATTAATGTCTTTTCTTCTCAGGATACCTTCAGTTTACTCTGTATATATCTGGTATGAGCATCTAGATGGTGCAGTGGATACAGAGCAAAGGGCCTGGAGCCAGGAAAATGAGTTCAAATCCAGCCTCAGGCACATACTAGCTGTGTGACCCTGCACAAGTCACTTAACCTCTCTGCCTCCATTCCTTATCTGTAGAATGAGGATACACTGGAGAAGAAAATGGTAAAAAGGACTGAACAGCAGCATATCTTGTGTGCTAGCTACTTATGTGTCTCCCTCTAAGAATATCAACACCTTGAGGACAAAGGCTGGTCTTGCCTTTCTTTGCAGGCCTAGGCTTATCTCAGTGACTGGTGCAGAGTGAATACTTGATAAATATTTGTTGGCTGTGATAGCATCATTGTGGGGAAAATCCCAGAATCCAGTGGGGCTGCTTCCTGGGGATCTCATTGTACAAGGAGAAGTGGACTAGGGGAAGGAGGTACGGGAGCTGAGCTAGGATGTGGCCAAGGGCTAATGGAAGGAGAAAGAAAACAGCTTCTTGGTTTAATTAAGTCACCTTGCCAACTAGTCTCTTCTCTGGTGAAGGTGTAGAAGTGTTCTAACAATGTGAAGATACTTATCAAAATAACTTGGTAATAGCTAAGAAATAGAGTGGTGAATCAGTGGAATATATATTAGGAACAAATTACCTTATAGTAAATGAACATAGCAATCTAGCATATGGTAAACCCAAAGACCCAAGCTTTTGAAACAAAAATTTATTATTTGACAAAAACTGCCGGGAAAACTGGAAGACAGTATGGCAAAAACTAGGTATAGACAAACACCATCTCATACCATATACCAAGATAAATTCAAAATGGGTACATGATTTGCACATAAAAGGTGATACAAGAAGCAAATTAAGAGAGCATGAAATAGTTTATCTGTCAGGTTTATGGATAATGGAAGAATTTAGGACCCATGAAGATATAGAGAACATTACAAAATGTAAAATTTTGATTACATAAAATTTAAGTTTTGCACAAACAAAACCAATGCAACCAAAATTATAAGGAAAGCAGACAACTGGGAAATTTTTTTTGCAACAAGCATCTCTGATAAAGGTCTCATTCTTCAAATATATAGAGAGCTGAGTCAAATTCATAAAAATACAAGGAATTCCCTAATTGGTAAAGACTCAAAGAATATGAACAGGCAGTTTTCAGACAAAGAAATCCAAGCTGCCTATAGTCATAAGAAAAAAATGCTCTAAATCACCATTGATCAGAGAAATGCAAGATAAAACAACTCTGAGGTACCACCTCACACCTGTCAGATTGGTTAACATGACAAAACTGGAAAATGATGGATGTTACAGGGGATTTGGGAAAACTGTGACACTAATCCATTGTTGGTGGAGTTGTAAACTGATCCAACCATTCTGGAGAGCAATTTGGAACTATGCCCAAAGGTTTATAAAACTGTGCATAGCCTTTGATCCAGCAATACCACTGCTAGGTCTATATCCAAAAGACATCAAAAAAATGGAAAAGGACCTATTTGTACAAAAATATTTACAGCAGCTGTTTTCATGGTGGGTCAGAATTGGAAATTAAAGGCATATACATCAATTGGGCAATGGCTAAACAAGATGTGGTATGTGTTTGTAATGGAATGTTATTGTGCCATAAGAAATGAAAAGCTGGATGATTTCAGAAAAACCTGGACAGACTTACATAAACTGATGCATAGTGAAGTGAACAGAACCAGGAGACCATTGTACACAGTCACAACAATATTGTTGAATGAAGAACTATGAATGACTCAGCTATCCTCAGAAATACAATGACCCAAGACAACCGCAAAGAACTCTAATGAATCATACTATCTGCCTCCAGAGAAAGAACTAATACTGATTGAATATGGAGTGAAGCAGGCGATTTTTAACTTTCTTTTTTTTTCTTTTTTCAAGGATTCTTGTGGAAAATAATTAATATGGAAATGTTTTACATAACTGCACATGTATACCCTATATCTACTTGCCTCTGAGGGAGGAAGGGAGGGGGGTTAGAATTGAAAACTCAAAACTTTAAATATTTTTTTAGATGTGGAGTGGATCAGATTAGATTAGATTTTCAGATGTTTGAACAGTGTTGTAACGCCCTGGCCCCCAATATTCTCTTCTTCAGTATAAATATCTATACATCCTGAAATTGGTCTTCATGTGACATGAATTCTAGGCCTTTCACCATCCTGGGTACCCTCCTTTAGACACTCTCCTGGTTATTAATGTTGATCCTAAGAAGTAAAATTCAGACCAGAGCGTAGAATAAATGAGGTTTTCCTTCTAGGTAAGAGTACGATAGAACTATATTGGTCAGCCCATAAATATTTGTTAAGCTCTTACTGTGTGCCAGGCATTTTGCTAAGTACTAGAGATACAAAGAAAGGCAAAAATAAACAGACCTTCCCCTTGAGAAGCCCATGATGTAATAGGAGAGATGGCATGCAAAGCACTATGTACAAACAGGCCATATGCAGGATAAAAAGGAAGGCACCAGCAAAGGGAAGGCACTAGAAGTAAAAAGGCTTGGGAAAGACTTTGTGTAGAAGATGGGATTCTTAGCAGGGAACTGAGCAAGCCAGAGAAGCCAGGAGGTGAAGACAAGAAGGGACAGCATTCCAGGCATGGACGAGAGTCAAAAAAAATGGCTAGAGCCAAGAGATGAAGTATCTTGGGCAAAAGGAAGCAGGCCAATTTCACTGAATCTCAGAGTATTTAGAGGAGGGAGTATAAGGTATAAGAAGAGATCATTTTTTTTGTTTTTCAAAGCTATTTTCAAAGCTCAATGCAACCAAGATCCTACTAGCTATTGTCTGCCATACCTCACTCTCTTGGACTGTATTAAGCTTGTGGTTCACTAAGAACCCCACCCCCACCAGATCTTCTTTTATTTATTTATCCATCTATTTATTTTTGTAGGCAATCAGGGTTAAGTGACTTACCCAGAGTCACACAGCTAATGAGTACCTTAGTTCAGATATGAATTCAGATCCTCCTGATTTCAGGGCCAGTGCTCTATCCACTGTACCAGCTAGCTGCCCCTAGAGCTTCTTCAGTCTAATATCTGATGCACCATGACTCATGTGAGTATAGAGTCAATACATAAACCAAGTATAAGACCTTAATATAATCTGTCCCCATGAAATTTCATTACATTTAGCCCCATACCTATACCTGTCTAGCTCTTTCTGGATCATGATTCTATCAAACAGTGATTTAACTCTCTCTCATGGCTCTTTTTAATCTCCAAGTTTGATATGCAGATCTTTACCCAAGGAATTGACTAAAAATGTTCAGCAGCTCAGAGTTGACCTCAATCTTTGAGAAACTCTAGTGGAGGCCTTCTTTCAAGCTAACATTGAAATTAGAATGACTGTTCTCATCCAGTCAGCTCAAAACCAGTTTAATTTCTCTGTTACCTGGACAACATCTCTCCATCCTGTCCACCAAAACCTCCATGAAAGACTTTACCTAATCTTTTTCTGGAACCTAGATAAAGCATATCCACATCAATCTTCTGGTCTACCAGTTTAGTAACTGTGGCAAAAATAGAAATACATTGAGACTGATGAGTCAGAACCCGTCTTTGATGGAGCCATAACGACATGTCATGATCTTTTACTGAATGTCCAGTAATAATTTTGGTGGGGGCGGGGGGGGGGGGCATTGTCACGATTGTTGCTCTGAATCATGATTTCATTGGTATAAGAAATCCCTAGTATGAAAACTCTCCTATCAATGCAATTATACAACTTTTCTGTAAATTATAGCTAGCTGGTGCAGAGGATAGAGTGCTAGATCTAGAGTCAGGAACATTCATATTTCTGGGTTCAAATCTGGCCTCAGACACTTAATAACTGTATGACCCTGGGCAAGTCACTTAACTGTGTTTGCCTCAGTTCCTCATCTGTAAAATGAGCTGGAGAAGGAAATGGCAGAGCATTCCAGTTTCTTTGCCAAGAAAACCCCAAACGGGGGCATGAAGAATCAGACTACAACAGAACAACTACAACCAAAAGAGTTGCCTGAGGCACTGAGAGGTTAAGAGAGTTGCCCAGGGTCACACAGCCAGGATATACCCCAAGCAGATCATTTTCACTCCAAGTTCACCTCTCTTTCCACTACACATCACCGCTTCTTTAATAATGCATTGTAGAATTTTGTCAGAAATAGATTTCACTCTTTCCTTTTCAGAAAATCAGGACATTTTCCCTTTTACCTGTTACCACACTGATTCTCTACAATATTTCACACATCACCATTAATGGCTGCATAGTCCTGTCTGCCAGGTATTTTCAGTACTCAAGGATTCATAATTCATCTGGGTCCTGTGCTTCGAACTCATCAACAACTAAGTGACTTCTTACTATTGCTTTACTTACCTTGGGTATCAGCTCCCCATTAGCCAGATTTTTTTCTGTCCTTTCCCATCCAAAGGGCATTTTCCTTGGTAGAGAAAAAAAGAAGTAAGGATCTCTCTCTCTCTCTCTGTCTGTCTCTTTGTCTATATCTGTCTGTCTTTGTATCTATCTCTCTGTCTGTGTCTCTGTCTCTGCCTCTGTTTTTGTCTGTCTCTGTCTGTATCTCTGTGTCTCTGATTCTGTCTCTCTCTGCCTGTCTCTGTCTCACTGTCTGTGTTTCTTTGTCTCTGTCTCTGTCTCTTTGTCTCTATCTGTCTCTTTATCTGTCTCTCTGTGTCTCTGTCTCTCTGTCTCTCTCTTTGTCTGTGGTTGTCTCTCTGTGTCTCTGTCTACACACCACATTGCTAGCCTCATAGCATATAAATCTTTTATAGAAACTAGGTTCCTTATCCCAACCCCCACTTGCCCTGAAAAGGTTGTTCTCTGGAGATGAGGCTTAACTCCTCCTCAAGGTCCTATGGGTAGTGCTGAAGGGCAGTGGGGTTCTCTAAATCCATTAGCTCCTATTCTGGTGCATACTCCCCATTGTTAATTTCCAGTGACTAGGGACCCAGTATCATTTAATCAATTAAAATCAATTAGTTTTTACAAAAGGATATTTACTGAGAAGATACAGCAAAAATGGATGTACTGACACATCTCCCTGAAACAGGGGGAATAAATGCAGAGTTGGTAGGGAGGAAGGGGGCTGGAGTGGGCTCAAACTTAAAGCAGCTACAACAAAAATTATCCTTCTGGTCTTCACTTCTAAATGTGGCACAGCTATGAAATAAGTCTCTCCCTTCTTGGCCCAGTCTATTGACTGCTAGGCTAGATCCTGCTCTTCAGGGTTTTGCTGGTGCCTCACCTGCTTTGACTGGTGGCAAATTCTGCCATGGAGCCAGGGCTAGAAGAGAAACTCTGGAATCCCAAATCTAGCACTCTTGCCACCCTGCCTCCACTCCAGTCACCATCCCTCCTCCAAATTAGAGGAGTGTGCCCTGACACCACCCTCAGATCTTATAGGGGAGCTTTCTTTTTATGTTACTGGGATCCTATCCATAAGCTGCTGAACAAAGTAAGAGAGAATCGGACAACTAATCTGCCTAGATCCACTACAAATTAATGTTACATAATCTCAACTGGGCTCTCACTGCAGCAAGGAAATCCTTTTATCTTCCCTATTGATTCACTATCCCCCTCACCATAAAGGTTTTTCCAAAGTTCTTCATCTCTCTGCAAATATCCCTTGAAACTATGCCCCACCTTCTCCCATCGTAATTCTCACATCATATTTCATTAATTCATAATTACTTCATTTACAAAATGTCGTTCACAGAGAGTTCTCTCTTCTTCCCTCCTGCTTACATCAAATTACTCAGATGTCCTCCCCCACTATCTATTGCTTTACTCCTGTCTCATATGGAGATATGTCCCTTCTCCTTCCCAAGGCAATCCCCCTACATACACCTTTGATCCCAGTCCACTCTACCTTCCCCAGCAGATTGCCCATTGTCTTATCCTCACTTTCCCATTTCTCTTCCTTCTCTCCTTGTCTTTCTGTATGCTTGCCTGATGCCTACAAAGACATTCATGTTTTCCTCATCCTAAAAAGAAAAAAGAAAAAAAAAACCAAGAGAAACAAACTCACTTGATCCAACCATCACTGTTGGCTATTGTCCTGTATTCTCTTCCCTTTTATGACTAAATTCATTGAGAAAGCCATAAATAATTGGTGCCTCCACTTACTGTCCTCTCTCTCTCTTCTAAACCTTCTGCACCCTGCCTTCCAACTTCATAATTCAACAGAAACTTCTCCCTCCAGAGTTACAAATGATCTCTTACTTGGCAAATCTATATCCACATCTCTTAATGGCCTTTTCTCAAGATTCCTCATCCTTCTCTCTGTAACCTTTGACACTGTCAATCATTCTTTTTTCTTTGATGCTCTCTTCTCCTTGTTACTCTTCTCTCTAGCTTTTCATGGCACTACTCTCTCCTGGTTCTCCTCCTATCTCTCTGTCCATTCCTCAGGCCCCTTTGCTGGATCTTCAGCTAGGTTAGGCCCAATAACTGCAGGGGTCCCCCAAGGTTCTATCCTAGACCTTCTCTCCTCCCTTTACAGTATTTCTTTAGGTGATCAACTCAGCTCCCAAGGATTCAGTTGTCATCTCTATGCTACTGATTCCCAGTCCTAACTTCTCTCCTGACCTCCAGTCTCACATCTCCAACTACCTATTAGACAACTCAAAGTAGGTGTCCTATAGACGTGTTACTCAACATATCCAAAACTGAGCTCATAACTTTCCCTTCAACCCTCCTTTCTTTCTAAATGCCCCATAATGGTCAAGGATAATACCATCTTCCTAGTCAACCAGGCAGGTGTCTTCCCAGCTCTTCACTCTCTTCCACCTCTTCATATTCAAGCAGTTGCCAAGTCCTGCCATTTCTCCCTTCAGAACTTGTCTCTTATATGCCCCCTCCTCTCCTCTTACACTGCCATTAGCCTGGGGCAGTTTCTCATTACCTCAGACCTAGACTATTGGAATACAGTTTTGGTTGGTCTCCCTGCATCAAGTCTGTCTTTCCTCCAGTTCATGAACCATTATGCTACCAAAGTGATCTTCCTAAAGCCCATATCTGACCATGTCACCCTCCTTATCAATAAACTCCAATGGCTCCCTATTACCTCCAGGAGCAAATAAAAAGAAATTTTCTGGTTGGTGTTTAAAGACTTTCCCATCCATACTCCATGTTACCTTTCTAGTCTTAAAATTTAGTCCCCTACATAGATTCTGTGATCCAGTGGCAGGAATTACTTGCTCTTCCTAAGACACTGCATCTTCCTACACCACCCATTCCCCTTTCCTGAAATATTCTCTCTCCTCATTTCTACTTGCTGGATTCCATAACTTCCATCAAACCATCCCTCTTCCTGCTTTCTCTCCCCTTGCACTCCCACGCCCCAGCCCTCACCCCCACTTTTCCTCTAAGATTACCTCCAATCTACCCTGAATATGTCTCATATTTATACAATTGTTTGTATATTGTCTCCACTATTAGAACGTGAGCTCCTTGGGGGCATGGACTTTTTTTTCATTGTTGGTACCTTTGTCTTGTTTTTTTTTCCTTTTGTTGTATCTCCAGAGTTTAGCACACTGCCTCATATTTAATATGCTTCATATTTAATAAATCTTTGTTGACTAATTGGCTGACTATCTATAGGTATTGGACCTAGGAGGAAATAGCCAAACTCTGAAAGGCCAGTTGTGCAGATCTAAACCTATAAAGGGATAGGAAATAACACACCCACCATTTTTACAAAAAAACTGGCTGATGTGAATTCACTTGTCAGGCAGTAGCATTTACTAAGAATTACTACAGCTCAAGGAGAGAAGCTGCTAGATTACTCCTGTCAGCTAAACATCTGGAGCCATTTAAGGACTGGGGAACTGCCTAGGGCTAGGAAAAACAGCTTTCCCAAACTCTGAAAGGTTCTTGGGCTGCAAATGGGTACAGTAAGAGAGGAGACTCCTGCCTCTACCTTTCCTCAATGCAACTTCAAAATGACCCCAGACCAAAGAGTGTCATGGAGAACCATATACATACATTGTGAAGCTATCCGGGTGAGATAAACTCATTTTTGTCATTTCTCCAAGCTCCTCTGCACCTTTATCCATCCTCTCCTGCTCTGTTCTGGTCTCAAAGGAAGAGAGGCTGTGCGTGTGTGCGCCTGCATGCGCTGCGTGCGCACGCACGCACACACACACACACACACACACCCCCTTGTGCCTTTGATCCTATCCCCTTCCATTTCCTCTTGGAACTTGCCCCTCTTATCACTCAAACTCCCCTCATCTTCAGGCTCTCCCTATCTTCTGGCTCCTTCCCTACTGCCCAGGTCTCCCCCAACACTATAAAACCTTCCTTTGTCCCTATCATTCCCTCAAATGATCATCCTGTACGACTTCTTCCTGTCACTGCCAAACTTCTAAAAAGAGACATCCATGCCCCTTGCCTCCAAAAACCACCCACATACTTTTCAATATCTGGCAGTTTGGCTTTGGATCACAGTATTCTGCTGGAACAGCTCTCTCCAAGGTTAGAGAAAATCTCAATTACTAAAGCCAGTACCTTTTTCTCCTTGCCTTTCTTAATCTTGATGCTGCTACTTTTAACACTGTCCACTCAATGACCCTCTTAGATATTCTTTCTACTCTTGGATTCCATAACCCTGATCTCCCCTTTTTCTCCTACTATTAGTCAATCAATCAGCAAGTATTTAGTTATTAGGTACTTTCTAGGTGTGAGGGATACGAAGACAGAAAGAAAACAGCTCCCGCCTTCATGGGCAGCCATCTTGGGATCTATTCATCTCTTCTCCTTCTACATTTTCTCCCTTGATGATCCCTGTTTCCCTTGGTTCACTTACCATCACTGGGTGGAGGACTTACAAATCTATATATTCAGTACCATACATCTAACACCTTTCACCCATAGTAACTAGCATAAGGTGAGACTAATGTTCAGAAAATTTTTGTGGATTTGAATTGGCAAGCAAAGTTTTAGGACAGAGATATAAATGGGGTTTCTCCTGTTTGAAGTTTTCTTCATTGCTACCACCCCCAAAACCACAGAATCAGAGCCTTTAAGGGAGGCAGGAAAGGGAACTTTTATTTATTTACCCTGTTTCTATGGGAATAATAACTCCTATTTTTCTAGAACTTTAAAGTTTACCAAACCCTTCCCTCAAATGATCCTGTGAAGCAAACAGTGAAATGATCATTTTGTCTATTTTAGAGATTAGGAAGCTGAGAATTGTTCTGCCCATGGTCATCCAACTGCCGAATACCAGGAGCGGAAATTTTGATCAGGACTTCTTCTGAGAGCATTGTACTTTCTGTTATACCACACTTACCCAACTTAAGCTCAACAGATATATTGGTGAACAAGATAGTCACAATTTTCAGTATTTCAGAGGAAATGTCAGCCTCAGAGGGAAGCATTCCAATAGATCCATTGTGGAATGCTGTGATCTGCTCTGTGATTGACGATATCAAATGTAATGTTATTTAGAGAAATAAAGTACTCTATCAAATTTCTTTCAAAGACAAATAGTGTGCTAATACCCAAACCAGAGAGGGATAAATAAGAGAAAGAGAATAGGGACTAATATCACTAACTGACATAAATTTTTAGAAAATTTAAGACAGAGTATTGTCAAAGAGAATAGAGTAATATTTTGAAAATATTGCTATAGAATCATAAAATTTCAAGAGTTGAAAGGGAAATTAGCAGTCATCCAACCCAACTACACTTAGAAAAGGATTCCTTCTAAAACATACCTGGCATCAGTCATCTCACCTTTGGTCAATAATATCCAGTGAGGAAGAATATTTATTGTTACCACATTAATTTGTACCAGAGACATAAGATTATTCAGAATTAGAAAAACAATTAGCATAATATACCATACAGTTTGGTCAATACATTCAGAGCAAATATTGGAAAATACAACACTAATTTATATTAAAAGCTATAAAATTATAGGCATGGAATGATCAAGAGTATATGTCTAAAATTAAGAGATAATATTTTGCAATATAGAAAAATTGGAAATGTTCCCAGAAAGTTTAATAATAATTCAAGAATATATTCCTTCTCCCTACTATTATTTGACAAAGTACTAGAAAAGACAAATTAGGGAAGGAGAGGGACAAAGATATAACAATACATGAAAGGAAGTAACATTTATTAAGCCCTTACTGTGTACTCAACACCATGCTAAGCATTTTTCAAATATTATCTCATTTGACTCTCACAAAAACCATGGGAGGCAGGTGCTACTATTATCACCACTTTACATTTAAAGACACTAACCAGATGGAGGTTGAGTGTCCAGATCCACATAACCAGTAAGTGTCACAGGCTGGATCAGAATTCTTCCTGACTCTAGGTTCAGCACTTCTCTAACTGACTGAACCACAATAAAGCAAGAAAAAATACATTAAAAAAACACCAGCAAAGAGAAGACAAAAAAATCACCATTTACAGATGACCTGTGACAGAAGACAAAGATCATTTACTTAAGAAAGCTAAGAGAATAGATGAAGTAGCTATCTGATAAAATTAATGATTTTTAGCAGAATAGTGGTATACAAAATATATCTACAAAACTCATTAGCATTTTGGTGAAATAATAAGAAAGACAAGAAAGAAACACTAGAAAGCAAAATTCCATTAAAACATGTAAAAACAACAATAAATTATCTAGGACAACCCTCCAAAACACACATGATATTCATTTTGTCGTATTACGAAGCCAGAAGTGACATCAAAGGGCATATAATTCTATATTTTTGTTTTAGTGAATAGAAACTGAGACCAAGAGAGGTCTCAGTAACCTCTGAGGAGTCAGGAGTAAAACTCAGTATTCTTTGCAAATTAAATACAACTAAAAATACCCCTTATATAAATAATGGAAGAATTAAGTAATTGGAAAGAGATTTATTAGGCATAGCTGAGTCATATCACCATAATAAAAATAGACATAGTGTAGATTAATTTAAACTCATCTACAGATTTAATACTATACCAATTCAACTACCAAGTTATAAAACTAGATAAGATAATAAATTACATTTAAAAAAGAAATGGTCTAAAATATCAAAGGAAATATTGAAAAAAGAAAAACAGAAATGTAGAAGAGATGGTGTAACCAAAGATTTAACTACAGCATAAATCCATTAAACATAGCAACCATTTGCTACTATTTTAAAAATAGAAGAAGAAGAGATGAGTGGAATGGACTAAATAAGCATGACCTACAAGTTACTGGAAGAAGGTTTGCCATTCATCAACACCCATTGTGAAAATTGGAAAGGAGTTTGGCAAAAAATAGGGTTTGATGAGCACTTTAAGCCATATACTGCAGTAATCTCCAAAAAGATAAGCCACCAGAATATAAAAAGTTATATATCTAATGAAGGAGAAGAATGGAAGGAGACTATTTTAATAGTCTTGCTTTTATTTCATTACTGGGCAAAATATAGAAGGAATTTAAAAAGATTAGATAATTTTGCTCATATAAAAACAAAAGCATCTTTTAAAAATTAAATCAACATAGCTAGAATAGGAAAATAAGCTATCAGCTGGAGAAAAAAGTGCATCAAATGTCTATGACACAATTCTGGCATCCAAGATGTATAGAGAATGGATAAAAATTCACCAAACTGAGAGCCCAAGAGATAAGTGATGAAAGGATATGAATGAACGGTTTTCAAAAGAAATGGCACCTAACAACCAGCAAGCATGTAAAAGCTTTCTAAATCACTAATAAAATGATAAATTCAATTCCAAACACCCCTGAAGTTCTACTTCACACAATAAAATTGGACAAGATGATAAAACATGAAAATCCTCTTCATTTTGGAGGGGCCAGAGGGAGACAGAAAAACTGATGTATTACTGCTGGAACTCTGAAGGGGTCTACTTCCATGGACACTTTTTCACTAAAAGCTATTTTTAAAAATCAAATTGCTGCCAGGCAAGGCTTCCTTACAGCAAACAGGAACTTTGGTTACAACGAGAACAAGAGCGCATTTAGAGGATGATTTCAGTTTTACAAAGCAGGCCACTTACATCATTTCTTGTGAGCCACGCAACAACTTCACAAGGCAAGAACGAGGGGACTATCATTCCTCTTTTGCAGATGGAGTGAGCTGCCCAGCACACAACTATTAATAAGAACCACTGGGAAGGTATATAGATATATAGACAGATGATATAGATATAGATATAGATGTAGATATTTGTATGCCTCAGTCCATCCCTTCTTCTTCCCCCAAATCTGGAAAAACAGATCTCCCCATAAGCAAATACAATCCAATGGGGATTTCTTAAATACCTACCTACAATGAGCAAGGTACCGTGCTAGGTAGTATGAAAGATGCAAACACAAACAAAGTAGAAGATTTATTGGAGGCGAGATTTGAACATTTGTCTTTCTAATTCCATATCAGCATTCCATCCACTATGCCATGTTTTCTCTGGCATTTTATAAGGATACACAGCTTTGATTCTCCTGAAGAGTTAGTCAAAATAGTCCAGCGATATTTTTATTCAGTCATGTCGGTGTTGTCCAACTCTTCATGACCCCATTTGGGGTGGTTTGCCATTTCTTTCTGTAGCTCATTTTAGTGATGAAGAAACTGAGTCAAGCAAGATTAAGTGACCTGGCCAGCTAGTAAGTGTCTGAGACCACATTTGAACTCGGGACAATGAGCCATTCTGACTCCAAGCCTGGCATTCTATCCATTGCACCACCTAGCTGCCCAATGTGGTGATACATGAATTAGTTTATGATACGATCCACATGAGCACTCCTCCAGTGATACAAGGAGCAGCCCACCTGTGAATGCCCGTCTTCTGTTATTGTCATCCATGTCATCCAGTAAATCCATCACAGAGCCACACCCAATACACTGGGGACCTTCCTTGAGTTCCTTTGTCTACGAATAGATACCAACAGAACATATGAGCTAGACACTAGTTATCCTTCATTCTCGATGTATAAATAGATCAGATGTTTAAAAAAAACAATTACTTAATTGACAAGCACTTATTAAGCACCTACTATGAATTAGGAACTGTGTTCAATGTTGGGCACCAGAGACAAAATAATTCCCATCCTCAAAGAGAAAACATTCTATCAAGGAGAATTGGCAGGGGGAGGGGAGGGATGCAAATATATAATGGGAAGAGAGTTCCAGAAAGCATGAAATCTTTGAGAGGAAAATGAGTGAGGTTCAGCCTATGAACAGTGTGAGGCCAACAGCAGTACCTAACTAGGTCTTCCAAGAATCCAACTAACTTGAAAATACAGCATAAAGTGGGCAGCAGGCTCCATCTAAACATAGATACTGGCTTGGGACCAAAAATCCACAAGTACCACAAGAGTATTTGAAAGGGACTTTGAAAAGAGAGTACAAGGAGATCCCAAGTCATTCTGATCAAGGCACAGATCCCTGGATGTCACGAGGCCGGTAGCGATTCCCTTTTCTGGGGAGAAAAGTTATTGAGGACCCAGTCCTCAGCATATTCTCAGCTTTGCCTTTTGGATGGGTTTATAGAGAGCATGTGCCAATTTTTCTAGGTCTTCTTCCAGGCTAACCACATGTGGGAGATTGATGAGACTATTTCAAGCTATGAGTGGCCTGTAGCTGCTGTATGATGGTCACAAGGAGGCTTCAGGTTATTGTGAAGCTGAAAAAGCCTATGGCTGAGGAAGTGCTGCCCCAGAACTATATTATTGGACAGAACAATTCACATACAATTCCCACCTTTTTGTGTGTTTTTCATTCCTGGTGGTAAGCGAGACAACGAGAATTGTTGTAAACTTCTGAGTAGGGGATAGGTAGCAGCTGCCTTATCTCCCACCTGCCTGCCATGTGTCTGTGAGCACACACTACCTGTGTTTCTTTTGAATTTATTCTTTCATGATTTTAGGTGAATGAATATCCAGATACGGAATGAATGAGGTTACAACTTTATGAATCTCCAATGGTTAGAAGAAACATCAAAGGTTATCACTGCAATTGGAGGTGATGGTGAAGTCCATCAGAGCCCATAGCAGTGACTGGTAACAAAGGAAGTGCCTGGAAATGAGGTGAATGACAGTCATAGAATGATGGAGCCAACACAGTGATCTGATGGAGAGAAATGCTGGCTACGAACTTTTATCTAGGCACTAATTATCAGAGGCCAACAAAGAACTTCAGAAGGACTAAACAAAGGGAAACAAGGATTCACAGGGTCAGGAGTTTATAGGCAGCTCTCAACTTTACATGTGCTGCATGTACTACCTCTGCAACTGAGGCCTGAGCCTACTCTTCACAGCAACCTTGTGCATGTACAATGGGAGAGGGTATTCCCCAGCTTGAGAGAAATATTTTTGTACCTATTGTTCTTGCTCAGTAAATACCCTTTTATAAAAGCTAATTGGTATCACCTGGTTCATCAAGATAGGGGAACAAACTGGATGAGGGCTCATGAGTTACACTGTTAGAAGTTATAATCCCTATCAGAGCCCTAAGGGGAGAAGCCAATAAACTGCCTTCCAAAAACCCAACCAATATGAGTTGAGAGAATGAGCCCAGAGAGGTTGCTACAAATATATGAAAATAGATACATAATAAATACAAGCTTTGGATTTCGGGGCAGGGGTGGGGAGAGATAAAACATAAGAAGCCGAGGATGGAACTGAAGACATCATTTAGAAGGTGGTATTTGCATTCAACTTGGAAGAAAATCAGGGATTCTATGAGATGGAAGAAAGGAGAGAGAGCTTTTTAGGAACTGAGTATAGCTTCACTTCTGTGCAGAGAAGGAGATGGAGCATTGTGTGTAAGGAACAGAAACAAAATCTATTTGGCAGAAAAGAGAAGAAGCTGCCAGAATGTTGGGCTTGGAGCTGGGAAGACAAATTTGCATCTTGCTTTCAACATTTACTGTGTGACCCAGAGAAGGTGACTTAATCTCTGTCTGCCTTAGCTTGTTCATTTATACAATGAGGATAATATTAGCACCTACCTCAAGTGCTTGTCATGAGATCAAATGATACAACATATGGAAAACATTTTGCCCAATCTAAAGCACTATACATAGGCTAGTCTTTATTGACTGGAAGGTAAGTAATGTATTCTAAGCATAAGGTACGTCCTTTTCATTACTTGATTGTGGAAAGGGAGAAAGAACATTTGTGTAAAGAACATAGAACAATCAGCCTGAGAAGAAACATGTCCTCTTAGATAAAATGTTGAAGGGAGCCACCAGATGGTTCTAAAGACTAAAGGAGGTCAGCCCCTCACATGAATATACCCAGAGCACTCATTTGAAGGTAATACACTGAGTTAAGCAAAGCTGCAGTGCATGGTGGTCCATCCATCCATATGCATGTAACAATTTTCAGAGTTTTGAAGGCTATAGCTAATAACATATAAGTCAAATACTTGTTTGGGAACTCTGAGATGGTTTATAGGGAGTGTTTCTGACAGAAAGCAGGATTGTTTGAGTGTCTCATCATAAGTTAGATACGGGTTACTTCTTATGAGGAGGCCCTTATTCAATAGGAGGAAGGAAGGAGATACTCCGATGAAGAAAGATCAAGATAAGAAGCTGAGGGCAAAAAGGATTGGGAACATGGGGCAGCTAGGTGGTGCAGTGAGTACAGCACTGGCCCTGGATTCAGGAGGACCTGAGTTCAAATATGACCTCAAACACTCGGCACACTTACTAGCTGTGTGACGTTGGGCAAGTCACTTAACCCCAACTGCCCTGCCTTCTGACCTGCAAAAAAATAGTTATAAAAAAGGATTGGGAACAGAAGACACAAAGCTGGGCAAGAGAGGCTACATACAAAAAATAATCCAGACACTAACAAAAGACAGACAGGAACTGGGTTTGGGGGGTTTGTTTTTTTGTTTTGTTTTGTTTACTTTGTCATCCTCAACGGAAGAAAGACTTCGCTTTTCTGAGACCTGATTGGCTAGAAAAAGGCTGAGTCAGCCGAGAGAGTAGCCTAAGCCTGATAGACTCTAGTAGTCAGTAGAACTGGAATAAAGGAGAGCTCAGTCCTGCCTCTGTGTGGATAGCTGCCCGAGTTCAGTCCTTTTAGCACTATCTATAGTCTGGCAGAAAGGCGACCTCTCAGGGGTGTGGGGGTCGCCCTATATTTTCCTTTATCCCTCATATCCCATAGGGAACATATGCAATTAGCTTGTGAGATTCCAGGCTTAGTGGGATCGCTCTTTCACTGAAAGAACGAGACGTTCCTGTTTCAACGAGAGAGCTGTGGTCCAAGCGCAGCAGAGAAGGAGCTCCATCCTGGAGGGGAATTGTGAAGATCAGAAGGGAAACAGACAGAAGGAAGTGGTTCTGCCTAGCAGGTGTAGACTATTCCCTAAAGTGACCCAGGAATCAAGGTTTGCTGTGTAGAGTCACCAGTTGCCTAGGTTTCTGTAACTGGCCACTCTCTCCCTTGAGCCATTGGTTGGAAAATGTGACCAAGGTTTATGGATGGATTATTATATTATGATCGTTCCTACTTTCATCTTCTAAAGGGTAAATTATTTTTTCCTTTCTTGTCTATAAAATATTTCATGTTTAAGAGTAAATGTTTTTGTGACTGATTTTGAATCCCTGAGAAGCACACCGATGGGGGCTCGGGTACTACAGTAGCTAGGGTTACCTTGGGACCGTGAGAAAGGGTATGAGTTTTATTTGGGTGACTGCTCCTTTAGAGAAACATCTTTACCTGTCAGAAGTGAGTACAGTTGAGGAAAGTAAGCTACTCCCAGTCCAGGAATAAAAAGAGTGCTTAATAAAAATGCATGCCTTTTGACTCATCTATACCACTTCTAGGCTATTCTCCCAAAGAGACCAAAGAAAGAGCAAAAAGACCTATATGTACAAAAGTAATTTATAGCAGTTGTTTTTCATAGGAGCCCAAAATTAGGAATTAAGGGGGCAACCTATTAGGAAGTGACTAAGCTGGTGGTACATGAGTATAATGGAATATTATTATGCCATAAGAAATGGAAAGTTTCTTGAGAAGGAGAGTAGATATCTATGAACTGATGCAAAGCAAATTGAGCAGAAGTAGAAGAACCATCGATACAACATCAACATTACAGAGAAAAACAGCTTTGAAAGATTTTCGAACTCCAGTCAATGCACTGCTAAACCACAAGTCCAGAAAATGAGGATGACATGTGGCTCCCACCTCATGCCATAGAGGGGATGAACTTAGAATGCAGAGAGCAATAGACGTTTTGGAGCAAGTTCCCCTGGGGTTTTGTTTTGCTGAATGTTAGGATGGGAGCTTTGTTCTTGATGACAGTTTTGTTTGGGGAGCAGTGAGAGGGATGGATATTGAAAGCATGTAAAAATACGTTTTTAAGAGTTAGGGGTCAGTGCTGTACCCTTTTCGATGAGCTGAAAAAGTAAGTTGAAGTCATGTAATGAAGAATTTTCTGTTCTAAACATTACAGTTCATATTCGACCCCAACGGTAGTGAGCCACTGCAGATAATAATCACATCCTGGACCGTCTCTCCTGCTCTGAAATATTAAAGTGAAAATCTGGCCAGTGGAAAGTGTCTTTAAGAGAACAATTAATGTGTTTGAATGATGATTCTCATTCCCCTCCAATAAAAATGCTGTGAACAATGCTTTGGAACAACAAGTCCCAAGACAGCCTTCTTTCAATACTGCCAAGTTTTTCATCTGATTACTAGACTCAGCAAGGCATTGATGGAGGCAAAATTCCCATTGGCAGATGTGTTCCTAGCTCATTCTTTTCAAGATAACCAATAAGGATTATATTTTGTTACCTGCATCTCAAAAGTGTCAAGTTCTAGAGATTTCCACTGTACCAGTAAAACTTGGAGAGGAAGCCATAATTCACTCTTGGGTTGGTCTCTAAACATCACGGAGGCAGAAAACCTAGGTTCTTAGGTTATTAGGAAGTAGCTAAACTTATGGGAGCATAAGGGAATGTTATTATGCCATAAGAAATGGAGATTTTCATAGGAAAATGGGTGGATCTCTGAACTGATTCGGAGGAAACTGAGCAGAGACAGGAAAACAAGTTATACAATGAGGACATTACAGAGAAAAAATATGAAAGACTTTGGAACTCTGGTCAATGCATCAATAAACCATAAATCCAGAATACTGAAGACAAAACACATCTCTTACCTCAGGCCATAGAGGTGATAACTTAAAATACAGAGAGTGACAGGCATTTTGGAGCAAGTTCAACCGGAAATTTGTTCAGATCCAATCCTCTAAGACCTGGAGAAGGCACTTAAATTCTCTGGTCACCCATGCCATTATCTGTTAAGTAAGGGGTTTGGAGTATCAGATCCCTGTGGTCCCATTCAGTGCTACATTTTATGCAACTTATACACCTGTGGGTTAGGCAGGTATCTAGGTAGGTTGACAGAATTAGTGCATTCCTGCAAAGTAGATTAGATTTCCAGAAGATGAATTCTTGTTTTCTACCTGCCCTCCAATGGAAACTGAGAGATGTGCTTCTACTGGGAAATTCCCCTGTATTTTGGGTAAGGATATCATAAAGATAGTCATGTTGCCCTGATGGAATTTTCGGAAATCTTCAGAAGTATCAGGACTCTTGGATCTCACCTTGAACATCAGCTGGTCTCCCTTTACCCTAAAAACAATAATTTCTCCCTATTCTGGAGATCCCCAAACTCCAGACTCATTAAGTCCATTCCTAATCCTGCCCCACTCCTCCCTCTTTCCTTTTGCCCCAATATCGATATCGACTAATACATCTTGATGGCAATTTTTTTTGTTTATTCAATAACCATTTATTAAGTACCTGCTGCATGTCAGGTACTGGGTCTGTGTACCCACGATACAGAAATAAAAATGGAATCCTCTCTACCCTCATGGAAATTATATTTTTCATAGACGGATATGGCAGGTACTCACATAAGAAAATGCACAATATATACAAATTAAATACAATGTAATTTGGGTGGAGACTAGCAACTAAGCAGTGTCAGGAAAGTCTTCATGGGGGAGATAGGAGCTGAACTTTTGAATGATGCTAGATATGCTGAGAAGCAGAGTGGTAGAAGTGCATTCAGGGATGGGGGATACCCTGTGTAAAGAAACTGGTGAAGGAAGGAAGAGAAAGAAGAGAAAGCAGTCTGGCTGTACCATAGAGTGTGCGAAGGAGAATATTATGTGATGAGCCTTCTGGATTGGCTGAGCCAGATTGTGAAGTGCTCTAAAAGCTGAATGGAGGAATTAGCATTTTATTTCAGAGGCAATAGAAAGCCATTAAAGCATCTGGACCAAGGAAATGACATGGCCAGATGATAGCTTTAGCAATATCAATTTAGCAGCTGCGTGGAGGATAGATTGGAAAGAAGAGATTAAAAAAGGCAGCCAGAACACCTAGGATGGTGTTAGTTAGTAATGCTTCAGATACTTAGTCATGCAAGTCAAGAAATGGTGACAGTTGGGAGGAATGTTGTGAGGGCAGACTCAATAAGTGTTGGCAACTGGTTGGAACATGAAAGAAAGGAGAGGGCAGACTAGAGGACGACTTTGAGATTGTAAAGCAGGTAACTGGAAGGATGAAAGTGACCTCAATAGAACTGGCAAAGTCAGAGGTTTAGAGTAGGGTGGACAGGGAATAGTGACTCCTATTCTCTGCATGTCCAGTTTGAGATGCCATTGGAACACAGAGCTGGAAAAACCTTGTAGGCAGTTGGTGATAAGGGACTGGTGCCCACAAGATATCCAGGTCTCAGAGTCCTTTTCTGCTTCACTCCCCCACCAGCTGCCTTGTTCTACCAAGGTTACCCTTTATCTGTTTATCTGTTTTCTATGTGTTCTTTCATTCCATCTATCTATTTATCACCTATTAATTGATCTATGGATATAGATTTAAATATATCTATAGTACAAAGGTATAAGGTTTGACCTTTACTCTTGTTCTATTATCTGGCTTACTCACCCACCTGCCTTCATGCTGGCCAGTCTGGGGTTCCAAGAGTGGGGCATACCATGCTGCTACAGCTCCAGCTCTCAAGTTCTGAGGGGTAACCCTGGCATGGGCAGCCTATGTTCTAGCTACTTATACCTTTAGGTCTTGAGTCTGTACCAGCATACCTTCCACTAAAAGACAAAATCAATCGCCCTGACACCATTGATTCCTAAACAACAACAACACCTTTGCTAAATAAGCCCAAATCGATAAGAATATTAGTACTTATTCAATAGAACACAAAAGCAGGAATCACGAAAACAACATCCACCCACGAATCTGGGTCCCACCAATACACTTAAGGTGGGAGGATGTCCATAGGAAAGAGTGGGCCCTCACAGGAACTTTGCAGAGGGGCTGGCCAGAAGGGAAATCCATGTACCCAGGATGACGAGTGACTCTTACATAACGACAATGTTACTTGCCACTCCTGTGGCTATGTAAGACCAACAACACCAGAACACAGGAAGGCTGCCAGCACAGGTTCTGTGATCTGCTTTTCTAAGGAAAACAACTTTAAGGAGTTAACAATCTCACTTTAATCAAACATGAGTATGTCATTCACTTAGTACAGGGAAAGAGTCAGCACCCTGAATTTCAGAGAGAATACAAACAGAAAATATAGACAGAACAACAAACAGGCTTTTGTCTGATCTTAGCAATACATGCATAGTTACCAGAGAGAAAAGTACCACCATCTGAGTTTTCAAAGCCGGGGTGTGGGGGGGGGGGGTGTCTTTCCACAGCTACCCAGAGTCTTATCACCAACACTCTTTCAATGGGTGTGCCTTCAAAGGCAAAAAACCAACCTCTGAGTTTTTATACACTTCTTCAAGCTATCACAATCACGTGACTCAAATCCACATGATTTAGGCCTCCCCTTGAGGTAAGCAGGTCATCAAAGACTCCTGATTCAATCAAGGATTCCCTAGTGCTCCAAAGTACCCCAAAACAAAGACAACAAAAAGTCCATTTTGCTTGAATTTGAAAGGCAAGACTCATCAAAGGTACTTGATTACCTCAGCATTCCAAAAGAGTAAAAAAAAAAAGTCCTACCCTAATTACCATAACACTCTAGACAGCAGACCTTGATGTCCTTGATCTTTTTATAAAAAGTCTGAATCACCCATCTCCTACTAGAAAAAAAATAATAACCGTTCTCTGATATCTGCATCCCTTCTGATCCTGATGTTTTTTTTTTTTTGGTTAAAGCTACTTCCATGTTACCCTTGGGCTGCTAAAGCCGTGACAGACTCTTCTAGCAAACATCCTACTCCGCACAATGCTAAGAAAGTGTTACACTCTTTCAATGACAAGCAGTTGCCTTAAGCCAGAGAACTATCACTAGGAGAACATTGTATCTGAATATCTCTCATAAATGACTCCTTTCCACTCACACACATGCCAGCCACCCCCTGATTCAGACTCTGATCACTTTCTGCCTGGTCGATTTCCGTAGTCTGCTGGTTGGTCACCCTGCCTCAAATCTCTCCCCACTTCAATTCATCCTCCCCTCAGCTGTCAGAATGATCTTTCTAAATGCAGATCTCATCCTGTCACCTCCCTACTCCCTATTACCTCCAAGAGCAAATGTAAAGTGTCATCTTTGGCTTTTAAAGCCCTTCTAGACTTGACTCCTTCATACTCTGTTTCTTGCTTCCCAAACATAACACTCAGTTTCTTTTCACTGTCCTTCAACTTCTTCTTGAAACACTCCCCTTCCTCACCTCCGCCTCCTGGATTTCCCAAAGTCCTTCAAGACTAAGCTCAAATTCCACTCTGTAAGAGGCCTTCCCCTTCTCTCCCCCACCCTGCTCCTTCCTGCCAGTCCCCTATCTCTTGAATCACCCCCCATTTACACTACATATATATCCAGGCATGTACACATACACTCACACACATACATTGTATGTCCACATTTGTTTGCATGTTGCCTCCCCATTAGAATG
Source organism: Trichosurus vulpecula (assembly GCF_011100635.1). Classification (NCBI taxonomy): domain Eukaryota; kingdom Metazoa; phylum Chordata; class Mammalia; order Diprotodontia; family Phalangeridae; genus Trichosurus; species Trichosurus vulpecula. Next base: position 437,045,905 of record NC_050575.1, on the reverse strand, counting down.
AGAGCTCCTTGAGGGAAGAAATAGTGGTTTTGCCTTTCTTCATATCCCCAGCATTTTATAAATGCGCTATAGATGGATTGTTTAATTAACCTTTCCAACTACTGAGATCAGTTCTGAGAGGTTTCTGAGGGGTTTTCAAGTTGTAGGTTGTGGTAGAGCTATGAAGCCCTTTCCTAGCCAGACCTTTGAAGGAGCAGAGAATTCTGCTTTGTCCAATCAGGGATCAGCAAAGCTGTGACTCTGCTCACAGCAAAGCTGATACAAAGCTGGTGTTTCCCTTTCTGCTCATTCTCTACAACTAACAGGGACAGTAGAGTGCAACATGCACACCCTGAGAGGTTCCCCTTCTCTGAGCCTGTAGGTGGTGCTAGAGAGCAAGAAGCCCAGACAGCTCTCTATGCATTCCTAGAATTATATTCTCTTCCAATGATCCTCCAGCAGCTGCAATCAAGTGGGTATGCAATGATGTCTAGATTAACAGGAATGGGATAAAGAGGGAGCAACATATGTCTTTGGAAGGCTAGAGAAGTCATAAATTCAAATAAAAACAAGAAGGCAAGGAGAAAGGGTTGGGGGGGGGAGAGGATAAAGGAAGGATCCTGGAAGTTGGGAGGGGGGAGGCTAAGTAATAGGAGGGCAAAGTAGTAGGTAGAAGTGGAGGAGCCAGGAGGGTTAGGAAATACAAGAAATGACAAACACAAAATAAAAAGCAGGAGTAGAACTTATTAGGGAAAAAAGCAGGGATGTTAATTATGATTTCAGGCAAAGTTAAAGCTAAAATAGATTTAATCAAAAGAGAAAATAGGGAAACTGCCCTATATGTCAGCCATATTAATCAATATTGTTTTAGACTACTTAAAATAACTAGACAGTATAAGGTAGGAATATTGTTGTAGTGCAGGAAAGGAGGAGTCAGTAGATTTAGAAAAATATGTAAAGACTTGGACTTATGAAGAAAGATATTACCCACCTTAAGAGAAACAGAGCACAAACCAGTATAGTAGAGTCTTACATAGATGCGTATGTCTGTATATATGTATATATGTGTATGATTATAGATTCCTATGTATGTGCATGTGTATGTAAGTGTATGTATGTATGTATATATGTTTGTGTGTATAGGCGTATAAATATATGTGAGTGTTTGTGTGTGTATCTGTGCTTAATTCTTATTTGTAGCCTTCTTGGGGAAGGGGGGTAGAAAGGGGGAAAAAGAACAAAGTAAAAAGTACGCAGCAGAGAACAAAATAAAACCTACAGGGAAGTAAGGGGAAGATGGGCAGCTCTAAACACCATGTAATATTTATTATACAGGCTTTCTTGAAATGGAAATTTATTACTTTGTATTTTTAATCCTCTCTTGTGTTCTGCTATACACACAGCAGTGTTTTTTTTCTCTTTTCTTATTTTACATTTAAGTTTTAGTATTTAAGTTTGTTCCTTTTTTTCTTTTCTTATCTTGTATTTAAATTTAAAATTTTTTCAAAATTTACCAAAAAAAAAAAACCCACAAGACCTGAGTGCATGTATTGGCAGTGGAAATGCAACCAGTAGATAGAGAGAGAAGGGGTAGTTGAGAGGAACATATGCCAGCTAAGAAGGGAGGTTGTTTGGATCCAGGATAGGAGAAATATCACTACTTCATCAGGACATAGACTGAAGGAGGAGAGAGAATAGGAAGTTACATCAAGCAGTTTTGTGATCTGGAATTGGGGCACTGTCCCATGGTGTTAAAGATGCTCCTCTCTACAACAGGCTACCTTCTTCAAAATTCTTTAAGGATGCAAGAAATGTTAATCAATTTAATGTTTCATTTCTTCTGCTAAAGAATTTTATGAAATTAGTTCATTTGAAATAAAGTCTAGATTTAACAAATTACCCATCAACTTAAATCTATACCTATATGAGTGTGCATATGCATATGTGTGTGAATTACTTGGCATGAGCAATAATTTTGGTGAAATTCCATTTTGTGACAATTGCAGTCATGCTTGTGCGTTTTTACTAAAATTAGGCTGATTCAAAATGTCTGACCTTGACCAGAGGTTTAGCCACTTTTCGTTAGTCCTCTTTCGGTTGAGTGCTGGCTTTCTTGCCGTACAAACATCTTTTGCTGTATCTTTAATCCTGTGCTTTTTAAAAACAGATGTTGTTCCAGGGAAATATGAAAAATCTGTAGCTCTTAAAAAGTGCATTTAAATCATTGTAAGAGAAATAGCAGTAGCTGTAGATATGGGAAAAATTGAGTGTTTCAGGAGTCATTGACGCCCACAATGAAGTACAATTAGTTACACAAAATGCAAATAAAGGTGCCATTAAAAACAAAGCAAAATTTTTAAAGCAGGAATTGACCTGTCATTGCTATGAAACCTAATTCATCCTTAGAAAACAAAGATCTTCAAAGGGAGCAAGGATCTAAAGCTGTTACTGATTCCTCTTCAATATGATAAGAGCTTCTTAAAGTAGGAAGAACATTGAGAAGACCAGTTTTAAAAAAAGTCTTAATCCTCATTATGAAGCTAAGTTAAATTGCTTGTCATGGGTATTAATACAAATACTGGAGTACTGGACATTGGGAAAAGGTAATTTTTACTGATGAAACTCATTTTTTGATTCAAGGCTGTACCAAAAGCATAATTAGATCCACATGAATCTGTAAGACATGGGCATCTTCATTAGACTGTAAAATATCTATCCATAAAAAAGAAAAAAAAAGAGTATTTGTTTGTTTATACGGTGTTTAATTCCAATGGGCCTAGAAATCTTTTTCCTGTTCAAGGAATGACAAATGTACTGAGAAGGAAAATTGTTCCAGAATTACAGAAATTTCTGCATGGAGATAGGAAACGACCCTGCAACAGGCTGCATGATACAAAAGTTCAAGAAATTTCTCCAAGATAGGGATACATAGGTTTTAATGACCTGGCAATTCTCCTGATTTGAATCCCATTGAAAATTCTTGGGCTATATTCACGCTGGAAAAGGTTTAAAAAAAACTTTTAATTGTAATCTGCATTATTAACATTTTCCTTATCATTTTCTTAAGTCTCTAGATCATAGGTTCCCAAAGTGGGCAATACTGCCCTCTGGGGGATGGTGGAACAATGGGGGGGGGCATAGTAGCCTCAGGTGCAATTGTGGGGGGAAGGTTGAATAAAAATAAGGGGGCAGTGGAAGCATAAGAAAAGAAGAGAAGGGAAGAAAATTTTGAAAGGCTTTTCGTACATGTTTCATCTGTTGTGTAACGTAATTAAAGTCTTAGTGATTATATTATTTTCCAAATAAACACCCAAAATGCAAGTTGTAACTAAACAGTGGTCAAATCAGGTCTTAACAAGCAAGTGTTGGCAGATGAGTGTGTCGCACATTGTCAGGAAGTCCAGTATGCATCTGCAGTTATATGTGTGTGTAATGACTTGTTTATAATATGATACCATACAGTTATATGACATAATATTGAGTCATCAAAATTTCAATGCAGGAAAAAACCCACAAATTTACAATAAATTATTAAATTTAAGATTTATTTATTGCATTTACAGATTAGAAGACTGAAGCCAGAGAGGCATGGTGATTGTCCAGGGTCATACAGCTGATAAGTACTGTCCGAGTACTGAACTTTTCCATCATACAATGATAGTTTAACATTTTCATTTTACAGGTGAGGGACTGAGGCCCAGTGGGGTGAAGCAAACAGTCCAATTTCACAGGGTTTAAGTGGTTTACAGAATATAGGAAGGGGTGGTGAGGAGCATGATGGATTTCTAGACAGTTTGGGTTCAAATTCTGGCTCCAGTTGCTACCTGTGCCAAGTTCCTCTTCTATTCTGGGCCTCAGTTTCTCCATCTGTGAAATGAGAGGCATGAACTACCTTACCTTTAAGGTCCCATCTGGTTTTTCTATCTACTAAGGCATGGGTCAGCACAATCTGCTTTGGTGAAAGCTATTTTCTTTATTGGAGCTTTATTGGAGCAGCTTGGTGGCTCAGCGGATCAAAGTGCTGGACCTGGAGCCAAGAAGACCCTGAGTTCGAATATGGCCTCAGACACTCACCAGCTATGTGACCCTAGTCAAGTCACTTTGCCCTTTTTGCCTCAGTTTCCTCATCTGTAAAATGAGTCAGAGAAGGAAATGCCAAACCCTTCAAGGTTCTCTTTGCCAAGAAAACCCCATCTGGGATCAGGAAGAGTTGGACACAGCTGAACAACAAAAATGTTCTGTGTTAGTAGAGGGAGCTGTCTCCTGCAGCCATTGAATACTTGATTTTATCGGTGCTGGGAGCCCCTGTCACTGACATGGGTGTCTTTGTAGATAACTGAAAGATTAAATGACTTGCCCATTTTACAGATAATAAATTGAGGCTGAGACACCAGTTACGTGACTTGCCAGTGTCTGAAGCAGGCTCCCTATGCACTACTTTGCCTAGTTTTTATACTTTTATAAACATGGGCTTTGTTGGTATGAGGAACTCCTAGTGAGGAACTGCCTCTCCCAAAGCAGATGGAACCCATCCCTAAATCTAATAGTCTAGAGTGGGGGTGGGAAGCCTGTGGCCTCCTCAAAGCTACCTGTGACCATCTGGGTCCTCAAGTGTAGCCCCTTGACTAAATCCAAACTTCACAGAATAAATCCTTTTATTGAGAGGTTTAGTCTCTGAAGTTTGGAATCGGTCAAAGGGGATTTCTTCTGTGAAGTTCAGATTCAGTCAAAGGGCTGTACTCGAGGACCTAGAACACCCACATGTGGCCTCGAGGCCACAAGTTCCCCTCCCTAGTTGCCTGGGACACCAAGAGGTTAAGTGACTTACCTGACATTAGAGGGCTGGCACATGTCAGAGGTCTCCCTGACTCCATCGACAGCCCCCTAACCATTATATTCTCCTGCCTCATGGTAGCCCATTAGGCTGCATTACTAGAAAGGTACAGGTCAGAGTGGAGGAAGGGAAAGTCCTGCTCTTCTTTCCCCAGATTGGATCAAATCTGGAGCCTTGGCTCCTGTCCTGGAGACCATCTTTAAGGCTGGACATTAACAATCTAGACTGTGTTCAAAGGAGGGTAACCAGCATTGTTCTGTGGACAGACTATTGGCTTTGGAGACAGAGTTCAGGTCCAAGCTCTGTGACTTTGAGGAAGTCTATTGTGGGATTCTGTGCGCTCATCTGTAAAATGCAGGTGTTGGCCAGATGACCTTTGAGGCCCTTTCCGGCTCTAGGTCGTGACCAGTGATGAGGGGGTTCACAACCAAGGATCCGCTGAAGTAACTGGGGATTTTTAGAGCAGAGATGTCAAGACCGAGGTCAGGGATTCTTCACCTGGAGTCTGTGGGCTGTTCATTTCATTTTCTTCAATCTGTTGATAATTGAATTTCAGCATAATTGTTCGCCAGTGTAATCCTATTTATTTTATGGATTTCAAAACATTATTCTGAGAAGGCTTCACTAGAATGGTTGATCTCACACACACACACACACACATGCACACATACACGCACACACACTCACACACACATACACACATGCATGCATTCACTCACACAAATGCACACACACAAACACACACACACACACATACACACACACACACGTGCATGCACTCACACACACTCACGAGCCTCCAAACTAGTGGAAGCCTGATAGTTATCTCCCTGTACTGGAAGGCCTATTACACACACGAGGAGTGAGATTTATTCTCCCTGCCCCAGCAGAGTAAAAAAGACCAATGAGTAGAAGTTGCAAGGAGAACATTAATCTCCAGTAAAGACAAATTTCTAACAGGACTGACTTTCCAAAAGCAGAATGGATTGCTTTGACAAATACTGAGCTCCCTATCACTGAAAGTCTTCAAGTAAATCTGCTTGGCCAAGCTGCTGTAGAGGAGTCATGCCTGAGTAACAGGTTAGGCTCGATCTCTGAGGAGCTGCTAGGTGTTACAATGGATAGAGAATGCGGCCTGGAGTCAGGAAGATCTGAGTTCAAATCCAGCCTCAGACACTTGCTAGCTGCGTGACCCTGGGCAATTCACTTAACCCTGTTGGCCTCAGGTTTCTCATCTCTAAAATGAGCTGGAGAAGGACATGCAAGCCGCTCTGGTATCTCTGGCAAGAAAACCCCCAAAGGGGTCACAGAGAGCCAGACATGATTGAAACGACTGAACAACAGATCCCTGTTTCCTATAAGATGTATGTAATCCAAATACCAATAGGATCATAAATTGAAAGCTTTACAGAACTGTAGAGGCCATCATGTCCTATCTGTCATGTTACAGATGAGGAAACTGAGGCACACTAGCTAAGTAAGCTAGTGTCTGAAATGGGATATAAACCCCAGTCCCCAAGTGCACCAGTCTAGACACTACTCCGTGCTGCCCTAGCCTTTAGTGTTCTGAGATAGGAATATAGAGCTTCCTGGGGAGCTTGACTGTACTCCTGGGCCAGGCTGTGGCATTCTGGCTCCAGGATGCTTTATGACCGCTGCTGCGGATGCTGATTAGACACCCCCGCAGTGAGGAAGCTGCCAGCACAAACCATGATGGATGGCCACTGTGTATGTCTGTATCCCCAAAGGGCCAACTTTGTGGGCAGGCAGAATAGGCAGCCACCCACAGGGAAAGATTTCAGGGGTCCTCAGAAAGCTCCGGAGTCCTTCAAAAGGCCTTCCCAGAGGGTCGACTGGTTCATGAAACTGGACAAATCCTTCCATTCCTTAGGGAGACACAAGACTACAAATGCCAGTCTTTCTAAGAGAGGAAAATTACTTATACCCCATCCTTTCAAGAAAGCAGGATTGATATGGGAAGAAATGATGAAGCATCAGCATTGGGTGCCTGTAAAATATGTGGGGGTAGTGGTGGGGAAGGGGGGAATCCTAAGGAGAGAGTCAAAGTGTACAAAAGAAGAAACTTGAGATTGCTGTTTTTCAGTCATATTTCAGTCTCTCTGACTCTTTGTGACCCTATATGAGGTTTTCCTGGCAAAGGTATTGGAGTGGTTTGCCATTTCCTTCTCTAGCTCATTTTACAGATGAGGAAACTGAGGCAAACAGGGTTAAGTGACTTGCCTAGGGTCACACAGCTAGTAAATGTCTGAGGCCAGATTTGAACTCAGGAAGGTGAGTCTTTCTCACTCCAGGCCCAGCACTCTATCCACTGTACCACCCAGATGCCCTCACTTGGGATGCCAAAGACAAATTTTTCTGACTTTACAGTTTTTCCAAGGGTTGACTTTGACTAAAGGTTCAATCAAGTGAAGTCAATTTTGCAAGATTTTACCATCTCCTGTTTGCCTCATGCCCACATAAGCTGTGAGGAAGACTACTGGTGGAGAGAAAGGGTGAGTGTGTAATACAAGGAAAATTAGGAACCCCTGAGTAACCCCTAGCTACTGACGAGCCCCCTAGGATCCGGTGACTCCTTCCTGGAATGTCAATAGATAGGACCATCCCCACTGAGAGATAACCTGGCAGATCCTGTCTAGCAGATATCCCTGAGACTCCTTGGTTCCTTCCTGGAATGTCAATAGATAGGACCATCCCACTGAGAGATAACTTGATAGACCCTTCCTGGGAGATATCCCTGGGACTCTGTGACTCCACCAAGGAATGTAAATGAGATTATCCCACTAGTATGATAACCTGACTGAATCTTTTGATCAGCCAGGACCTTTGTTCCTCTTCCCCACTACTCTGTACCCCCATATCCTATATAAACCAAGCCATCACCCCAACACATTTGCCATTGATTTGTGGTGCCGTACCCCGATGGCCGCCGGCTAATAAATTCTCCACTTAAAACTTATACTCTGTGGTGTGTCTCGCTTGCTTCTGGTACAACATTTTGGAGGCCCCAGCGAGATGTGGCGGTATTTCGTGTTACCGCCCTGGAGACACACACAGAATTCCGGACCTCAACAGGGAGTCTCTGCCCCCGATCCACCTTCTCTCACTTCAGAGGGCCGGCTCCTGGGGATTTCTTTTCCTAGGACTCTGATGTGGAGTGATGGTCTCGGAGAATGGACTCTTTGCTGACCTGTCCCTTTTCGGCCTACGGAGAATTCTGGTTTTGTAGACCTCTAGAGGTAAGGTTTTTCTGGTTTGGTTTCTGGTTTGGGGCTAGCCATTTGGGTCTCTGATACCATGCTAAACCCTGACGAGGCTGTGGTACAGAGCTAGGAGGGCTGGGACGCCACCCTTCCTATTGGGGTGTGGGAAGATTGGGGTGTTTTCCTTGAAGAGGGAACCTGGTTTATTTTCTTTCCTCTGAGGGGACCTGCTTAGCCCCAGTTAACTCATGCCATTGGTTATATGTTTTGTGTTGGGTGTGGGAAGATTGGGGTGTTTTCCTTGAAGAGGGAACCTGGTTTATTTTCTTCCCTCTGAGGGGACCTGCTTAGCCTCAGTTAACCCATGCTACCGGGTCTGTTTGGGTATGGGAAGATTGGGGGTGTTTTCCTTGAAGAGGAAACCTGGTTTATCTTCTTTCCTCTGAGGGGACCTGTTTAGCCTCCAATTAGCCCATGCTGTTGGTCTCTGTTTTGTGTTGGAGGTGTGAGAGAGATTGGGGGTCGTATCTTTGAGGAGGAAATCTTTCCTCTGAGGGGGCCTGCTTAGCCTTCAGTTCGATCCACACCGTGAACTTTGTTGTGTTTTGAGTTCGTCTCTGTTAGCGTGTCTGTGTCAATTGTGAAATGTCTATGTTTTGTTAAAAAAATCTGAAACATAGGCAGCCAGAGATATCAGGCTGTCAATAGGGAAACAGACTCCCTTCCTTGTGGCTCCCGTTTGGCCAGCATGGAACTACAGGGAATAGGTTAAAATCTGGCAAATTCTGGTTTTTAAATTGTTAAAAAAGTTTGGAAATTGGTTAGTTGAATTTGGGAAGAAAGATCTCCTGAAATTGTAAATCCATTCCAGGAGCTCACTCTTGCTGGAAACATCTCCTCCCAATGAATGCCTTCCGGCTAAAACCTTCGTTAAAGTCTTCAGCGGGACTCTCGCATTTGTCTTAGTTCCGGATTCCCTTAGATTCAAGTACAAAAGAGGTTTTTGGGAGTGAGCAAGGGGATGAAGTTTTACTTGAATTACAATCATTGAGATCTTTTCACCAGGGCTGCCGTAAAAGTTAGAGCAGTTAAATCAAACTCCTCTCCTCCCAGATCAGATTAGAAGAGAATGCAGGAGAACTGTAGGGAAAAACTTAAATCGCCCTCCCCACCGGGCAATGAGGAGAGGGATAGAAATTCACAGATAGACAGTCAGTCCTGTGCCCCTGAGTACTTTTGTAGCCCGTCCTTGTGGTAAAGTTTAAAAGGTGAATTTGTGAAAGAGAGAGATAGAAAACCTGTATAAGGAACTTAGGGGGTGGTAGAGTAGCAGCTTGAGATTACCTGTCTAGTCAGGAGTCCATGTGCTCCTCTTGGCTACCATGTGCTGCTCCTGGTCTCACCCTTCCCCCACCCTCCACTTTGAAAGGTTATCAGAGCTGAAGCTAAAAGGAAACTTGTAAAGAAATAGGGTTGGTCAGTTAGTGCTTGGAAGGGTAGGCTCCTTGCCCTCAAGGGGCTGCCAGGCCCCACCTAGGGAGGAGCCCTTTAGAAAACTAAAAGGGATTTTTTCCTGCTCTTATCTTCCTTGGGAGTCCGAAAAAAAAATCCTTTTAGGCATTTTTGTATAAGATGAAGCTTGGAAAAGTGGGTGCAAAATTAAGTTTCTCTTTCTTTCATAAGTTCATTCATGGCCAGGCAAAAGTTCCTATACCTGGGCCAGAGGTAGTGGTGCTGAAGAATATACAGCTAAATAAAGTGTATTTGGGATGTTAATGTATTAATATATGTGATACATGTATTTATATATTAATACATTAATATATAATACCAAAAGTAATAAGCTGAATAATTTCTATATGTGGAAGTCTGGAAATGCAATAGATGTCATCTGAAAATTATTGTTTCTGTATTTCTAAACTTGCATCGTGTTCCCAAAATTCTCTTAGATTGTGAAATTTGAGAAGACCATTGTGTGGTAAGAAATGATATTATAGCAATTTTAATCTGATTTTGATATATGTGAATTGGGTTTTTTTTAAAGGGATGTGATAAAATTTGGAACTGTTATATGTGGTTATAACAAGTAAATAATTAATAATACTGATATTTAACCATGAGAACAGACTTTCTGTGTGAAAAAGTTTTCTATTATGAGAATATATCTGGTGATTTAAAGTTATAGTTTCAAATAATGATATGAAAGATTCTCTGAGCAAGGAGATTTAGAAATGTGTTCACCTAAATTGATAAAAGGGTTGTTTCAAGTTTTAAAATGCATAATTATGTTTAGGGCACTGGTACATTTCTAAATTGTGTAATGTGACAAACAGATGTATCAGCAATATTGAAAAATGTGGTAATCTTTTATAATGCAGAGAGTCTTGGGCCTTAGAAATTAAAATGTTACCACTAGTTGGTTATGAATCAGATTTGATTTGCTTATCCAACTCAGTTATGATCACTAGATTGGTAATTAATTGGAATCTTTTTCAAGTTTTAGATACATGATAATTGCTTGTAGTGTACTTATTTCTAAGTTAGTTATTATATACAAATTGGTTAACATCGCATTACCTGTGCTGTTAAAGAATAATTTCTCTTATAATCTGGATGTTGTTAGATTAAGAATCGTAGTTAATTAAGAAATTGAGGTTATTAACTGAAACAAGAACTTTTGAAACCATCTAGTCATGAATTCTTATCAATCTTGTGTGAGTTTTCTGTGTAGAGGAATTCTTATGGAAAAAAAGCTTTTTTAAGTCCTGGTAAACCTTATTATTTTGATAAGGCTAATTAATTGGGTATGTAATTAATAGACATTAAGCGTCCTCCCATTATAACACTTTTTGATTAAGGAACTTTGTAATGTCTAGGAATTCTGTGCAATATTTGAGAGTGAGGACATTTGGCACCAACTTAGTTAATGCATTCCAGCATTTAAGGGTTAATTTGCTTTAAGGAAAAAGGAGATGTCTATCATTTTAAAACCTTCTAAATAATTGTGTTCAGGAAAGTTTAGCGAGCATGCCTTTTAACATCTGGATAAAAAAAAAATCCTTATTAGAATTATTAGAATTGATGCTTATCTATAGAAGCGCCCATTCAATGTCTTATTCAAGTTTTTTTGAGTAAGAAGGTTCCAAACGACAGTCTGAATTCCTTACTCCTCCCTGCCCTTAGTTTAGATAAGGAGAAAAGAATTTCACCTTAGTCCACCTGTCAGAAGGGAAGGAAAGGTGAGGGGCAGCAATAAGAGGACAGTAGGGGTCAAGAAGCCTCCAACCTGGCTTCTTAAAAAAAACTGATAAGATTAGACTAAGACTTGAGATGGGTTTGGCCTAGTAGTTAATTAGTGAAGTCTGCCATCTGATGGAGAAGAACCCACCCTCAGGGGGGAGGTGAGATGGCAGATCTTTTTAATAAGTGTTCCTTCTTTTAGAATGAGTTATCACGAAAAACAAATCCCCTTTTTTGTGTGTCTTTGTGTGTTTAAGAAGCTGGAATGGGATTCCAGTATACACAGTTATGACAATGAAAGTACTAACTTATGAGTTGTTTTGTCTTATGGTTGAAATGTAAAGAAGACTTAGTACTAGGTTTGAAAGATTTGGAAAGGTGAATTAAGGTTGAGGGAAAATAGGAAAGGCAAATAAGAAAGTTTGGGGACAAATGGGAGTTAGCTAAGCCTCTCCTGTCCCAAGAATGATAGTTTCAGATGGTCAAAGTAAGTTGGAGATGAGTGTGAGGAAGTATTTAGAAGATGGAAAAGTTATGTAGCTTGATTTGATAATTATTAGCTCAATAAAATTTGGGTAGTCTTATCTGAAGGATATTTATTTGCTATTTAAGATTTTATGGGACTACAATTTAATATTGTCTTAAGCTCTGATTACAGGACTAGGTCACATGAAGCCAGTAATGGCATGGCAGGCGTTACAAGCTGAGAATTTTTTAGGTGGGTCTGCCTGGGAGCAGTCGTGAAGACGACCTTGGACACAGCCTAGGTAGGATCTTCCTGACTTTATTTCCCAACTCTGCTATTTCCTTTCTGAAAAGGAAAGTCCCCACCTGGTTACACCTAAGCCCTGCTTTCAGCACCTGGTGACTATAAGATTGGCTATCAGATATGACTCGTGCCTGGAATCAAACAGAGCTAAGGAAGTAAGTTCTTTCCTTCTGTTAAGATATATGACATAGTCCCTCGTTTCTTTCATAGCAAATTTAAATTATCAAGAAGTTTTGTAAGCACTATGCTAAATCTGTTAGGTAATAGATAGATGAATATTGAAATATCTCTGAGTTATTATAATAGGATACAGGTATGAATAGCTTACAATTTTAACTTAGGTTCATGACCAATAAGACATTGAAATAATATAGGGATAACATCCTCCGAAAGGGGAAAATGATTAGGCAAAGCAAATAAGGCAAAGATGTAATGTGATAGATGTCTAATAAAAGGAAGGGATAGCGAATTTTGAAAAAAGGCAATTGATTGATTCCCGTAAGAATTATGTACAGATGTGTATGATTGGCTCTAAAAATTTATCAATTCTGGAAATTCGAGCTGTTAAGTATGTTTTGGTAATAAGATCTTAAATTTGGATGCTAATACAAGAAAATTGTATAAGATAGTGGTACAGGTGAAAATATATCCCCTTTGTAAAGTATCTGTAAGTTATAGTAAGTTAAAATTGTCTGAGAATTTCTAGATCTGAACCAGAGAAGCAGAACTCTCTTTTACTATCAAGGGACCAGATAACTACAATCAGGCATCTGGGATTTTAAAATACTGCTTTAAATGAACATTGTGAGGAGTGGACATCTGGGCCTATAGAAGACCTCGCCCTGCGGTTCCAAGAGCTTGGGAGGGACAGCACCGGACGCAGACGGCTTTCTCACGGGATCCGGAACCAGAACCTGAGCAAAGATCTGCTTTTTTCCCTTCTGCGTCCTTGTGTTCCCAAGACTGTTTTTCCTGAACTTTTATTATGTTCCCTCTCCTTACTTACAATTAGTTTACAATTTCTGCCCATCCCTGGGGATGTCCAAATACAGAAAAGGGAAAACCTGACTCCACCTAGATAGGGATTTTAAAACTTCACCCTGTGGAAAATAGTTTTTTCCATACCTTTAATTGGTCTTTAGGTGAAACTTTCAGTTTGCCTTTGACCAAAAAAAGGGGGAAATGTGGGATGTTTTGGGAAATGTGGGATGTTTTATAGAAATGTGGGATGTTTTGGGAAATGTGGGATGTTTTATACCATTTTTTTTAAATTTCTGGAGTGCAGTACCTGGGGAGGCTCCTTGGACTCTCCTTGAGTCTTCCAATTAGGTCTGGCCTTCCCCTGGGGCCAACGACCTAGCATTCCTTTTATTGTCACCCCTGCTTAGCATTTTGGTTGGCCTCCTAATTTTATTGCTATGCCCCATCAGGTCGTTCCTTTTTCAAGGATTTGAAACCCCCCATGAAGAAAAAAAGTGGGGAATGTAATACAAGGAAAATTAGGAACCCCTGAGTAACCCCTAGCTACTGACGAGCCCCCTAGGATCCGGTGACTCCTTCCTGGAATGTCAATAGATAGGACCATCCCCACTGAGAGATAACCTGGCAGATCCTGTCTAGCAGATATCCCTGAGACTCCTTGGTTCCTTCCTGGAATGTCAATAGATAGGACCATCCCACTGAGAGATAACTTGATAGACCCTTCCTGGGAGATATCCCTGGGACTCTGTGACTCCACCAAGGAATGTAAATGAGATTATCCCACTAGTATGATAACCTGACTGAATCTTTTGATCAGCCAGGACCTTTGTTCCTCTTCCCCACTACTCTGTACCCCCATATCCTATATAAACCAAGCCATCACCCCAACACATTTGCCATTGATTTGTGGTGCCGTACCCCGATGGCCGCCGGCTAATAAATTCTCCACTTAAAACTTATACTCTGTGGTGTGTCTCGCTTGCTTCTGGTACAACAAGTGGAGGAGGAAGAAAAGAAGGAAGTAGAGGAGAAAGAGGAAGAGAAGAAAGAGGAGAAAGGGGAAGGAGGAAGAGAAGGGAGAAAATGGAAGAGAAGGAGGTAGAGGAGAAGAGGGAAGGAAGAAAAGGAGGAAGAGGAGAAGATACAAGTTTTAAAAATGGTTCCATCATAAGCTCTGACTCACGCACTAGAAGAAAAAGAAGAAAGCTGGCCCCATGGCGATCATTTCAATGAACTTCCACACGTGCTTTGAAGCCTCTAGAAAGTAGCAGACACTGGGATAGGCACAATCCCTGTCCTCAAGGAGCTTAAATTGTTCTTGGAATCTGAGGACCACACTCACCCATTAGTAAATACAAAATATCTACAATGCAAACCTACAGAAAATGCGAAATCGTTTGGAGGTGGGAGGGGCACTGGAGAACTAACAATCTGGGGAATCTGGAAAGGCTTCTTGGACCCTGCTCTTTGGGGGGAATAAGAGATCGCAAGTAGCAAAGCTGAGGGAAGAGAGCAATCTGGTTAGGGGGTCAGCCTGAACAAAGGAGAGATGTCAGGACATGTAAGCAGGCAGCCAGGAAGGAGCAGCTTGCATTTGGGATTAGCTTAGGTAACTCATTGGACAAAGAGCCAGGTGTGGAGTTAGAAAGCCCTGAGTTTGAATCCAGCCTCAGACATTTACTAGTGGTGAGACCCTGGGCAAAGTCACTTGACCTCCTCTTGCCTCAGTTTCTTCATCTGTAAAATGGCTCCCAGGGCTGTTGTAAGGGGTAAATGATATAATAACTGTAAAGCGTTTAGCACATAGTAGGCTCCAGATAAATGTTAGCTATTGTCAAGGGAAGCCCTTTGGCTGCAGCTGACAGGGTATGAAGGGGAGAGAAAGGTAATATATGTGAGAAGAGGGAGATGCTGTGGTCATGGTCTGCAGCTTGTAAGCCAGTCTCCCCGAGCACCAGCCCTCTGAGCCAGCGATGGAAGGCCCAGCATGGCTAATTCCCTTTTAACAAAGGAAGACACCAGTTCACTATGTAGCACCGGGAGATCCGGTCTGTTCTACAAGAGACGTTGCTCCTTGCTCTTTGTACATCCTGAAAGGAGAAGAGAAGGAAAAAAAATGATTTGCAACAGCCCTGACTTGCTCAAGTTCACAGAGGTGTCAGAGGCAGGCTTTGAAGGGGAGAGAGGGCATAGAAAGCTACCCCTGACTCTAGCAGATCTGGGTTCGAGGTTGGCCTCTGACCCATCCTGGCTGTTTGACTCCACAGAAGTCACTCCCCTTCCCGGCGATCCCAGCAGCTCTCTGTAAACTGCATCATTGGGAGAAGGGATTTGCTCACTGAAAGTTCCCAGATCTGTACCCCTAGCTCCAATTTCATTGTTAATTCTTCTATTCAATAGACAGGTTTCATACTGTACTGAAAATTCTTTTTGCTCCAACTGCCACACTGTTCCCCCAAAATCTACACTATGTCAGTACCCAGATTTTGCTATCCTAAGAGGTTTTCAGAAGACTCGGCCTCTGGACACTTCCGAGCAGAGTTAACAAATGCCTATACCCTGGCATTGTTTTATTTCCCAAATGTAGACAGGTTTCCATTAACGAAGGCATCATGGAGTCACAAGCATCGAGAAATGAAAAACAACTAAGTGCCTACAGTTTCCACACTTGGTATTTTTGTTGTGGTTCAGTTGTTTCAGCCACATCTAACTCTTCATGACCCCATTTGGGGTTTTCTTGGCAAAGCTGATGGAGTGGTTTCTCATTTCCTTCTCTAGTTCCTTTTATAAATGGAGAACTGAGGCAAACAGAGTTAAGTGCCTTGCCCAGGGTCACACAGCTAAGTGTCTGAGACCAGATTTGAAGCTCCCAGACTTCTTAGGGGTAAGAGATCTGGGCTTGGCACCTTTTTCCAGGGGTTTTCACATTCCCTCTCTCATTTGATCCTGACAGCCTTCCTCAGACATAAGGTGAATTTTTTTCCACACCTTTCATAGCTAAAGGGAGGTCATGACTTGTCACAGGCCACACAGCACTTTGGTTTCACATTTTCATACTTGTGTGTTTTGCCCCTGATAAATCGTGAGCCCTTGAAAACAGGGACCTGGTGTCAGCTAAACTTTGCCTTTCCCCTCTAGAGATCAGCATAGGGCTCTGGTATACAGCAAGCAAGCACTTAATAAGTGTTAGATTTGTATTTTATGTTAGTGGCATATCATGGCTCAAGTTACCTGCCAACTAGGTGTAATGTTAAGCAGGGTGGAACGATTTTACTGTTTTCTTTTTTAGAATGCTAAGGCAATCAAGTGTCTTTAACAAGTCTTGCTTTTGTTTGAATCGGGCACGCAAAGTGGGACCTCTTGTCTTTTGTTTTGGAGCACTTCTCAGCACTGAGGCACTCTGATGTCTTTGAGTCTTGCCTTTGTTTGAATCAAAAGTCATTGATTGGAAACAATGTATATGAGGTGGTGCTAATGATTAAAGACCTTTCCTACACCCTTTTGCTAAGTGGGCACTGAGCCCTCAGGGCCCTGAACAGAGTCTATGACCTCTGAGGTTGGCATTTTGCTTTTGGGGGCACTATTAGGAAGGCAGAATTTATGATTTCAAAGAGAATCTCATATGTGCCTAAAAGGTCCAGAACCGCAGGATATAAGGAATTCTCTAGGCAGAAGGCAGGAGAACTAAAGCATGTATTTACACTCCACAGTAACAAGCCCACAAACCAGGGTCCCTATTTTGATATTTTGATCAAAAGCTTCCAGGCCCAATAAGTCCACCTCACAAGGGTAACCAGGAAGCCACAGAGAAGCGAGATGGTATAAGGCAAAATTGTATACATGCTTCCCCTCTACGGTAAGAAGATTACCCACTAGCCTCCAGGCGGCTCTGCTACCGGCAGCTCAGCTTCGCCTGTAGGTGTCTCTGGCTCCAACTGGAAAAGGAAGAGAGGATCTTCAAGCTGTCCTCTCCCCTCTTATAGAGTTTTTGACATCATCAAGCGCCGCCTGAATGACCAGGGCCGATTGGTTCTTGACTTGGCCCCTCCCCCTAGCGTAGACCAGGTTAACACACCTCCCCTCAGCCAGCCCCATGACTCATCACACAGGAAGTTCTCTGATTCCTGGCATGGTCGCTGGGCTTCCTGCCCCGGAAGAGCAAGCCCCAGTGTCCAGGGAAGCTCAATGAGGTAAGCTGAGTCATTCAAAGAAAACAAAGTCCATTCTGGTTACAGGCACATTCATTGAAAGAGTGTTGGTGTAGAGACTTTGGCTAGCCATTGGAATCTGCCCCGCCCCCACTTTGAAAACCCAGATGTTCGTGCTTCTCTCTCTGGTAACTACGTATATGATGTCTATGGTCAGACAGATAGAAGCCTATCTGTTGATTTGTATTATTTTGCTCTGTTTATAATTTCTGCTTATAATCTCTGTTTATATTTGCTCTGAAGTTCAGGATGCTGACATTTTCCCCTGCACTAAGTGAATGATATATGTATGTTTAATTAAAGTAAGATTGTTAACCCCTTAAAGTTGCTTTCCTTAGAAATGCAGATCAAAGAACCTGTGCTAGCAGCCCTTCTGTGTGCTCTTCTTTTTGGTCTTTCACCTGCACAGCAGCTGCTAGGAACATTGTTGTTACACTAGGCCAGGGTGTTTCTATCAGCATTCTCACAGCAAGACAGAAAACAACTATTCAGTGTAAGTAATGGGGCTTAGGCTCTGGGAACCCCCTTGAATTCTCCCTGAATCTTCCCACTGATCTGGCTTTTCATTACCTTTAACCTAGCCTAGCCTTTCATTGTCTGTTACTTCCAGATTACCTCTGGCTACTTCCCAACCTTGATCCTATCAAAATATCTATGCTTAAATCTGTCACCCTTAAACTAGCCTAGCCATCCATTGTCTGTTATCCCCAGGTAGCCTTCAGCTGTTTCCCACCCTTAATCCCTTTCTCTTGGTTCCTGGAGTCTGACCTCTAGTCACCCCAGTCCCATCAAGATCCTCCTTAGACTCCTCCTCAAGACCCTCCCTAACCCTCTCCTCTAGTTACCCCATACTTGGCCACCCCTGGATCCCTCCCACAGTCTTTCTGTATATAAAATCCATCTTGCCTCCATGAAGATGCTCAGATTCGATCTACCTCAGACTCAATCTGGCTCAGATTATTCTGGACCACTTGTCAATACAAGTGTCACAAAGGTTCATTTTACTTAACAGTCTAGCCAATGCTCAGATTCCTTAAGAGTTGAGCCAATGGTAAGTTTTCTTAAGAGTCTGGCCAATATGGCAGATCTTTAATAAACTTTTTTTTTCTCTTTGGCTGAAAGAGGGCTTGGGTCGAATTCATTGGAGCAGGACCTGGAGTGTAGGTATTTTGGGGTCCCAAGCACCCATAAACCTCAACACAAGGAAAACCTGTGTTCGAATCCTGCCTCAGCCATTTATAAGCTGTGTGACTCTGGAAAAGTCATCTAAACTCTCTCAACTTCTCTTTTACCCTCTGTAATAAGGTGATCGTAATAGCATCTACCTCCCAGGATAATCGTGAGAATCAAATTAGATAACACATGTGAACTTTCAAGTAACGATGACAATAAATGACCTTTATATATCTCATACTATGTGCCAGGCACTGTGTTAAGAGCTTTACAAAGATTATCTCATTTGGTCCTCATAACAACCCTGGGAGGGAGGTGCTATTATGATCCCCATTTTACAAGTAAGGAAACTGAGTCAAACAGAGGTTAAGAGGCTTGCCCAGGGTCACACAGCTAGGAAGTAAGTGTCTGAGGCTGGATTTGAACCCCGGTCTTCTAGACTCCAGGCCTAGTGTCCTATCCACTACAGCACCTTGCATTACATAAATTCTAGCTATCATTTTTATTATATTACCAAGGGAGGGGAAACCATCACCCAGTGCCTTTACCAGGGCCCACCCATTAGAGTATATAAGAGGCTCTGCCTACAGCCATTTGATTAGAGAACTCAATCTGAAGAAAACTGCATTCTCCTTAATTTCTTCCTCAATAACCTTGATGTGCCTGCCAGGTCTTACAAGCTCTGAGCAATTGGCCTTTGTCTGAATCATTCATTGTCTTAATGCAGGGGAATCAATACGTGAATCTCTCCACCCCCGCCTTGCCCTTGGGGATGGATGTATTAAAAGCCATTTGTATTCCAGAGGCTGCCTGGTATTTATTTTCTGGGAGAAAGGAGGGAGCCCACGCAGGCATGAAGAGAAAAGATATTTCAATCCCCCAGCTATCACCACTCAGTATTGTTGCAGGGTCTGTATGTGCCAGCTGATAACTGCAACCTGGAGACTCATGGGCTCGAAGGTTAGCCCCGAAACGGACCAGAAGCCAAGCCCTCACTTTAAAGATGAGAAAACTGGGGATTAGGAGGGCTGAATGACCAGTGTGTCCAAGCATATGAGAGACAGGATTTGAACTCAGGCTCAGAATTCTGGCTCCAGAGTAAGAACTCATTCCTCTGTATCCTTACACCTTCCTGGGCCCTTTGAGGAGGGATCAGAGGCTCACAGGAAGGGACCTTAGAGGTTCTCCAGTCCAATTACCTCATTTTACGGAGACGGAAACAGGCCCACAGAGAAAAAGTGACTCACCCAAGATCAAATGGGTAGGATGGTGTGGTGGTGACTGATGGAGCACCTGTGTTTTATTGGTGTTAATTGTTAGGCCAAAATTAGCACAAGCAGCAGAGACTCGATCCATACTTTGCTGCATCTCAGCTTCAGAGGCTGCACTGAGTGAACAATCTTTTATGTACCAGCACTCCCTCCACTTTGATCTTGGCTTGTAGCCTTTTCATTTGAGGAATTTACCATCAGTGCAGCAGCTGACCTTGATGCCATGTTCGTCCTCCTTGAAGGCATTTGATAGCATGGCTGAAAACATCATCTAAAAAGCAGGGAAGCAAGCACACAGCCTTGTTTCACTCCATTGGTGACTGGAAAGGCACAAGAGCGTTGTCCATCATCTAGAACCCAGGCCAGCATGCCATCGTGAAATCCACACACAAGGCTGATGAACTTCTTGGGCAACCATATTTTAACATAATTTTCTATAAGCCCTCACAACCAACAGCATCAAAGGCCTTGGTCAGATTGATAAACCTTGTATACAGATCTCTGTTCTGCTCCTGGCATTTCTCCTGGAGCTGTTGGACAGCAAACACCATGTTGACTCTTCCTCAACCTTTTCTGAAGTCACACTGGCTCTCAAGCAGATGAGCATCTTCCAGGTGAAGGATCAGCCTATTAAGGAGGACTCTGGCAAGAATCATCCATACATGCAACCATCAGTTACGGCAAATGGAGAAGTTTTGAATGCACTCTCACTTAAGTCCTGTGGTGGAATTAATGTCTGGTAATGGCTTTTTAATAGGAATCTCTTGTAGGCCAGAAAGTCTTAATAATCCAAACCAAATGATGACATAACCCTGGAATTCCCAGGGCTGTGGCAGATGATGGAGAATACACCTTTTAGGTAAGTTTGTGTCTTTTAGATCCCCTTCTATCTCACCATAGGTGGCCATGTATTCCAGACCTGCATAGAGATGGTCCAGTTGAGTCTTGTAAACAACAATCTCAGAAGAGTAGAATGGCAAGATATATTGATTGAAGTCTAGGTTTCTCTGGATGGGCAGAGAAATACATGCCTAGGCAGCTTGCCTCTGGCTAACAAGTGGGGTGCGTCATAGCTAACTTGCCCTTAGGCTAGACTGGCTGGCCCACTTTCACAAGCATTTGTCAACCCTATGCAACAGAGAAACAGGCCATGTTGATTCCACCCACCATAGTATACTTCTCTCTTCCCTCTCACATACCTCAGAAGCTCAGGGGTAACCATCAGTGGACATTGGCTATAAAACAGCAATATTGTGACTGGATCATAATAAACATGCATAGTCCAGCAAAAACAAATGCCTACGTCTGTCATGCCCCAAAATCTATGCTCTCTCTGCATTTTAAATTTATCCTCTTGCTGGCAGCTGGTGAGTTTCATCTTCAGCCTTCCGGACTAATGGTTTAGGCATGGCATTGTTCAAAGGTCTAATGTTTGTGGTATATCATGGCCCAAGGGTCATGAGTCTTTTTAAGCTGTTTATCTCTATGAGGTTATTGTTGGTGAATATTCAATTGTTCTCCTGGTTCTGTTTACTTTACTCTCTATTAGTTCAGAGAGGTTTTCCTAGCTTCCTCTTAAACTGTTGTAAGAGCAAGCAAAGTGGGACTTTTTACTGTTTTTTTTTCCTTTTGGAGTGCTTCTCAGCACTAAGTCAATCAAATGCCTTTGAGTGAGTCTTGCCTTTGTTTGTAGGAAGGCCCACACCCTTTTGCTAATTAGGTCACAAGAGGTATGAAGCCCTCAGGCCCTGAAAAAGGGTATATATAGTCTGAGGGTAGCATTTTGCGTGGGGTTCACTCATTGGAAGAGTGTTGGTGTGGAGACCCTGGGTAACCCTCAAGGAGCCCCACCCCCCTTGACTTTGAAAAACCCAGATACTGGTGCTTCTCTCTCTGGTAATTATGTATGTAATGTCTTGGTCAGACAGCTAGAAGCCTGTCTGTTGATTCATGTTATTTTGCTCTGTTTATATAATTTCTGCTTGTAATTTCTATTTGTGCTTTCTCTGAAGTTCAGGGTGCTGGCTTTTCCCCCTGAACTAAGGGAATGGTATATGTATGTTCAATTAAAGTAAGATTGTTAACCCCTTAGAGTTGTTTTCCTTAGAAAAGCAGATCAAAGAATCTGTGCTAGCAGCCCTCCTGTGTGCTGGTGTTATTAGTCTTACACCCCCACAGTAGCTTGTATTAGGAGGGCAGAGTTTATAATTTCAAAGAGGATCATATATATGTCTCAAAGGTTCGGAACCGCCAGATATAAGAAACTCTCAAAGTAGGAGGCAGAAGAATCAAAGCAAATATTTAGGCTCCACAGTAACCAACCCATGAACCAGCATCCCCATTTTGATATATTGATCAAAAGCTTCCAGGCCCAATAAGTACGCCGCACAAGAGTAACCAGGAGGCCAGAGAGAAGCATGATGGTGTAAAGCAAAATCATATACATGCGTCCCCTCTATGGTAAAAAGATTACCCACCGGCCTCAAGTCCTTGTTCAGCTTCCTCCCGTAGGTCAGCTCTGCTACCGGCAGCGCCTGCTTCAGCTTCGGCTGTGGCTGTAGCTGCAGCAGCCTCTGGCTCCAACGGAAGCTGTTTTTAACCATCCGGCTTCTGCGGGGGTGTAAGGTACACGGTGGAAAGCACAGGTTCTTTCCATCAGCTTAAGCAAGGGAAGCAAGGTGAAGGGGCCGACAAGCTTACTCCAGTCCAACATACAAACAGCATTCAGTTCAGGGGAAAAAGCCAAACTAGTCAAGGGCACTTGTTGACTAAGTGCTAAGGAGCCCATTTTTGGTTACCGACACATAACTGCAAGCAACATTGTTGTTACAACTGTCCACTTCATCATTTCTTGTGGTATAATAGTGTTCCTCTACATTCACGAACTACAATTTGTTTGGACATTCCCCAATAAGAGGATGCTGCCTTAAGTTTCCAATTTTGGCAACTTTGAAAAGAGCTTCTGTAAATATATGTACCCACACATGCACTCATGTGTGTGTCTATGTATATATGTAAATATATACATATAAAGGATGTATAGCTATATAACTATATACAGATATGTGAAGATATTACATATCCCTTATAAGGAGTTTTATATGTATGTCTATGTGCATGTGTGTGTATATACATACATGTGTATATGTATATATTTGTGATGTGGATAGAAACGTTGCCCTAAGGGTTGAATAAGAATATTAAGATTTGCTTTTCCAGTACCTTGTAAAGCCCCATAGCTTATTTTACAGCTTGAAGCTGTCCTATAGTCCTTTCCCCATTATCTTGAAATACCATAAAACTTCTCCTTAATCTGTACCAAAAGAATTGCTTTTGTCTCCCTTATCGTGTGTTCCCCCAGTCCCAAATCTTTAACCCACCATCCTGGACCATAAAGAATTCCTTCAATTCCCCTCAGACTGTCCTGTCTTTAATTTTAACCTTCATAAAAACTCTAAAACTACATCATCATTCTGAAACCTCTATATAAGCCAAATATCGGCATCTCACTTAACTTTGTTGCTAAGGAGGCCCGTGTTTGCTTACATGATAAATAAAGCTCCCAATGACTTCAAAGAAGGTCTAAGTGAATTCTCTCCCACCTGAACCACTCTCCCAAACTCTGACCTCAACATTTATACACATATGTATGCAGAGATTTATGTGTGTGTGTATATATGTGTGTAAATATATATATTATATATATACATATATATATACATATATATATACACATACATATATATGTATGTCTTTTCTCATTCTTTGTTCTCTTGGAGCATATATTTAGTAAACAACTGGTTGAGATAATGCACACATTCTAGTTACCTTTGAGGCATAGTTCCAAATTGCTTTACAGAATGGTTAAACCAATTCACAGCTTTACCAACAATTCAATTGTGTGCCTGATTTCCCTCAGAACCTCCAGCAATTGTCATTCACTTATTTCATCATCTTTGCCAATATGATTGGTATGAAGAGGAACTTTAAAATTGTTTAAATTTGCATTTCTCTGCTTAGTTATTTGGGGTAGCTAAGGGGCACAATGGATAGAGAACCAGGCCTGGAGTCAGGAGGACCTGAGTCCAAATCTGACCTCAGCTACTTACTAGCTGTGCGACCCTGGGAATATCACTTAAGCCCAATTGCCTCAGTTGCCTCATCTGTAAAATGAGCTGAAGAAGGAAATGGCAAACCACTCTGGTATCTCTGCCAAGAAAACCCCAAATGGGGTCATGAAGAGGTGGACACAACTGAACAACAACTTAATTATTTATATCGCCTTTTTTATATAATTGCTGATATATTGAATTTTTCCTTTAAAAAATGCCTGTTCATATCCATTGACCACCTATTGGAAAAGGGCTCTTCTTCTTCTTCGAGATTTCAATCAGTTCCTTATATGCTTTAGATATAAGAGCTTTATCAGAGAAACTTGGAGAAAGGGGGATTTTCAAAAGGCTGAGGCACCAGAACTTAGTGGGGAAAGTGAATAACTTCCCAGAGTCAGGAAGACTTGGGTACTAAAGCCACCTCTGCCCCTCAATAGCTATATGATCTGGGAGCTCACTTCATCTGTTGGCATTTGTTTCTTCATTTGCAAAATGAGAAGACAGCCATAACTCATGCAAAACAATGGGAGGGCGTGAGTTTGAATCATGGTTCTGCCGCTTTGTAGCTCGACATTGGATGAATCACTTCAGCTTACCAGACCTCGGTTTCTTCAATTATGAAACGAGAAGGCTACATTAAATCACCCCTAAGGTCCCATCCACCTCTAAATGTATGATGTTCTACAGTCAAATGAGATCACGTCTATGAAATGCTTTGCCAAACTCAAATCACATACATGCCAATATTTGTACAGGAGAGGGAGAAGAACACCTGTGATTTCATCAATGGCATGAGTAGAAATCTGGCTGCAATGTCAGGAAGACACAGATTTATGCCCTGACTCTTACATACCCTGGCTGGCCAGCTCTGGGTTGGCTACCTCTCTAATCTCTTAGCATCCCAGGCAACACCTTAAGTCTCAGAGAAGCCATCAGTCCATGGTAGTAATAGAACATCTTTACCAGTATCTCCCTATACCAATGAAATCAATGAAATGAGACAAATGAGGTGGGGTGGTGGCTAGAGAGCTGGATTTCTCAGAGTCAAGGTAACCTGCTTCCAAATCTTTCCTTAGACACCTACAAGGTGTCTGACCCTGGACAGGTGCCTTGACTTCTCTTACCCTCAGTTCCTTCAACTGTAACATGGGGATGATAATAGCCCCTACCTAGGGGATTGTTGTGAGTATCAAGTCTGTCAGTTAACGAGCATTTATTAAAGAAATGATATGTGTTTTTAATGACATGTTAGGCGAAGCTTAAAGTCCTAGCAAGGTTCAACTTGTTATTACTATTAATTATTCTTCTGTTTCTCTTAATATTCTACTTTTTGTGGCAACTGGTAGAAAATCACCTGTCTGCCTTCTCAATGTAGGTGATCAGTGCAGCCAGAAGGAAGTGCATTATCCTTTCCACATTGTGACTTTCCCCAATGAGGTATCAACATATCATGGGTCAGCATAAGAAATGAAATGGGAATTTGGGGGGAGTTTTAGAGAAGCCGCATATGACACACAAAGGCCAGCAGACGACACAGAATCTATGACCAAATACTTAACCCAAATTTTAAAATAAGGTATTATAAGTACCCCATTAAAAAAGAAAAAAAAATCAGACTTCTTCTCTGGTACAAAGAGAGGGCCAAAACATTTTATGCAGATTTTCCAGATCATGGAGATGCCTCGTCCCTAACCCCGTGATGTGGAAGCCTTAACTGTATAATGTCTATAGAGACCAAAACAGCCCAGCAGGCCTAGCTAGGTTTGTATCCAAAGAGACAGTTATTTGTCCTGGATAAGCTATCACCAAGCAGAGCTTTAATCTGTAGAAATAGCCTCACTGAAATCCAATTCACATGCAAGTTGAGACACCACCCTTATAATGTCATTGGTCCTCTTCAAGAATGAAGGGTGAACAACAGCAAAAAGAAATAAGCCATTATGATTGGACCCAAGGCAAGCCTGATATTTCAATCCCTTTCAACCCCAGATCCTGATTTATGGGGTGCTGAAGCCTGGGGGAGGCTTCTGTGCTAGCCCATGTCAGTAGGAGCTGCCGGGTACTCTCTCAGTAATGATCAAAGGCTGAAGGTCATACCTGTCCCAGCAAGAATTCCAGGCCGTCAATCGCTTTTAGGGACTGAAATGTAATTCCGGATGGCTAACTGAAAACAAGGATGCTAACGCGGCACAGTGGATAGAGAGAGTGTTGTGCCTGGAGTCCAGAAGACCTGAGTTCAAATTGAGCCTCAGACACTTACTAGCCACATGACCCTGGGCAAGTCACTTAGCTTTGTTTGTCTCAATTTCCTCATCTGTATGTAACAACAATGCTACCTGCCACTGCTGCGGCTATGTGAGGCCAGTAACACCAGCACACAGGAGGGCTGCCAGCACAGGTTCTTTGATCTGCTTTTCTACGGAAAGCAACGTTAAGGGGTTAACAATCTCACTTTAATTAAGCATACATACATCATTCCCTTAGTTCAGGGGGAAAAGTCAGCACCCTGAACTTCAGAGCAAACACAAACAGAAATTATATAGACAGAGCAAATAAACACAAATCAACAGACAGGGCTTCTAGCTGCCTGACCAAGATCTCAGTACATAGTGACCAGGGAAGCACCAACATCTGGGTTTTTCCAAAGGCAGGGGGCTCTTCACAACAGCTGCCCAGAGTCTCATCCGGTCAAATCACATACAGTCTTCCAGTGAGTGAGATCCGCAAACAAAATGCTCACCTCTGAGTTTATATACCCTCCTTAGGGCCAGAAGGCTCTATACGTAATCATCAAAAGGGAGTGGGCCTGGGACTTAGCACCTAGCGAGAGTTAATCAAAGCCATTTGAATACATTAGCATTCTAAAAGAGAAAACAGTGAAAAAAAAGCCCCACCTTAATTAATATTACACTGTAAAATGAGCTGGAGAAGGAAATGGCAAGAAAATCCCCAAATGGGGTCATGAAGAATCAAACTCACCAGAAACAAATGCAAAGCTAAAAACAAACTTGGCCATTTCTTCTCAGGATGGGCAGCCTAAGAGTCAAGGAGAGGTTTGGGGGCCCAAAAAATCAACAGCCAAGGCAGCTGTTGGCCATTGGTAGGACCATAGTGGGAGCAAATCACTCCCCAGAGGGCACCTAGGGAGCAGAATTTCTTCCTCAACAAGCATCATTCCGAAGGCCGCCCCATGATGGTGGCCTGCATGGCTGGATTGCTTTGTGCTATTGGAAATTGAAATCCTAAACATGACTCGTATTTTGACAAGGTTTGAAAGTTTGTAATCATCTTCCAATGTATCTGTGATCTCATCGGTATGAACATTCCCTGAAATGATGCAGATCGTGAGCTGTCCATGCCTGCCTATCTTGGATGACTCTTGTCCATGATCTACCACGAAGGTAGGTCTATTCAGTTTAGACTGGCCTGCCTCGCTTTCGCTTGAAATGAGCAGACACTAGTAGTGTGCGGGGGCCATCCATCATCTATCCCTCCCTTTCACTAGGTCAGCAGCTCACTTCCTTTGCAGCTCAAACATATCTTTGATGACGTCATTGGCGTTGCTTCTCCTTTCTAATTCGGTCTTTTCGATGTCTGATTGGAGTCCTCAGATGAGAAAGGTCTTCAGAGGTCATCGAGTCCAACTCCCTTATTTTACATGAG
The DNA here is from genome assembly GCF_011100635.1 of Trichosurus vulpecula. Classification (NCBI taxonomy): domain Eukaryota; kingdom Metazoa; phylum Chordata; class Mammalia; order Diprotodontia; family Phalangeridae; genus Trichosurus; species Trichosurus vulpecula. The sequence goes on along the minus strand of NC_050575.1, from coordinate 437,018,454 downwards.
GAGACCGAAGCAGGGGGTCAGGAAATGACATGTCCAAGGTCACACAGGTAGGTGGCATCATAGCTGCCAGGTCTTTTGAATCTAAAGTCAGTTCATTTCTCCTACGACCCACTGCAATCCCATCCCTATGGCCCCCTAGGCACTCATTAATTTGAGTTCTTGGGAAACTGGATGGAGCACTACTAGCCTTGAAGTCAGGAAGGTCTGGGTTTGAGTCCCATCTCCGATACTTATTAATTGTGTATTATGGTCTGTGCCTCAGTCTCCATGACTCATAGCTATACATAACAATGTATAACACAATAGTACCCCTAACATAGCGTAATAATATACAACACAGCATAGCAGCGTGTGAGAGTAACACATACATTATTTCATTTTCGTCTAAAACAAACAAACAAAACACGAAGCAGGTGCTAACATTTATCACAGCCATTTTACAGATGAGGAAGCTGGACATCAAAGAAGCGAGGCTTGAACCTCCATTATTATATCCATGATACCAAACCACCTAATGTATTAGAATCACAGATTCAAGTGAGGAGGGATATTTGAGAACACCTAGTCCTGGTGGCATCTGTTTCTCTCATTCCAAATCCAGCACTCTATCTATTGGACCATATTGCCTCCTAGATCCCTGTGCCAGCCCTCTGCCCACTTCCTGGCATCCTTCAGTCCCTTCCCTAAGCCCCGTATTCAAATCTGCTACCCCATCCTTGGCTGCCAGGCAACTCAGAGCACTGTGAGACCCTTTCTATGAGAATGACAATGCCTCTCCCCATCCCAGCCTTCAAGGCCCCATCTTCAGGCAGAAGGACTTCAGACAAACCCTTCTATTGTATGGATGAGAAAGAGAAGCCTGCAAAGGCTCAAACGACCTTGTAGCAAGCTAGTGACAGAGATGGAACATCAGCTTCCAGACTCCCAGACTACCCAAAGCTGGCTTTAAAGGCCTTGTCATTGGCTGTTCCTAATGTAAAAAGGGCAATGAGGACTCCAAAGTTCTTCCAAGTGAATATATCCTATAGGCCCTTTAATTCTGATTGATGAAAAGGATTCAACAGTTTCTCCTGAGAGTCTCAAAAGGACTCGAGAACCACCTCAAAAGTAGAAGGGATAATGTATAGATTGTAACACAGTCCGAGCCCAAATCTGCTGCCAGAGAAAGATCATGCAGTCCTGGTGGGAAAGACCTTGGAATGAGGTTAATAATAATAGAACATTTATATAGTGCTCAAAGGTTTGCTAAGTCGTATTAAACACACACACAGACACACGCACATATACATATATATAAAAGATACACACACATATACGTACACACGTATATACACACATATATACACACATGTTACACGAACACACATATGCATATACATACACACATATATACACACGCATGCATATATACACATAGATACACATAATACATACGTGTGTATATGTATACTGTGTTTTTGTGTATCATCTCATTCGATCCTTACAGTGACCCTGTGAATCACATGCTATTAGGTGCTTTATCCCCATTTTACAGATGAGAAATCTGAGGTTAAGAGAAGTTAGATGACTTTCCTAGGATCACCAAAGGTCTGAGTCAACATTTGAGCTCCGGTCTTCCTGACACTAAACCAAGGACGTTCTTCTCTACGCCCCCTAGCTGCCATATAGTGTTTTGACGAAGTTTAAATTCACTCTTGGTCAATTGGTGTTTGTCCATAAATGACAGTCATCCCGGAACAGAGAAGTTGCCTTGGGAGGTGGAGATCATCATCACTGGAAGTTTTCACGTAGAAGCCAGAGGACCACTTGCTGGGGAGATTACAAAATCATTTTTATGCACATACCAGTAGGACTACTCAGTGCTTCTGAGAGCCTTTCTCCTCTGAAATCTATTAAAGATAAAAAGTGGAATCATGAAGGGAAAAGAGAGAGGGCATACAGACATTTAGGGTTCATCTTCCTAAATACTGCTTTCATCTCCGCCATGGTTCCATCCGAACTGATGATGGCTGCGCGTTGTCCGCAGCAGAGGTCTTCCCCCTTCTCACTGATGAGCTACTAGTCAGGGTGATTGGTGTCAGAGGAGGTCGAGTCACTGGGTGGAGGGGGTGCGGGATCAGGGTAAAGGCTGTGAGATTGTAGCTCAGCTTCAGAGGGAGAACAAGCGCTTTCTTGTTTATGTAGTTCTATGCCAGAGGGTCCAAAGCTCAGCTCTCCCATGACACAAAGGGCCCAAGTTCTGGATCTCTTGCATCCTTGGCTTGTTTTCCCCACCCAGAAAATCTGAGGACTTCTAGAAGATTCCACCCAGCAAGTCATCACCAAATCCCCTTGTGAGCACCCAAAGTGGGAGTTCACAAATTCAGGGAAGAAAAGGGCTATTTACAAGTCAAAGAAAACAAACAGACCTCACAGGCAGAGTTCATGGGAGTGGGAGATAGGGGCCAACAAGCAGCCTTTTCTTGGAGGCCTACATACCTTCAGTCACTTAGTGTCATGCTTTCTACAGACCCCGGCCCAGTGTTTCCCAGTATGGTGCCTAGTGCAGCTTTTTACAGCCATGGGAACGTAGCATGGAATCTGCTGGTGGCTCTCCAGCCTCATCCTCATCACCTTACCTGTAGTTCTTGTCTGCACCCAGCAGAGGTTTGCACTAGGCCTTTCTTCTTTTAAGTGAAAAGTTTATTTTTTTCACTTAAAAACATTTTTCTCTCCCGTCCACCTCTTCTCCATGAGGGAAGGGGGTGGAGAGAGGGGAGCATGGAGGGGAACTCTCCTATAACAAACATGCATATTCAAACAGAATAAATTCCCATATTTTTCTTTTTTTTCTTTTTTTACTGAACTTAGTCAAAAGAAGGAAGGAAGAAAGGGAGAGAGAGAGAGAGAGAGAGAGAGAGAGAGTAAGGAGGGAGGAAAGAAAGAAAGAAAGAAAGAAAGAAAGAAAGAAAGAAAGAAAGAAAGAAAGAAAGGAAAAAAGAAAAAGAAAGAAGGAAGGAAGGAAGGAAGGGAGGCAGGAAGGAAGGAAGGAAGGAGGAAGGGAGGGAGGAAGGAAGGAAGGCAGGAAGGCAGGAGGGAAGGAAGGAAGGAAGGAAGGAAGGAAGGAAGGAAGGAAGAAAGGAGGGAGGGAGGGAGGGAAAGAGGAAAGGAGGGAGTGGAGAGTGTAGCAGAGGTTGTAGATTCCTACATCACAAGAAGTATGTACCCGGAGCTCCACTAGAAACTTCCAGGGGCTGTAGGGACATGATGACCCATCATTGGATGTATCAGAGATGAGCTCTTTGGCTGCTTCTGGGCATGTGGTAGCTAATCACTAAAAGCCTTAGGAAATCTGATATGACAAAGTGATCCCTTCATTGGCTGCTCAGCCAGAGGAGCCAATGACTCATTGGACCTTTGCAGAGGAGAGAGAGCTTTCTTTTCAGTCCCTTGGTTGGATTCTTTCATGTGGTGAGCAGTGCACTCTGGGGGATGCTTAGACACTTTTAAACATCACTTTCTGGGCTGAGTCTAATGGTAGTTAGCTTGCTCCTTGTTTAACTTAAGTTTTCCTGTCAATGTGTGCTTGTAAAAGTCTTGTATTTTAGCATTGCTTTGGTGTATAGGAAATAAGCACCTGTCCCATACCTGAATGATAACATATGCTGAGTATTTTTCTAGTCACCCTTTTAAAGAATCCTTGAATAGAAGCCTCAGTGTAAGCTCTAAATGTGTCCTGATGTTGAGGGTTTAATGAGGGTGAGGGTTTAATGAACCAAAGAGTCTACCCCCCTCAGTAAAGCTCGACTCCTACCAGGATTGAAAATGTGGCCAATTTGGAGGAGTGAGAGCTGTGCCCCAGCCCCCAGGACCCAGGGGTGGTTACTCAAAAGAGAAGAAAAGGAGGAAGAGGAAAGAGAAAGAGAGACAGAGACAGACAGAGAGAGAAAGAGACAGAGAGAGTGAGAGACAAAGACAGAGACAGAGAGCGAAAGCAACAGAAAGAGTGGGAGAGAGAGAGAAATTTCTTAAGCATTTACGTGCCAAGAACTTTCAATATGAAAAGAAAAAGAGAAAGGAGAATTGTATATGAAATCAGTAACTTCTATGGAGTTTGTTCTGGTGAGGCAGACAAAAGTATACGCCAGTCTTTTTTGAGGGGAGAAGCCCCTCATTTTGAAGAGTATTTCAGAGGTCTCTATTATGCAAGTGTTGCAGCTCACACATTGAGTTAAACCAGGACATTCCACTCTGCAGTGTCTCCTGTACTCTCCCGTCCCACTGACCTTAGGCTTCTTATAGAAGTTCTCCAAGAATCAGGAACACAAACCTGGCCTCTCCTCTGTCTCTGCCTCTCCAATCTGGTCTCTTTCATGAACACCGGGATGGGCCAGGGTAACTTCATAATCTAATGTGAGAGGAGGGGATGCTGTATTACCCACCCACATCAAATTTTCCCAGAGATTTTGAAGCTGAAAAAAACCTAAGGATTTCTTTCCAATCATCCCTCAGGCCCTTCTGTTTTCTGTGGGGCCAACTGGGGAACATTATTCTCATAGCATGAGGCTGCTTATTAGGACATCTAGGGCAAGGGCACAGTGGAACACAGTCATTTCCCCCTACCATGATGTGAGAAGAGATTTTAAAGATTTCTTTTAGTCAAATCGTGTCCCCATGTACCCTTGGAAATAGCTCATGCTTTCCACCTCTCTCATCCCCAGGTGGCTCCCAATTTTGTGCAGGCAGAATAGAGAAGCTTGCAAGGGCAGAGAGGGGAAGTAAACCCAAAGTGACCCAAGTGATAAATGGCAGAGGCTGAGCTCAGCCTCCCACTCTTAGTCCAGCCACAGGAGCAGAATTGGAATGTAGCTGTCAAGACAAGAGCTTGCCATAGAATAGAGAATTGAACTTAGAGCCAGGAAATGTGTTCAAACAATAGCTCCCTTTTCTATGGCATTTACCATGGACCAGGCACTGTGCTGAGCGCTCTACAATGACTATCCCGTTTGATCCTCACACCCCTGCAAGATAGGCGCTGTTACCATTCCCCTTTTATAGATAAGGCAACTGAGGCAAGTGGGGGTCAAGGGACTTTCCCAGGGTCGCACAGCTAGAAAGTATATGAAGCTGGATTTGAACTCATGTCTTCCTCACTCCAGGTCCAAAGCTCTACCTGCTGCATCCTGAAACCCACCTTTGACACTAAAGGACTGTAAGTCATAAGATCACAGGTTTAACGTTAAAGGGATAAGAAACCTGAGCTTTGGGCATGGCATTCAATGTCTCCTTTGAAAAATTAAGGGATTAGATTAAATGCCTCTTATTAGATATTAGATTAAAGGCTCCTTATCAGCCCAAAGTATTCAGTGATTCTAAATCTAAATGTCTTGGCTTAGCCTGTCATTCAAGACCCTCTACAGTCTAACACCACACTACCTTTCCAGCTGTGCCTTGGCTGCTGACCTGTAATATGAATTATACCCCTAACAGCTCCCCTCTTCCTTACCTCCATGCCTTTGCTTACATCTTTCTCCTTGGCTGGAATGCCCTCCCTAACCCTCTCTTCTTATCTGAGTCTCACCTTTCTTCTTCCACAGCCAGGTTCAAATGGCACCTCCTTGGTAAAGCCCTCCATGATTAACCTAGAACTCATTGATGGCTCTTTTCTCCAAAACCTGTAACCAGAAATGTGCTGGTAAATGTTTAACAACCGGCTCCTGGAGGAAAAAATGTACAACCGACACAGTTTTAAATTTCATCTGTATTGCTAACATTTCAGCACCCTGAACTTCAGAGCAAATACAAGCAGAAATTACAAACAGAGAAAATAACACAAATCAACAGACAGGCTTCTAACTCTCTGACTATAGCAATACATACATAGTTATCAGAGAGAGAAGCACTAACATCTGGGCTTTCAAAGCTGAGGGGCTCCTTGATGGCTACCCAGGGTCTCATCTGGCCAATTTGCATGAATACTCTTCCAATGAATGATCCCCAAAGCAAAATGCTAACCTCCAAGTATATATACACACTTTTTCAGGGTCAGAGGGTGTCACGACCATGTGACTCAAACTCATGTGACTTATGTTTTCTTGTGACTTAAGTAGGTCAGCAAAGACTCTTGATTCAATAAAAGGCAAGGCTCAATCAAAGGCACTTGACTGCCTTAGTGCTGAGAAGCACTCCAAAAGAAAAAACAGCAAAAAGTCCCACTTTACTTGCCATTACAATCACAAGTGTCCAATTCCCTAATATTGTTGACTGGGTTTCATTAAATTCTCCTCCAGGACATCAGTGATCCGTGGAGTTGGTTCTGTGCTTTTGAAGGCTAAGCCAGCAGCCCAGTAATGTCTAGCTGATACGACCACAGTACAATGGAAAAGAAACTGATTCTGGAGCCAGTATGTATGGATTCAAGTCCTGCCTTTATGCACACTACTTTTGTGACCTAAATAAGTCATTTACAATCCTTGGGCTTCAGTCTCTTCATTGTGATGAGAAGGAAGGATGTCCTTGGAGGTGCCTTCCGGCTCTAGAATAACCAATCTGATAACTCATCAACCAATAAGCATTTATTAATCACCTACTATATAACAGAAAATGTGCTAGATGTGGAATAACGAAGACATGCAGAGTAGCCCTCCACCTCAGGGACCTTACATATGTGCCCAGATAGCATATACAAATAATATTAAAATTCAGCAAAAGGCACTTTATAGGGAGAGAGTACTCACCTCTAAAGGGATCAGGAAAGAATTCATGTAAAGGATGGCGTTTGAGCTAAATCATGAGGAGGTGGAGGTAAGGAAGGAGGCACTGAGGCACAAAGGAAGCTAGGTGGCTCAATGGATAGGGCACCAGGCCGGGAGTCAGGAAGACCTGAGTTCAAATCCAGCCTCAGACACTTACTAGATGTGTGACCCTGGATAAGTCACTTAATCTCGCTTGGCCTCAGCTTCGCCATTTATAAAATGAGTGTGGTATTAGCACTTACCTCTGAGGGCTGGTGTGAGGAGCAAAGGGGATAATGAATTGTAAAGAGGTTCCTACAGTTCCTGGCACACAGTAAGCACTTTATAAAATGTTAGCTATCATTGTTGTTATTAGTGGACACCCAGCGCAAAGGCTTGAGATGTAGTCATGTGTGAAGAAGACTAGTTTAGCCAGAACTTGGCCAACAGAAGTATTAACCCTATTTTGTGAAGAAGGAAAGGTAAGATTTGAGAAGTAACTGACTGACCCAGGGCCATCCGTATTCAAGGTGAGGCTCTAATCTAAGTCTCCTGAGCCCAAGGGCAGCCCCCTTTCTCCTGTTTTATGCTTCCTCTACAGAAGCACTCAATCACCACTAGGCGATGGAGGCCCCAAGGACAGAGAAGCGATAGAGAAGCGATGGAGAGCGACGGAAGGAGCATAGGATTTGTTGGCAAAGGAACCAGTTTATATTCCACATCCTTTACTACCAACTGAGAGATGACCTTGGGATGCGTTAATGATTCAAAAGTACTTATTAAGGGCTTACTATGTGGCAAACCATTCTAAGCAATGAGAATGCGAAGGAAAAAGTGAGGAAATCTCTGCCTTAAATCACATCGAATAGGATGGGACAGGCTGTTGTGTTTGTGCTTTGTTTCCAGAGAGGACCAGGGTATCAGGGAAATGATGACATGACTTGCAGTTAACTTTGACTTGAGTGAGGGAGGGCTATGCAAGGTCACCAGCCTCACTTTCTCCTCCAGAGCCATCTGGGTCCAGTGGACAGATATTCATCAGGAGGACTGGAGATGACCCAGGATGCAGTGGGAGGCCCTGGCCCTTTTAGGCTAAGGCCTTCTCAGGTTCTCACTTAGAGTGAGGACCTTGCACAGCCCTCTCTCACTCAAATCGAAGTCAACTGCAAGTCATGTCATCATTTCCCTGATGTCATGGTCCCCTTCAAGAATGAAGGACAAATACAACCCGTGAGTAGCTGCCTGAATGGGGACCCAGCTAGCTGGATAACTCAACTTGTCCTCTCCCTCTCCCTTTCCCTCTCCCTCTCCTTCTCCTTCTCTTCTCCAAAGGAAGGTAAATTTTGATGGCCAGAAGCTGTCTACTTAACTTGGGATTTCTTTCTTTCTTTCTTTCTTCCTTCCTTCCTTCCTTCCTTCCTTCCTTCCTTCCTTTCTTCCTTCCTTCTTCCCTCCCTCCCTCCCTCCCTCCCTCTCTCTCTCTCTCTCTCTCTCTCTCTCTCTCTCTCTCTCTCTCTCTCTCTCTCTCTCTCTTCCTTTCTTTCCTTTTTCCTTCTCTTCCCACAATAGGTCCCTGCCCAAGCAACCCTGAGGGTCTTCCCCTCCCAGCTTCAGGATGGGACAACCCTATGGGGGAGGGTACCTAGGGAAAGGTGCCTGGTAAGTTATAAAGATAGTAAGCAGACCATAGTGTGACTGATCTTTCTGGGAACGATAATATTGATTTGCTTATTGTTCGGGTGTCATGGAGGGATGTGGACACAGTGTAGCCTAGGAAATATGGTGGGGCTGAGTGGGGGTGGGGGGAGTGGATGAAGTCTGGGTCTGGGCTAAATATGAGTGACCCTCACCAATCAGGAGCCTGGGGCCTCAGAGGAGGAGATAAAGGTTAGAGCCAGGGAGCAAAGGATGATGACAGTCAGAGAGAACTGGACTGACTGGGATTGATTTTTTCACCCTCAAGTAAATAATAAAACATTAATTTAATTCAATTCCACAGGCAATAGTTAAGGATCTGGCATGTGCAAATCACTGGCCTAGGCTCTGTGGATACAAACACAGCACACGCACACGCGCGCGCACACACACACACACACAGATACACAGACACACATGTACATACACACAGAAACACACATAGATACACACACATAGATACACAGACACACAGGCACACACAGAAACACATAGATACACATAAACACACACACATAGATACACATACACACATATACACATAAATACACACAGATACACATACACACACATAGACACACAGACACACACACACACACACACCAGGCCCTGTCTTCAGGAAATTTAGTCTCCTTCCATTGCATCCAACATTGAAAATAAAAAGAACTTTTAAACTAGTCCAATTATCCTCATTTTGCAGACAAGAAAAGTGAGACAGAGATGGAAGTAAATGCTTCACACCAACCCCTTCAGAGCATGAGAGAGCAGGCAGGAGCCTGCCAGATGAAGAAACTCTTCTGAAACCCAATAACTCAGTGTGCTGAAGAGATCTAAACCGAGTCACTTGGAAAATTCTCCATTCCTGTCCATTGGTGGGTATCTCTCTTCCCTGTCTCTCACTGTCGCCAGCCCCTTGCCTATTTTACCTTCCTCAAGACAGCATAATTTGAAGGCAATGAGCACAGAGCAAGCTTCCCAGGGAGGCAGCTGCAAAGCCCAGAGCCAGGCTCCCTGGAGCGAATTCCTGAGTGGCCAATTCAAGTTGGCTTTGCTGTGAATGAGCATTGTCGCAGAAGCACCCAGGCATTCATCAAGGCAGGACAGAAATCCATTTCCTCCCTACTGGAGCTCACCACTCACTGAGACAAAGCCAAGGATGAAAGATTTGCGGTGGGTCAGCAGAAGGGGTTCTTGTGAAAAGAGCCTCACGTTATCCAGGTGCAAAGCAATTCAGAAAGAATCCCAGAATGGTGGATTTGGAAAGGAGCTCAGCTCAGGCACCATCTAGCCCACACTAAACAGGAGCGAGAAATCCTTCTACAACATCTTCCATGAGTGGCTATCCAGCCTTTCCTGAAGGATCTCCAGTGGGCCAGAGCTCGATTCACTTGGAGATCGCTCTAAAAAGGCCTCCATGATTATATGAAAGCCAGATTCAGATTCTGCTTTTCTTAGTCATATATACTCCCATAAAGTTGTATCCAGATTCAGGAGATTTTAATAGTAACTGTTCACATGAGTATAGTTAGTGCCTTTGACTTTTTAAGGTGCTTCTAAATCCTTCATGACATCAGCAGATCACACAACAACCCTGTGATGGGAGACAGTGTAGCATATGGATGGAACCAATGGTATGCCGGTAAATGTTTAACAGCCAGCTCCTGGGGGTGAGGGAGAACATACACCCAGCAGGCTTTTAAGTTTAAACTTCATTATTAATATTTTCTGCATCACTCTCTTTTTTGGAGGGAAAGACAATCAGGATTAAATGACTTGCCCAGGGTCACACAGCTAGTAAGTGTCAAGTGTCTGAGGCCACATTGAACTCAGGTCCTCCTGACTCTAGGGCCAGTGTTCTATCCGCTGTAACATCTAGCTACCCCTTCAATCACTTTCTTAAGTCTAGACCATCAACAAAACTATACATCTAGTCCTGATCTGTAGCATTTTCCAGTTCCCAGGTGTGGATGTTCACACTGAACATTTAACAATTGCCTCTTGCAAGCCGGTGTGAGCTGGCTCCAGCACACTCCTGAACAGAGTCCTGCACTGGGAGCCAGCAGACTCATTTCAAATCCCTCTTTTTAGTTCCTGGGAGTATGACCTTGGGCAAGTCCCTTCCACTGTCTCTGCTCCTCTCCTCCTCTATAAAAGGGGAGAGTTTTATAGGTAATTTCTAACATCTTCTTTAGCTTTAATATTCTGCAGCATGTTGAAAAGGTATATGTTAATAAGCCCAGCTGTCAGACGAGAAGACCAAGGCACAGAGAGGGGGCCCGAAGGGCCTGGGAAATATGGTTGTCTTGGTAGCAGGTTTATAGGTTCTAGATCTATAAACCTCGAACTGGAAGGGACCTTGAAGACCACCTAATCCATTCTTCTCATTTTCTACATCAGTAAACTGAGAGTTATGGAGGTAAACTGAGTCATTGTCAGAGTAGAATTTGAACCCAGTTCATAACAACCTGGAAAAACCTACATGACATAATGCTGAGTGAGTGGAGCAGAGCCAGGAGAACATTATACACAACCACAGATATATGGATTCTGTGATGACTAACCCTGATAGACCTCTCTCTTCTCAGCAACACAAGGTGCAAGGACAACTCCAAGGGACTCATGATGGAGAATGCTATCTACATGCAGAGAAAGAACTATGGAGTCTGAATGCAGATTGAGGCACACTTCATGCTCGCCTTTCCTCACCCCCCCGCTTTTTTTCTCTCTTTTGTTTTTGTTTTTGTTTTTGGGTTGGTTTTTTTGGGAGGGTTCTGTTTCTTCTTTCTCATAACTCATTCCATTGGTCAAAATTCTTCTCCACAACTTGACTAGTGTGTAAATTAATTCAATGCAAAGTTATACGTGGAAGTTATATTCCATCTTGGGGAGGGAGAGGGGGAGGGAGGGAAGAAAATCTGGAACTCAAAATTATGTAGAACTGAGTGTTGTAAACTAAAAATAAAAAAAAATAAAAAAATTAAATTTAAAAAAAGAATTTGAACCCAGGCCCCTCTGGGGATGTCAGTTCTAGTGGCACATAGTAGGTGTTTCCTAAATGTTGACTGATTGACTGGTCCACCATGTCACTCTGTCTTCTCCCTTGTGTCTCTAAGTTACTCCAGCCATCCAGATCCTCTGAATACCACACAATTTTCATCCTGACTTCCCTTCTCACTACCAGTTCTGCTCTTAGAGCTTGGCCCCCTCCATGGCGTCACGCTTTGAGCCTTGGTTTTGTCCTCAGGCTATCCCACTCTACCTGGACATGGAAAGAGTGGGAAGTCTGACCCAGGTCCAGTCTTATCCAGCCAAGGTTGCAGCCAGATGCCAGACTGACCAAAGGCCTAAGGCACCCAGCACCTGACAGGCGTGCTTACTACACATATGGCAGAGACTGAGGGCGAGCCACATCTTTTGCCAGGTTGGGCTGTCATTACTGAACTGGTGTCAGGAACAAGTCCAAACCAACATCACAGGACACAAACCTCCAGACTTTCCCCCACTACCCCTAGTTTCTCAGTATTTAGAGAGGGAGTTCTCCATCATCTCAAACTCTGGAAGGTAGTTGCTCCAACCAACAGGTACCTGGGACCAGAAGCTTTGCACCAGTTGCTTCCTTAATCCCAATGAGTCAAGATCAATGTCTTCAAACAAATGACCTCTCACTCCACTTCCTGCCCTTCATGTCCTCGCCCCAACTCTGTCCAGTCCCACTATTCTCTGGCCTCTTTTCTCCCCCTCCTTAGCTTTCCATTGTGCCCTCTGCAACATCTGCTTTGTCATAAACACATCTTCCTGAATTCTGAATCTCTTCTTGCATCCTTTTTATCTTCTTGTCTTCATGGAATCCTAGGTTCTTTCTGGGAGAAAGGCACATCTGGGTACCCTCTTCCCTGTTCATTCACATCTATCTCCAGACATGGGCCAGAAAGAGGAGTTAATCTACTCCTGGCTCCCCATTACATTTCCAGACCCTCCCCTTCCAACTACCACTCAGCAACCTCTCCTCCTTGAGACCTTCACCATCACTTAATCCAGATCCTTATTCTCATCATTTGGCAACCTCTGTGCCATGTTCTCTACTGCGTTGAGGAGGTCAGTACCTGGTTAACAATTCTTCTCTTTTAACCTTGCGTTGAGGAGGTCAGTACCTGGTTAACAATCCTTCTCTTTTAACCTTGGCCCTGGCTTCTTCCTTTCGACTACTTCAAATTCTAGGCTTTCTTCATAGCTCAATTCTAGTGATAACTAGAGGATTTTTAGCAGGAGGACTTCCTCAGTGCCCCTAGCCACTGCTAGTGCCTTTCCCTTTAAGATACCCTTCCATTTGGGATGGATAGACAGATATAGATAGATACATATATGGATAGATGGAGATGATAGATAGATAGATGATAGATGGATAGAGAATAGGGATAGATAGATAAATAGATAGATGATAGATGGATGGATGGATACACAATGGATGGATGGATTGGGATAGATAGAGAGATGATAGAGATAGATAGAGATAGATGATAGAGCTAGATAGATATAGATAGATATAGATACAAATACAGATACAGATACAGATATAGATATAGATATAGATATAGATATAGATATAGATATAGATATAGATATAGATATAGATAGAATATGCACTTTCTAATTTACATGTCATCTCTCCCATCAGATTGCGAACTCCTTGAGGGCAGGGCCTATCTTTGTCTTTCTTTGTATCCTCAATGCTTAGCACAGTGCCTGGCACATAGGAAGCATTTAATAAATGTTTATTGACTGACTGACTGACAACATCTAAGCTAGTCTTATTCTCCTTGGCCCCAGACCTAGGAGCAGTGGGGTGAATGATGTGGTGGGTGATAAACAAGATGCAAAGTATAACTATGACCCAGTCCCTGACCCCATGGAGCTCCCAATTCATGGCAGGATAAGACAAGCACAGATCAAAGCTAGGACTACTTGATGGAAGGTATCAGGATGCAGGTTCTAACATATGAAACAGCTTTCTAAAAATTACATCTAGCTGCAAGTAGGGAAACAACAAATGACATTATTTATAAAACAATTTGAAAACCTTAAAGTGCTACATAAATGCTAGTTATCATTATGCTAACTCAATTCAATAAACATATACTGAGTGCTTACTATGTACAAGGCACCATACATGCCAAGGAGATGTTTACTCTTAACAAGGAAAATGATGCCTCAGGGAAGAATTGGACGAGATAATTTTAGCCATCTCCGAGACTCTTTAACTTTTCTGTGAGCTCTCAACAGTCCCCAACAACCTCAAAGGAGAACTTGGCTGGGGTAAGTTACTGTATGAGAGTCAGTGCTGCACAACGGAAGGGACCCCAGGTTTGAGGTCAGAAATGAGCTTCTAGGCCAGGAGCCAACACTCCAAGTCAGAGACATTCTGAACTAGAAAGGACATCAAAGAACCAACATGCCCATCCCATACCTGAACTAATGTTCCTGAAGCGTGTTCATCTGGTCATTTTTTTAAACTTTATTTATTTTAACTTCAATTTATGGCATCAAACAAGCATTCCATAACATAGTATAATAAAAAAGAAACTGCAAATCTGTTATGTACAACTCGTTATACCTTTTAAATATATAATAAAGTTGTCATATAAATTTCTTCTTTTCTTTTCTCTTTTTCCCTCCCCTCACCCTAGACATGGCTGCCATTAGACACAAATGTGTGTGTGTGTATAAAATCATTCTTTATACCTACTTCTACTTTTCAGTGCTTTTTTCTGGGTCCAGGGAGTGTCTTCATGCATCCTCTGTAATTACTTTAGGTAATGACGGTCGTTTGAAGTTCTTAAAACAATATTTCTGTCACTGTGTACAATGTTCTCTTGGTCCTGCTGGTTTCATTCTTCATTATTTCACGCACCTCTCTCTTTTTCTAAGATTGTTGAACTCATCGCTTCTTATAGCACAGCAGTATTTCATCACAGTCATACACCACAACTTGTTCAGCCATTCCCCAATTGAAAGGCATCCCTGCAATTTCCAGTTCTTTGCCACCACAAAGAGAGCTGCTATAAATAGTTTAGAAACATACAGGTTCTTTTTCTTTTTCCCTAATAATCTTTGGAAATAGACCAAGTAGTGGTGTTGCTGGGTCCAAAGGTATTGCTCGAAGATGTTCAGTGTGAAGGTGGAGCCCACATCTTGCCCAGGCAGTGCCCTTCCACTTTGGGACCATTCTAGTTGGTGTTTACATTGACCCTGCAGCTTCTGCTGAGTGCCAAGTTCAGCCCTCCTGGTCAAGCAGAACCATCTAATCCCTCTTCACACATCACCCTTTCAGATACTAAAATGGTATCTACCCTTACCTTTCCTCTCATGTCTTCTATGCTGGCTAAGCAACCCTAATTCTTCCACCAATCCTCACACACTTATTGCTGTATGGCTTTGGACTCCATGGAGGTTCATGGTGGTCTAGGCGGCAACTGTAGGGTGAAGGATGAAGAAAATGTAGGTGAGGGAGAGCCATGGACAAGCCTCGCTGACGTTATGGTTTGACCCATGACCCTAGCATGGATGGCTCCAGATTGCAAATTGCCCTACTTGAGCTGATAACACCCAGGCTGAGTAATGGGGCTTTGCTAGGCTGGGACCTCTGCCCAGATCTCTGCAGCTGGACATTTGGAAAGGGGGTTACAAATTCCCAAGTCCAGGCAATATCATTTCCTGTAAGGAGTTGGTCCAAGATTCCCTCTTCTCTTTAATAAGTGACCTCATAGTCATTGGTCAGAAACCAAGCCATGTTTTCTTAGCTGTTTTTCATTGCAATGAGGCCTTGACTACCATGGGTGGCGCTGTGGGCCAATTCTCAAGTGGTTGAATTACTGGCCTAGTAGATGCAGTCCTGCTCTGTTCTCACAAAGAAAGGGCACAGAAGGAAACAGCCAGGGGCTTAGAGGAGATCCTGGGCAACACTAATGCCCTTAAGGAAAGCCTGAGATCCTGGCCTGTGGATAATCAGATCATTCTCTGCTCTCCCAAAATCAAACACATGCCTTTTCCACGGGTGTGCATCACACACACACACACACACACACATACACACACACACACACACACACACACATCCCCTTTCTCTCCTCTTCTCAGCCAGTGGAAAGGTCTTTCTCTGTTTAGGATGATAAATCAATCAGCCACCAAGCACTTATTAATTACCTCCTAGGTGTCAGACACCGAGACACAAGGACGTTAAATTATTTTTTGTTGTTGTCGAGGGGGGAAGGCAGGCCAGTTGGGGTTAAGTGACTTGCCCAAAGTCACACAGCTAGTAAGTGTGTCAGGTGTCTGAGGCTGGATTTGAACTCAGGTCCTCCTGACTCCAAGGCCGGTACTCACTGCACCACCTGGCTGCCCCAAGGATGTTAAATTCTATCAGGGATAATAATACAAATATGAAGCCAGAAGAAGCCTTGGGAGACAGCTAGACCCATTTCCTGTATTTTACAGCTAGTCTCAGGGTAGGGTTAATGTCACACGGGAAGTGTCAGATGCAGGGTGGGAACCCAGGTCTGTTGACTCCAAGTCAGTTCTGGATCTACTGTATCTGCTCAGCAGATAAACCCCAGAGTAAATAAATGTGCTTCCAACGAATTGGATCAGAAGATCCAGGTTCAAATCCCAGGTGAGAGAGTTCCCTCCCCTCCCTGGGCTTCATCTCGTCCACTGCAAATAACAGCAGTGACAGCGACAACAAATGGATGAATGAATATATAAAATAAAACCCCTTGATTTTGACACACACACACACACACACACACAAACACAAGCACAAATGCACTTTTCTCTCTGCCTCCCTTCACCCCAAGAATTCTCCCTTTTGACTTTATCCTGTTTAATTTGACATTCCTACCTTACTTTGCTCTGGGGGAAGCTGTATCCTCAGGACTTTTTCTTTTGTTCCCCTGACACAGATACACCCTCAGTCCCAGCTGGATGGAAGCAACAGAAGCTTGACGAGGGTGAGGCAAATGAGGCATGAGGCATGAGGCATATGACTTAAGCACCCAGAGTTAGGGGAATCAGAAAAGAAACAGTATAATACATAGGTATATGTATGTGTATATGTAAATATAATACATAATGTAGGAACATATGTCTATATAATGGACAGCTAGGTGGCGCTGCAGTGGATAGAGTGCCAGACCTAGAGTCAGAAAGACTCATCTTCCTGAGTTCAAATCTAGCATCAGACACTAGTTGTGTAACCCTGGGCAAGTCACTCAATGCTGTTTGCCTCGGTTTCCTCATCTGGAAAGTGAGCTGGAGAAAGAAATCACAAACCACTCCAAAATCTTTGCAGAGAAAACCCCAAATGGGGTCACAAAAAGTCAGACATAACTGAGAAATTACTGAATATTTATATGGATTATGTACCTATTTTCCCAAGTATGTCATGTTGTTATAGTGGATGCAAGCATACACACACACACACACACACACACACACACACACACACATATATATATATACATATATATATGTATATATATATATATATATATATATATATATATATATATACATATACACACACATGTGTATGTGTGTATTCTTGTCTCAGGCATAAAATCATCTCATTTTTGCCATGGGAAGCAAATCCTCTGGCCATCCTCATTGCTGGCACTAGCCTATATTGAACTCGGTTTGCTTGTCCTAAGTCAGCAAGGTGTAGACTGGAGATAGATTTCTATGAAAGTCATACCACTCTCCCCCTACATTAATACCCTTACCCTGCAATGCACAATCTAGTCTCAGTCAGTATGTTTTCCTTCCATAAACCTGGATCACAAAAGCATAAAAGTACCTCCTTTCCCCCAACCTTGACTCTACTACTTAAAACTGAGTGCCTCTTGTTATCCAGAACATGCACCCATTGGAGTCCCTCCCACCTGGTAATGAAGGTCTCTACCCACTATACTGAGTGGATTCGTGGAGCTGTGCCATGCCCTTCGTCTGAGCTTGAGATGATGTTCAACATTAAGACTTCTTCCCTAGGGCATAGTGTTCTTCATTCCAGGTTATACAAATACTCAAATAGACCTGTGCCTTCATCAATACAGATACTCCCTCAAATGATGGGAATGGCAACCCAGCCTTGCCTGCCTATCCCCAACAACCCTTGTACATATCCTACCATGTGTTTGACAAGAGGGTCCTCCCATGGTGTATTGGGGATCTTCCATGCTTTCACTTTCCATCAGATGACTATGGAGTATTTGCCCTGTCTAGCCTTTTGCCTCTTTTTGTATTCCCATCACTAAGCACAGTGCCTGGAACTTAGTAGGTGCTTTATAAATGTTTATTGACTGGTGGCTGCCCATCCTTTGCTTTTGTCAATCTTTTTTAATGAGATTTTTTAAGTCATCATGTATGCTTCTCCTTCAAATCTTGTTTGCTTTGTGTTGTAGTTTTCTTACACCCACCACATGCCCTCTAGGTGATATTCATTTCCAATTCTTCAAAAATTGTTGTATTCCATGACTCACCATCATATAACAACACCAGAATGATATTAGTTTCATAAAGATAGGCCCTTGTTTCAGGAAGATGTTTGGGATCACTAAAATAATTTTTCTATTTCCCAGCAGGACTTTAGATTTCAGAATTATTTTTATAAACATTTGAGATGTATGTAATATCAAACCTATAGAGACAGAGACTGGACCTGTAATTTCATTACATTAGGGATGGGGAAATTTTCTCAACCAACAGAGATTTTTCTGTAGCTTATAGTCTTAAAACAAGAGTTCTTAACTTTTTTAGTTTCCAAGATGCAATCTACTGAAAACTATGGATTCTTTCTGAGAATAATGTTTAAAATGCATAAAATAAAATCCATTATATTACAAAGGAAATTAATTATTCAAACACTTTTAATATTTAAATTTAGAATGCTTAAGAATTTTTTATTTAAAATTTAACTATTGATAAAATAAGTTCACAGATTCCAAGTGAAAGCCCCTGTAAGAGCTGCCTAGAGCAATGAGAGGCTAAGTGATTTGCTCAGGGTCACACAGTCAGTATGTGTCAGAAGTAGGACTCCAACCCAGGACTCCAAGGCAAAATTTTTATATACTCACTACCCATTCTGCCTCTCCCATTTATTATGTGTGAATAGTTGTGATAGTTGACATTTAGGCAACCCTACATCAGAATCTAAGATCAAGCAAATGCTGGGAAAAAAAAGGTCACACTTATTTGGCACGTCACCTAAATGTATTTTTCATATATTACCTTACAGGAACCTCACAATAGCCCTTTGAGGCAGGTGCAGTAATTGCATGTTGCATGAAAAAAACAAAACAATGCTCAGAGAATTTAGGTAACTTACTCAGAGCTGTCAGAGGTCAAATGTAAAGCCATATCCTTCAGTCTCCAAATCCAGGAAGCTATCCATGGTGCTAGGCAGCCACTCTCCGCCTGTGAGTCACCGATACCTAGAACATCCACTGTTGTGGATGAATAGCCTTGTTGTAACTTACAGGCTTAAGGAGTGCCTGGGGCACTGGGCAGTTGACTGATTTGCCCAGGATTGCCAAGAAAACTCCACGGGAAGTATTGGCATGCTATGGTCCATGGGGTCCTGAAGGGTCAGACATGACTAAACAACAACATTCATTAAGAAGTTTGTTGTTGTTTTCCCAGACATCAAGTTAAAATTTGCTTCTTTGCAACTTCTACCCATTTCTCCTGGTCCTGTGCCCTAGGGTCAAATAGAAGAAATTAAATGTCTCCTTCACCCGACAACCTTTCCAATCCAGTACTTACAGGCAGCTGTCACATCTTCCCTAAGTCTTTAATTCCTCAGTCTAAACATGCTCAGTCTCTTCATGTGATTCTCCATAATGACCATGGGCAAGTTTAGTAACTTCTCAGACCTGCAATTTCCTCTTCTATAAAATGTGTGTAATAATGTCGGCCATCCCTATCTCAAAATGGTGTCATGAGTCTCAAATGAGACAATTTATATAAGGTTCTTTGTAAAGTCTTCTATACTTACCCTTTATTGATTGGGACAATGAAGAATTGATGGCCTTCCCCCAAAGGGTGATAGAGAAGTTATGGGCTATGGGATCGCCATCATTTTCTAGCTCTGAAATTGATAACCTATGGCATGTGTGCCACAAATGGACCATGGGCAAACATTTAGTAGCATCATAGGTGAGATATAGACAAAAATGTTCATACTCCGCTGCCTCTTCAACTTCTAGGTACTAAATTCCCTTCCTGGGATCACTAGGTGCTCCTCAGTGCCAGGGGTCCAAAGTTGTTGGAAGCATTTCCTGAAGGTGTCTCCAACTCTCCATTTCCTGACAGGCCCAGGGAGCCTGGATGTCATGCCTCTGAGTTTGACTACAGTGGCTGCTCAGGGTGGGGGTGGAGAGAGAGGATGGAGAGTGATTCATGAGTGAGTCACTGAGCAAGCTACCCCTCCTCCCCCTTTGACCCTCTGCTTTGGAGGAAATAAAGAAAGAAAGACTTGGAATGTCACTTCAGAAAGGTTGCCAACCCTTTTTCAAATTGTGCCTGGTGATGGGCATGTGGGAACTCCAAAGCTTACAATGAGTGCAAAAAGGAATACATGCTCTAGGATGGGGCAATGTACAAATAAGTTGTGTTTCAAAATTTCATTTGTAAACTTGCAGTTTTAGGCCCAGGACAAAGGGCATTTTCCCATGAATTCCATGTTCTAATGGTAGAAGGAGTAGAATATTTAGAATCATAAGGACCAACTCTGAGTCCTGACTCTTCTTCCTAGTTATATGACCTTAGGGAGGATACTTCATGCCTCTAGTTCTCTGTTTTCTCATAACATAATAACATAATAATAATAATAATAATAATATAATAATAATAATAATATTTGAATTAGCAGGCTCTCAAGGCAGTGATAATCAAATGAGATGTGAAAACTTGAGGAGGAAGGGAAAACTTGCAGCTGAGGAAATGCTCTCAAAAGAGGTAGCGTGTGCTTTGAAGGGAGAGAAATATTTGAAAAAGTGAAGATCAGCAACATTTCTTTTTCAGACAAGGGGAATGGCCTGGGTAAATGGAAGGAAAAGTCAGGATAAGATCTGCAGACAGTGAGTGTATACTAATAGTGATATCCACAGAAGAAGTCTGGGGAAGAGAGGTTATAATATGTCAGGTTCAACCTCCAGATTTCCATTGGCCAAGTCCCTGAACCCTATGACAGTCATGTTCTGGAAGTCATACTAGCCTGGTGGTCATGCACTCAACCCAACTCTAGAGGGTACTCTGGGATAAAATCCAGGCTCTCTGAGACCTGACCACCTCTTTCCTTAAGTGCCATCTCTGTTCCTTTCTTAGACTAGAAGTGTTGTATGGGCAGATTTGTCCAACGAATACTCTTATGACTTATGGTACCCCACTCATCAGGAAATTCTACCTTCTTCTCTTCAATGCTATATTTCAGTGGATGTAATCACACCAACATGGTTTAACTGCTTACATTTAGCACCTACCCAATACCAGCAGTGAGGCCACACTAGAACACTCAGACACAACACAGGCTAACATCAAAACCAGCCTCTACACCTTGTTCTCTCTCCCCCTTTCCAGCTCCAGGCCACAGAAGTTTGCTTGGGCCCCAACAGCCATTCCGGCCATAGACCTTTAGAAGAAAAAGATTGCTGGGGACTACAACCCAGAAGTACCAGTGCTACAAAGCTCTGAACTCCCAGTGCCAGGGAAACCAGGCTCTAAACTGCCAGTACACCAGGCCAGAGAACTAAGAAACAAAAGGGAGTGAGACAGATCACTAGAATAAGACACCCTGCCTATGGGGAGGTGTGCAGCACTCCACCAAGACTGAGGGAAAACACACAGCATCTATCTGGGGGCATTTCTGACCACCTGAAAGTCAGTTGGGGCAGAGACCGAGGCTAGTGAACCATGAATTTTCCAGTGTGAAAAGGTGCTGAGACACTTGGAGATCCAGCACCTAAAGAAACCACAATCAGAAAGAAGAGAGTCAAGAAGTGAGTGATAAGGAAAATGAAATGGGGGGTATGAGGGGGGAAAGAAAAATGAGAGTACCAAGGACTTCAAGAAGAAGAAATCTCAAAGACCTTGAATGTAAACAAATAAACTGGAAAAACAATTACAGGAGGAAATATAGCCTCCAGATTTAGTAAATGAGGCACAATGGAAAAGAGGAATTCATGAGATCAATCCTATAAGGCAGTGACAGAAAGTGCCTAAGGACAGAGCCTAAAACAGATACCTTGGAAGTTTTGACTCTACGAAGAACACAGAGAAAATAGACCAGGTAATTATAGGGGTCATGAACCAAAGAATAAGGGTCTAGAGTAAACAGAAAGAGAAGACGGATACTGAAGAAAGTGAAAGAAATCTTTTTTGTAAAGGGGCACAAAAAAGAAACTTAAAACCTAGTGAACAAGATCAGATGAAGGGGAAGAAAGGAAGGGGAAATCTATTTGAGAGGAAAAAAGAGGAAGAAGAAATATAAATAGAAGAAATATAAAACCAAGTAAAAGCAGGATAGAAGAATGAAAAAACAAAACCCTAAAGGCAAAGGGGAAACAAATGAGAAGGGGAAATGAGAAAGGAAAAGAGCCAATGGGAACAGGGCCACCTTTTTAAAAAAATTACTTCTTCTCTGCCCATTCCTATCCCCCAACCCTTTTGCTCTGGCTGTATCTTCTTGCCAGCTGACACTTTATCGGATTGCTCACCTCTGTTCTCTCCTGTGCTTTATGTATCATTTGAAGGTGGTGAGAATACAACTACACCCCACCTCCTACAGAGGGAAGAGAAGACCAGGATCTGGACTGAGGCAGGGGTAGTTTCAGAAAGTTCCTTTTGGAAAGAAGCTGTGCTATGTGTCCATTGACTGGTTGTACAACAGAATGATGGAGACATGTCAGAGATTATTACATGTTTAATTTCTTGGTAAGGTGGAGAGGAAATGGATTGGTCTAGAGAGGGTCGTATGGTTATAATGTATATTGTATATAATATATATTGTATAATCTATTTGGCAAGCCATAAAGCATCGCATCCTATGAACATTTAACTTTTAATATTATTCTAAAATGGTCCTCTGACTACCATGAAGGAAGGAGGGAAGGAAGGAAGGAAGGAAGGAAGGAAGGAAGGAAGGAAGGAAGGAATGGAGGAAGGAAGGAAGGAAGGAAGGAAGGAAGGAAGGAAGGAAGGAAGGAAGGAAATGGAGGAAGGAAGGAAGGAAGGAAGGAAGGAAGGAAGGAAGGAAGGAAGGAAATGGAGGAAGGAAGGAAGGAAGGAAGGAAGGAAGGAAGGAAGGAAGGAAGGAAGGATTTACAATTAAAAATTAGAAAGATCTTCAATAATAGTAATTAATGAAGACAAGAAGGAAATGTAAAAATGTGAAAGTAGCAGTGGTTTTTATTGGTAATTCTGATCCCCAAGGGGGGGAAATGGTTTAATTGGGGAAGAGAGTTAGTCGACGGAAGACTGCATTGGTTCTGAAGGAGACTTCTGCAGCTTCTCAATGTAGGATGTCATTGGTTCTCTGTTGGGTCTAATTTCCCTTTCAAATTTACAGCGTTCCATTTTTTGATAAAACCCTATCAAGAGCATTACTCTGCTGCCCAAGAGTGATGATTAGGGCTACTTCTTGAGCTAAAAATGTAACAAAGAAGGGAAAAGATTTTCTTGACATAATTGGACAAGTCAGGGGGGAAAAGGGAGAGAGGAAAAGACAGTAGAAGAAGTTCATGCTGGAAATAGAAATACCTCACTGGGAAAGTCAAAGGAAAGAAAAGTCGAGTCTATTTCATGTAAGTCTCCACTGCCCTGAGGGGAAAGGAGGATGAAGGTGAATAGCATATTGGGTACAATACTGGACTTGAATTAGGAAGATTTTGGCTCAAAACCATCTCCAGATCTTCACTATCTGTGACACTGCGTAAATCACTTCATGTCTCTGTGTCTCACATTCCTCATGAAAGATGAAGAAACTGGACTCAATGGCCTTTAAGGAATCTTCCAGCTCTAATCTAAATCTATGATCTTAAAGGAAGAGGCACAATGTCAGAGAGGTCCTCTTTCAAGTCACTAGCTTGAGTACCATCGTCCAGAGGGAGTTAGGAAGGTTTGGGGCATTGAAGCACACCTGGGATGTTTAGAGGGAAGGAATGGCTATGGGCCATTCCACATATGCCATTTGCAGGTATGGAACAATCCTAAGAGTACATCACTTTGAAAGAGATGCCTACACTTGTCAGCAGCTTCTAACTGATATGATGTAAGCAAACCATTTGGTGATCTGTAAAGTTTTTCTTGTTCATTATTTTTGGTCCGGACCCCAATAAGAAAATCCCCTAGCAACAATGCAGACCAGCACTTCTTCTGGAAATTATAGACAGAGAGAGTCACAGAAATCAACTAAGTTGCCCAGGATCACCTACCAGTATCTCGGAGGCAAGACCTTTATCTACATGTTCCTTTTTCAAGTTCAGCTTTCCATTCTCTATGCTATGCTACCTTTTAAACTGTAAAGTACTATATGGATGTACAATCTGTTAGAATAAGGATAAAGCTCTGAACTTAGAATCAGGAAGACCTTTATGCAAATCCTGCCTATGACACTTTCTAGTTCTATGATTAGTTATTTGAAGCCTCGTCTGTAGAATGGGTACAATATATCAGGTACTGATATCTGGAAGGACTACTACCCCAGAGATTGATAAAATGTTTTAAGAGGGAAGAGACCTGGATTTGGGGTGAGAGGACACGGCTTGAAACCCCAGATCTCATTTATTGCCTTGTGACATCACTCTACATCTCTAGACCTCCCTCCAAAACTAGAGGAAGTTGGACAAAGCAATCTCTAAGGTCCTGGTCAGTTCCAGAACTGTGATCACAGCTGGTTGTATGTAAGGAAGTAATACATGCCCATAGATTAAGAGCTAGAAGGGTTCTCAGAGGTCATCTAAGCCCAATTATCTCATATTACAGAGGCAGCTTAATGGGGCAGTGGATATGTTGCTGAGTCAAGAAGACCTCAGTTCAAATCTAGCCTCAGATACTTAGTCGTTGTGTGACCCTCATCGTCACATAGCATCTGCCTCAATTTCCTCCTCCAGAGAATGGGAATAATACTAATGTTGTTGTGAGGATGCAGTGAGATAATATTTACAAAGTGCTTAGCATAGTCACTATAGCATAGCAGGCACTTAAATTCTTGTTCCCATCCTTAGAGGGCTGAAGAGGTAAAATCGCCTGTGTGATGTCCCTTGTCCTGACAGTCAGGATTTGACCCTCTTGGGTTGACTCCAAAGCCTGGACTTTTTCACCAAACTAGGCTGCCTCCCTCAAGACAAAGCACTTTTCACCCTTTGGAGTTAGTACAAGAAAGATTGCATTGATTCTGAAAGAGACTTCTGGAATCCCTAAATGGCTTTAGAGTGGGATGCCACTGGTAATGTATTAGGTCTTTTAAAGCCTTAAAGTACTATTAAAATGGTATTGTTATCATCATCATCATCATTATGTTGAGGTTTAGGGATGCTGGGACCCCAAAATAGCAGGTCCTGCCCAAATGAATTCAACCCAAGCCTTTTTTCAGCCCAAGAAAAACAAGGTTTATTAATAATCCGCCATATTGGCCAGACTCTCACAGAATCACAGCATTGATTGGACTCTTAAGGATTCTGGGCATTTGCATCACTGATATAAGCTGGCCAGATTGAATCCGAGTATCTTCATGGAAACAAGATAGATCTTTTATACGGAAGACTGTGGGAAGAAAGGAGGGGCCTGTATGGAATTAAGGAGTGGTGGTCTAGGGCAGGGCCAGGTGCAGAGAATGAAAGGGCAGTTAATTAACTGGGAAGGGCTGATTGCCCCAGGTGAATGCCAGGGACCTGGGCCTCATGGGAAAGTCCAGGGGCTTTTCCTTTTTGGGGTCCAGATCCCAAAGACACGGGCTTTTCCTTTTTGGGGTCCAGATCCCAAAGACACGGGCTTTTCCTTTTTGGGGTCCAGATCCCAAAGACACGGGCTTTTCCTTTTTGGGGTCCAGATCCCAAAGACGTGGGCTTTTCCTTTTTGGGGTCCAGATCCCAAAGATGTGGGCTTTTTCTTTTTTGGGGTCCAGATCCCAAAGACGTGGGCTTTTCCTTTTTGGGGTCCAGATCCCAAAGACACGGGCTTTTCCTTTTTGGGGTCCAGATCCCAAAGACACGGGCTTTTCCTTTTTGGGGTCCAGATCCCAAAGACACGGGCTTTTCCTTTTAGGGGTCCAGATCCCAAAGACGTGGGCTTTTCCTGGGGTCCAGATGCCAAACTCATCCGTTATTATTCCCTTTCTATCACACCTATTCTATTGTTATTAATCCCTCCCTAATTATTACCTCTGACCTGTTGCTGTTTTTGTCACCATTAGTAACAGTGTTATCATTATATAACAGAGGTTCACCAGAAAAGATGACACAAAATCCCTCAACTCTTCTCTTTCCTGTTAAAAAATGATCTTTAGTTGAATGATTGAATTTGGGTAAAATCAGTGAATCTGATTAAATCTCTGAGCCTTCTCGGTGCAAACATTTAGGAGCAGAGGGGGCTGCGAAGGAATTGGCATTTTATGAATGGGGTCCATTTCTCTTGGAAAGATGAGGCTGCAGAGGGCTGAGCCTGGGGGCTGGATGACTCATCCATTCTTTACTCCTCCCCAGTGATTGGGAAATGTAGCAGTCTTATGAAGGTTTTGCTCCTTTGTCCCTGAGTCTGGAACATTTTTCAAACATTAGGTTGTTGCCCAGGGGATGTGTGTGCTACAAAAGCTCAGCTCTTGAATAAGGAAATCATTGCACAGGAAGAAATCCTCCAAAACTGAAGCAAGAAGGAAGATTAACCCTGAAAGTGCTGTTTATATTGGTTTCCCCGGCTGCTGTGCATTTCCCCCTCTTCTCCCCCTGTTTTTCTACCTTTCCAGGACGACAATTCACTCTTCTACCCTAGGAATCTCTGCTCAAGCCTTGCTGGCCCACTCACCTCTCCCAGGTGCACGGCTGAAGCTGTCCAGGCTCCAAATCTACCTTTGCTTATTTCCAGCCTAACCATAAACTGTCCCTCTGCCACCCCTTGTTTCCAAATATCTAAAGCTTAGCTTAAAAACCCGCTTCCTGTCTGATGATATCCCTGACAAGCCCTATACAAAATGATCTTGATGAAGTAGAAGGAGCAGTGGTTCTGGAGTCGGAGGACCCAGATTCAAATCCTACCTCCAATGTTTACTACCTATGTGAACTTGGGCAATTGGGTGGCTCAGTGGATAAAGCACCAGGCCTGGAGACAGGAAGACAAGTCACTTCACTCTGCCTCAGTTTCCTCATCTGTGAAATGAGCTGGAGAAAGAAATGGCAACCACTCCAGTATCTTTGCCAAGAAAAACCTAAATGGGGTCACAAAGAGTCCGACATGACTGAAAAACGACTGACCAATCAATGATGAGTTTGGGCAAGAAACAGCTCCGTGGGCTTTAGTTTCTGCTTCTGTCAATTAGGGGGGTTTGGATGAAGTGGTTTCTCTGGGCTCTAGGTCTGTGATCCCATGGGCGCTCTTGAGGAGGAGAACATTTGGGCCAGCGTTCCGGTAAGGTCATAGTGCTGCGGATTGAAAGCAAGAAGGACCTTGCAGGCTTTCTACTGCATCTCATTCTGCAGGTGAGGAGTCAGGCCTAGAGAGGCTAACACGGATGTAAGGGGTAGAACTTGCATTTGAACCCAGGTCATCGTGCTGCTTTTTAAAAACAAACAGATTCAGCACAATGAGCTTTTATAAAGCATCTCCCACCCTGGATGCTGAGTTTCCCAGGTTGACTTTTATATAAATTAGCCCCAGCCAAGCCCCACTTTCTACCCCAGTACTGGCCTTACTATCCAGCCTGGTACTGCCTGCACATGCTCCAGCCTCTCTCACTCTACCATCCCCTTCGTCTTTCCAGCTCTGGAGCAATAATCATGGGATCTTGATTCAGAGCTGGAAGAGAACCTAGAGGCCATCACATTTAACTTTCATGTTACAGATGAGGAAACTGAGGCAAAGAATGTTTAGGTATCTGAGATAGAATTTGAATACAGGTGTCCCTGACTCCAATTTTAACACTGTGGTAAAGTGATACCACCTAACTGCCTCAGATCTGATGTTGCTGACTCCTGGAAAGGACTTATCAGTCTCTTACCCTATGGCCCCATTTCTCATCCCTGTGACTTTCCAAACTAAAGTGAACATTACTTTGCCTCAGACAACTACTTAGGGTTAGACATTCCCAAGGTCTTCTCTGCTTTGATTCTGAACAAGAGATAAAGGAGAAGAATTCAGAGTTCTCCACCCACCTAACTTGTATTCTTGCTTTTGTTATGTAGATCTGTAAGCAGCCACATCACCACCCAGATCCCAGCTTTGAGGCTGCATTTTGGCCAGAGAAAAACTTCTCCATATCCTACAATCTTACAGTCTCCTCCACCTCCTCTGCCTTCTCCTCCTGATTTCTTCATTAACACCGTGAATCATTCATCTTGACACGGTAACTTTAACACTCACAATGCTATAACAACAGTATTGGAACAGCTAGATGGCATAGAGGACAGTGATTGTCAGAAATAATCATCCACGTGGTGGTCAGTGAATTAAACAAAGATTTTATTTATTGGTCTCGGCCTCAAGAACTGGGTGACCCATAGAGAGACACACTCTTTCAGACAATTACTAAGCCTTTTATGTTCTATCCTGATTCGCATTTCCCTCCCCTGTTCTCCACGGGCATTTCAGGGTCTACAGCCTATCTGAAAACATCTAAGACCCACCCCACATGGGTCTCTACCCCTGCTTACATCTCTCATTTCCATATTTCAATTCCCTTCCCCCTTTCATCCTCATTCTCTTTACACTTTATTTAGTAAAGGAATAACAGGCCATAAATACTTTTAATCTCATCCCAGGATGTCTGCCTCACTCAGATTTTATGATCTCCGGAGCATGAGAAAGGAACTTTCTCAGTTGATAGGAGTTGACCAAAGTGTGAGTTGAAGATTTAACCCAGGATATCCATAGGGAAAGCCCTGTCTTCTAAGACAGTCTCTGGGTTAACAGGCCTCATCCTTAGGGGGCTTCACCTGGCCTGGCAGGTTTTATACAGGAAAGAGGCCTTCTCAGTCTGCTCTCAACTTCTGGCTACATGTCCCACCTCAAGTTTTATTTCTTGAAGTAACTGACGAGTAGGAGACTTTTTGAGAAGCTGTGTTGGTAAGCAAAAATGGGCTCCTTAGCACTTAGTTCAACAAGTGCCCTTGAACAGTTTGGCTTTTGTTCCCTTTGAGTGATTCATTGAGGCTTACTAGGTGCTAAGCCCGAAGCCCAAAGCCCTATTAGGTGTAAAACCTTGGTGGGTGTGGATTGGCAACTAAGGTGGGGCCCAAGGTGGGACTAACTCCAGGGAGGGGCTAGTTTACATGTCTGGGAGAGCAGAGGCTTTTAGACCAAGTGGGTTTAAGTCTGCCTCTTTGTGACAATTCTAGGTCACGTGGGTGAATCGCATGTGTGACTTACCCCTGACACTGAAAAAGATATACAAACCAGGGGTTGGCTGTCTGTTCCTTGGAGCTCTCTTACCCACAGCAGTGGTGGCGCGCGTGACTCTGGGCCAGCCCTTGTTCTGAGCTCCCAGGATGAACCTAGATGTTGGTAACTATGAATTGTATTTGGTCTGTCTGTTGATGCTTGTAATTTGTTTGTAATTTGCTCTGAAGTTCAGTGTGCTGGTCTCTTCCCCTGAACTAAGTGAACGATATTTGTTTGCTGAATTAAAGTAAGCTTGTCAACCCCTTCACCTTGCTTTCCTTAGTTAAGCAGATCAAAAGAACCTGTGCTGTTGGCAGCTTTCTGGGTGCTGGCTATGGGTGGATATTACACCACCACAGAAGCTGCTATCCAGATTGTTGAAACCAATGGCGTAGTCGGCAGAATCTGCCTTTAACAGGAAAGCATGGGGTTTTGACTTGTTGACTGACTGATGCATGTTACTGTTCTGTTGTTTCAGTCATGTCCAACTCTCCATGACCCCATTCAGGGATTTCCTGTCAGAGATACTGGTGTGGTTTGCCATTTCCTTCTCCAGCTCACTTTATAGATGAGGAAACTGAGGCAAACAGGGTTAAGTGACTTGCCCAGGGTCACACAGCTAGAAAGTGTCTGATTCTGGATTTGAACTCAGGTCTTGACTCTAGGCCTGGCATTCTATTTATTGTGCCACCTTGATGCATAGTAAGTATTTAATAAATGCCTGCTGAACTAAATTGAATTGCATGACATTATTATTTAAAGCCTGGTGGAGGATTCTAAGAATTTGTGTTATGCAGAAGGAAAGCCTTAATGAACATGGGAAGCTGAAGGGACAAGGTCTGAAAACATGGTGTCCTAGCATGGACAGGCCGGGCTGCTAATTTTAGAAAGGAGCTCCGAATGCCATACGAATGAGCTCTGGTAAATTTGTGATCCTGAGCAGGGCAAGCAGGCAGATGTCAACACATCGTAGGAATGGCAAAGTCAGGAAGTCTTAATAGGGCGCCCCTCTGTGAGGTCAGCTTTCAGGCTGCGCTTTTTAGCACAGGGCTAAAAAACATGCTTTCACTCAGGTCCTTATTTCTTCAAGATGGGATTATTCCAAGAACATCATAGCTCATTTCCTGGGTTCTGGCAAAGAGGCCTTATTGGTCCCAGAGAAGCCACCCCCTGGGCCACCTCCCAGATCAGGCTTTCATTATCGGTCACGATAGCCTCCTGATTGGTCCCCCTGCCTCCAGACTCCCCTATCTCTAATCCATCCTGACCAGATTGAAGTCCTTTTGAACAGGACTCTGCTCAAAGTCTCTACCCAGGATCGAATCCAAATCACTCTGCCTGGCATTTCCCATACTCTTCAATCAGGACTCCAGCTATTTGCCCAGTCATGAGCCATACCCCTCACTTTGTGCATGGAATTAGGTAGAACAATGGATATGGAATGCTGGGCCTGGAGTCAGGAATACCTGAGTTCAAAACCAGCCCTAGATACTTCCAAGTGGTGTGACCCTGGGCAAATCACTTAAGCTCTGTCTGCCTCAGTTTTCTCGGCTGTAAAGTAGGGATGATAATAACAGTACCTCCTCCCAGGGTTATTGTGAGGATACATTATAATAATATTTGCAAAGGGCTTAGCCTAGCCCCTGGCCCTGTGTTTAATGAGTAGATGTTTAACAAATATGTTTCCTTCCTTCATTTATGAACTCAGTGATCCAATCATATTAGACTATCCCATCTTCCCTGAACTCAATCTGTGTCTACCACCTCCAGGCATTTTCACCCTCCAAGCCCTGTGTTTGGGATGATAACAGTAACGGTGATAGCGAACTATGCAATGGTGTTTGCAGTGGGAGGAGGGAATTCTGGTCAATTTCCTGATGTGAAACTGGCATGGGGAAAGTGGTAAATTGCAGCTGAGGTTTCTGTAGCCATTCAAGCTGGAGCAAAATGTTCTGCTCCTAGTCCGTGCTAATTGTTATGAGTAACTGGCACAAGGCTTCCCTGCACCTGGTAGGAGTCAGAAGGTTTGCATTTAACCCATGAAATTTCTGTTTCTCTCACCCTGCAGTAAGAGCCAATGAGAGTGGGGCTCCACCCTGGGGATTGGGAGGCTGTGAGAGACTGGATGCAGTTGAGACGGTTCTAGTTTTTGACAGATGTCTGTCGTTTGCATTTTATTATGCTTTTATCTAATCCAACAAACTGTTATTTAACCATGACAGTCACCATGAGTGGAAATCATGGGAAAAGCCCTGAGATCTGGGAGGGGGTGATGGGAGAGGGGGAGGACTTCCTGCCATTGACATTCACTGCTGTCTGTGGTGCTGACTTCTCAGAGAAAGCTACACAGACAACGCAGTCACTGGTACATTACCATGCAACAAGTTCAATGTAAAACAAGATAGCAAGACATGAATAAAAAATATTACTTTACAGCAATAGAGGCCCAGCTAAAGGCTGAACACATGGATTAGTAGCCAGCACAGTTTCTGTGATATTTCTTTTTTTCAGCCATGGAAAAAGGATCAGAGATAAGGAGATGGCGGGAGTACTGAGCTAGTTAAAGGCTCATGACTATGAAATGAAGAATCCTGGGATCATAAATTTAGAGCTAGATGGGTCTTTTTAGGCCCGCTTGGTCTGACTCCCTCATTTTCTAGCTGAAGAACTGGGGCACAGTGACTTACCTAAGGTCATACAGATAGTAAGTGGCAGAGATGGGAATTAAACCTAAGTCCTCTGATTACACGTCCAGTGTTAATGTTGCCTAAACAATGAGACCAAAAAGGGGCACCAAAGTTGGAAAAGAAGTTGTGACCAAAATTGGAAAATTTCAGTGTTCAAGACCATTGAGGTAGTGAATATTTGGGAGTGGGGAGGTATAAGCTGTAACCAGCTCAGTATACATCTGAAGGAAAGTGCAGATGCAGATCGTGGGAGTTGAGGAAGATGAAGAGCTAGCAGGAGGCTTTGTTCTAAAGGAAGTCAGCAAGGACCCTCAAGAATGAGGGTAGTGGTTAGCATCAACAAGAAGACTGAACCAGGCTCTGAGCTCCTTAGGGAAGGGAAGAGAGTGAGCTAGAGATCAATAGATGGTAGTATTAAAAATCTAAACAAGGTTATATGGATGGATGACATGAACCTAAAAGAAATTGTGTACTTAGCAATGGCAGAAGACTCATAGATATCAGAGATTTGAAGCTGGAAGGGACCTTGGAGGTCCCCAAATCCAACCATTTTATTTACAGGTGATGTAACTGAGGTAGGGCAAGTGACTTATCCAGAGTCACACAGTTGGTTAATGTTTGCATTGGGATTTTAACCCCGTTTTTCTTAACTCCCAGTCCAGCACTCCATTCATTATACCCTGAGCCCTCAGTAAAGAATGAGGATTATTTCCACTCCTCTTCCAAATCCTGTGTATTGGTGGACATGAAAAAAGGAACAATCAATACTGGAGAAGCTGGGCAGGGATGCAAAGTCTTTGCATTGTTAATGTATTTTTGCTTAATGGGGAGTTCTTTCCCATCCATTAATAGGCTTATGTGACCTACTTAAGTCACATGGAAGCCTCAGTCACATGAGCCTGGGTCATGAGGGTTGTGAGGCCCTCTGGCCGTGAAGAAGGGTGTGTATACTCTGAGGTTAGCATTTTGCTCTGGGGCTCACTCATGGGAAGAGTGTTCATGTGCTGTAGCCATTAAGAAGCCCCCTGGCTTTGAAAACCCAGATGTTGGTGCCTCTCTCTCTGGTAACTATGTGTGTATTGCTTTTGGTCAGACAGTTTCAAGTCCTGTCTCTTGGTCTTTGTTGTTTGTGTTTGCTCTCTATATATAATTTCTACTTGTAATTTCTGTTTGTATTTCCTCTGAACTAAGTGAATGATAGATAGATAGATAATGTTTGATTAAAGTAAGATTGTTAACCCCTTTTAAGTTGCTTTCCTTTAGAAAAGCAGATCAAAGAACCTGTGCTAGCAGCCCTCCTATGTTATTGCTCTTCCCACCCCACCCCCTGCCCCACAGCAGCTGCAAGTAACATTGTTGCTACAGTCTTCCAGACAGAAGGGGCATTAAAATATGGATCAATGTGAAGGAGAGATATAATATGCTGTAAGACTTCTTTGGGAAGAGATCATTTCAATCTTGGGGTGGGGGTCATGGGGGAACCCAGCATCACAGATTTTATGACAGATGGTATTTAAGGGATCATATGATACCTTCCTTTCATAATAAATTAAAGCTCAGAGAGATGGTATGATTGCTGTTTGGGCAGTAAGTTAAAGAGATCTGAGGTTTGAACCCAAATCCTCTTGCCCCAAATTCAGCTTTCTTTGGTGGTACTTGAGTTAGACCATGAAAAAGGTAAATGATCTGAACCAGTCACAATGTGAGGGGGGAGGAGGAATCCATTCCAGAATGGAGGAAGGGCATAAGCAAAAGTACAGATGCAGGAGAGAGCGAGAGAGTAGGGAGTTAAAAGCTGTTGGGGAAGGAGAGATGATGGTAAGTAGTATAGTTTGGCTGAAACAATACACAAAGAGAGTACAACAGAAAATTAGGTTGAAGAGGTAGTGTATAAGAAGATGGCAGAGGGTCTTGTATTCCAGGATAAAAAAAAATAAATTTTAATTGACAGGTAATGGGGAGCAACTAAAGGTTATTGAATAAGGGAGTACTGTGAACAGAGAATGCACTATGCCTTTGCCAAAACAAAGAAACAACAAAAAATAACTCTCTTCTGGACCATTTCGATTCTTAATTTAGGCACGTTGTTCAGATGAAGAATGGTGAGGAATAACTTACCAGTAGGAAGCTTGACAATTTTTCACCAATCAAAATATGTAGATACTTATAACCATTGGCCTCTTCTTATGTTTATTTGATCGTTTATAAATTCAATATGTATTTAAGACCATAGTAGTATGGTATGTTGGATAGAGGGATGACCTTGGAATCAGGAAAATCTGGATTTAAGTTCTGCCTTGTATACATTAGCTCAAATATTACCTCCTTCAAGAAGCCTTTCTGACTAACCATTTGTTAATACTGCTCCTCCCCCTGCAAAAACAGTATTTACTCTATATTATATGGCACATACTTAACTGAAGGGGGTATTATATCCCACAAGTAGCAAAGTGGCTTAGTGGGTAGTGCACTGGACTTGGAGTCAGGATGATCTGAGTTCACATCCTGCCTTGGCCACTAACTACCTGTGCAATACTGGTCAACCTCAGTTTCCCCATCTGTGAAAGGGGAATAGTAACAGTACCTATCCCTCAGGATTGTTGTAAGGATAAACATATAAGATATATGAAGCCCTTTGAAAACATTAAAGCGCTTTGCCAATATTAGCTATCATAATTAATATTAGTATCAATATTGAGGGTACAGATTGTAGGTACTTCCTGTTGTTGTCATTGTTCAGTCTTGTCTGACTCTTTGTGACCCCAGTTAGAGCTTTTCTTGGCAAAGGTACTGGAATGGCTTATTTCCTTCTCCAGTTCAGTTTGCAGAGAAGGGAACTGAGGCAAACAGGGTTAATCGACTTGCTCAGGGTCACACTGCTAGTAAATTTCTGAGGCCAGATTTGAACTCAGGCAGATGAGTTTCCCTGACTCTGGGCTTGGCACTGCTCCCTTCTCCTAACCACTTAATAAATGCTTATTGATAGCTATGTGACCAATGGAAAACCCTTTAAGTTCTCGGTGTTTCCAGAAAATTCTTGAATGTTATTTGTTCCAGACTAAATGCTCCTCTGCATAAGTAGAGAGATTTTTTTCCACATAAGTAGTTCCCCACACTGATCAGATCTTAACCCCATCGCCCATAGCTCTGTGCTAGGTGCAGTGGACAGGATGAGGAGAAATATGTCACTGACCTCAAGGACTATGTGGTCTAATAAGAGAAAACAGACAGATACCCTGGGGAAAGAATACAGTAACCATATAAAACCATATATAATTACCCACCCAAAGGGTACGGTAGACAGCTAGTGCATCTTCTTTCAGAAGAGAGATAAATAGAAGTGTTTCTGGCAAGGAAACAATCAAATCCTGTCTTCTTGGCAGAAAATGGATCCCCCCAAAAGAGGCAAAAAGCTCTGGGCAGCCTTTAAAAAGCCTTCAGCAGGAATTGGAGCCTCTCATAGCTAAATAAAGCCCACTCCACACACCTATCTGAACACACACACACACACACACACACACACACACACACACACACACACGAAAGAGTTGGACATTTCATTTCGTTTTTTTAATCTCCTCATACTTGTTCCTAGAAGGCACAAAATAAATGTTTGTTGAATGAATGAATAACTCCTTGCCTCATACACCCCACTGAGAATTCACATTTTGCAAAGGGCTCTATGTAACCACACTACGAATGATATGAAGCAAGCCCAAGAGCACATTCCAACTTCCCCACGGTCCAGGGATAATGGCAGAAGGCAGGCTTTTAAGGGAACTCCCTGGAAGAAGAAATAGAAATGGTCTCTATACTCCTTTCCCTTAATGGCTGATTGTACTCAGACACATTTAATTCGTCGTACTAAGCTGACCACCAAAAATAGTCTTATAAATCCAGCCCTGGGGGGAAAATGAAAGACCAAAATTGAGATATCATTGGCTTTCATTTTTGCAGTAGCTAAATGTTAATTATGAACATCAGAATTTAACAACCAGAAGCATTTTAAAATGATCTAGAGAAGTTCCTTCTAAGGTGAGAGCCAGCCATACCTTCTCACCCTTCTAAGGAGAAAGAGTGTGTGTTCTCACCCTTCTAGGGAGGAAGGATATGTTCTCACTCTTCTAAAAAGGAAGAGAAGGCATTCTTAACTTACAAGGTGACTGTGTTCACAGCTTTCTGAAGCAGGATTGTGAAGTCTCTTGTTCCTGAGATAAGATGTGAACTCACAGATTTTTTCCCCAGGTCAGGAAATGTGCCTCTTTATTTTTGTAAGTATGTACCCTTACCTTGCTAAGGTAAAGAAGTGTCCATTCTCATCAACCCCAGTTAATACTTGTCAAAGCAATAAAGTTGAAAAGTTATCTGCGCACAGCTCACTGTGAACCTTCTTTTTAAAAAAATCTCCCAGGTGCCTAGAACCCCATTTCACACTCATACTCTTGTGTCAGTGACCTCCTAGATAACTGATTCGTTTTCCATTATTGTTTTCTTGGCACATGTCACCATGTCATGCCTGAAGCTCTGGCTTTACAGGTGGGCATTCCTCTCTTTATTCCTGGGTGGCCATGACAGGATCCACTAATCCACACGTCTAATACAGACACTCTGTTAAGCCAGTGACTTAGGCACTTTATGTCCCATCCTTCATTTCCCCTTTAGACATTATCTGAATTTGGCTAACACTTTAGTCTATATGCAATACTGGACATCAGGAAACAAGTTAGAGGTGGATGGAGTAGATTTGAGAATCATCAGCATAAGAGATGATCATTTAATAAATGGGAGCTGATGAGATAGGCAAGAGAAAGAGTATAGAGGGAGAAGAGAAGGAGAGCCAGGAAAGAGACTTTTGGGAAACCCACGGTTAGCAGGCACGATGAAGATGAAGGTGACTGAGAAGGAGCCGTGAGTAAATGATGTTATGAAAACCTAGAGAAAAGAGAGTATCAAGAAGAAGGGAGAGAGTAACAACGTCAAAGGCTGAGGAAAGGTCAGAAAGGAGGATTGAGAAAAGGCTAGTAGATTTGGCAATTAAGAGATTGTTAATAACTTTGGAGAGATTGGTTTGGATCCAAGGATGAGGAAGCCAGACTGTTGTAAGGAGCTAAGATGGCCTCCTCAAGGAGTTTAGAAACAAAAGTGAGGGTAGAAATTGGCCAACAGCTAGGGTGAAGGATGGGGATCAAGTGAAGGTTTTTGGAGAATGAGGACGGGGAAGACAAGATATTTCTAGGCAGTAGGGCAGTAGCCAATAGACAGAGAGATTGAAGATAAGTGAGAGAGTAAGTGCAGTATTTCACATTTTCTTCTTTTTTTCATTCTTTGACTTTTGAATCTGTTGGAGGTTAATCTGATGAGATCATAGGTTCATAAGTCTTGAGATTATCTAGCCCAACCCTATCCTTTCAAAGACAAGAAAAGTAAGGAACAAAAGGGGTTAAGTGACTTGTCTAAGATCACACAGGCAGTAAAGTAGCAGAGCTGGGATTTGAACCCAGGTCCTATGATGCCAAAAACTCTGGCCTTTCTACTACACCAACTGCTTCTCTCACCAAGAATGAAGGTGTGGGAGAGAGAAAAGAAAAGGGGCCAGGATAGAGCTTTGAGGGACATTCATGGTTAGGGAGTAGGTCATGGATGATGATCTAGCAAAGGACAGTGAGGAAAAGTGGCCAGATAGTTAAGAAAACCATGAGAGAGCAATGGTGCCAAAGTAGAAAGATGAGAGAGTATCCAGAAATTCTAAGTGGCCTATAGTGCCAAAAGCTACAGAGAGGCCACATTGGGTGAATACTGCCAAAAGGCCAGCAGACTGAGCAGGTGATCCATCCATCAACAAGCATTTAGGTGCTTACCAAACACTAGGTACTACACCAGACAAGGCTCCGGGTATACCAAGAAAGGCAAAAATCTGGTCGCTGCTTCAAGGAGTTTCTAGTCTAATGGAGGAGAAAACATGAAACCATGGAAATTACTCTGTACATAGTGGATATATCCAGCGTAAATGGAAGGTGTCTCAGAGGGAAAGCACTAGCAGTTAAGAGACCCTTGGCAGCTAAGAAAAGAGCACTTTTGTTTTGTTTTTGTTTTTTCCAGTGGCAAAACCAGAAGTCACATTACAAGGATTTAAGGAGTAGGAGGGCTCTTCCAGCAAGATGGACAGGGCTTGTGTTTAACTCTAGGTCTTCATCACCACCTCAGAATAATAAGAGATGTAGCAAACTATGAAGGGACAATTTAAGAAGAAGAGAAACAAAGAATTCCTGCAGGGTTATTTCCCAGAATCCTTCTGGACTCTCCACTCAAATACGGCCTCCTAGTCCTAAGGGCTTATAAATTTAGAAGTAGAACAGAGGCCATCTTGTCAAATACCTTCATTTTACCTCTAGGGAAACTTGTGCCCAGAAAAGAAGTCAAAGGACATCCCCAAAGTCACAAGGTCCTTTGACTCCTGATCCAATGCCCTTTTCACTGGCCCATGTTGTTCTATGAGTCTGCTACAGTACCTGTGCTGAGAGAAGCCTTAGACTAACAAATGGGGCAACTCTCACAAAGAGACTTCTATGTGGGTATGAGCTTCCTGCTGGGTTTTGTGCTCTGTGTACCTGCTCCCAATTCTATATCCCTTCTAGATCTGCCTGCTCTGGTCCATGGGGTCATGAAGAGTCAGGCACGAATGACTGAACAACACCTGCCCCATCACTTCACTCTCCCACTCTCCACAGCAATGCCAAAGCTTTTCAGCCCTCCTCAAGCTTCTCATGTCCATCACTTGGGGAATGGCTGAACAAAATGTGGTATATGATTGTAATGGAATATTATTGTGCTATAAGCAATGACAAGCAGGATGGCAAGACTTACATGAACTGATGCAGAGTGAAGTGAGCAGAACCAGGAGAATGTTATACACAGTAACAGCAATTTTGTTTAATGAAGCATTGTGAATGACTTAGCTTATTCTCAGCACTGCAATGATCTAAAACAATCCTAAGGAGCTAACGATGAAGCATACTATCCTCCTCCAGAGGAGGAGATGATATTGTTTGAGTACAGACTGAAGCATGTTATTTTTCACTTTCATTTTTCCCTTTATTTGAGTCTCCTCGTACAAAATGACTGACATGGAAACGTTTTACATATTGCACACATACAACCTATATTTGATTACTTACCATCTCAGGGAGGGGGGAGGGGAAGAAGAGAGAGACAGAGGGATAGAATTTGGAACTCAACACTTTAAATAAAATGTTTTTTAATAAAATAAAGTAAAATTTCAAAACAATAGGTAAAAATTCCTGGGACTGTCATTTACCATTGTTTTGAGCTTTGATTACAGGGATAGTTGTCTGAATTATCATAAAGCCAATAGTAGAAAATGGCATGTGCTGCAGTCTGGGAACCACTCAAGGTGAGTGTCTGCCTGGGAAGAGTTTGGGGGATGACTTTAGTATGGCCCAAGGTAGGATCCTCCTGACTTTATTCCCATTGTACTAATTCCTTTCTGAAAAGGAAATTTACCCCTGGTTAATCCTGAGCCTAGCTCTTGATATCCTGTGACTACATGAGTGGCTGTCAGATATGACTCATGCCTGGAATCAAAGAGAGCTAAGGGAGTTTTTCCCTCGGTTACTACATATGACATTGCTGTAATTACGTCCCGCTTTTTCTCTTACAGCAAATTTCTATAATCAAGAGGTTTGGTAAGGACAATACTAAATCTATCCAAAAATAGATTGATACTGGAACATCACTGAGTTACTGTAATAGGATGCAGGCATGAACATCTTAAAATTACAACCTGTATTTGTGGTCAAGTTATAATAGAGGGATGATATTATCCTAAGTGGGTTATGATTAGACAAAGTAATAAGACAAAGATGTAATGTAAAAAGTTTTTTTTTAATAAAAAGAATAGAAAAAGTTGAGAAAGCAGCAGGGTTAGACTGTTCTAAGAACTATATACAATTGGCTTCCAAATTTATGTATCACGGAAGGTCAGACTTTGAGTATGCTTTGTTAATAAGTTCTCAAAGTTGGATTAAGGATTTTACACATAAATTGTATTGATAATGGTAAAGAAAGTGAAATTATTTCCCTGTTACTTAAGTATCTGTCCGATAATTTTAAAAGGCAGAAGAGCTCATTTTATGGTTAGACCCTCACAAATTTAAAAAAGATTTTTTATATCAGGTACAGGATTTAGGTAAGAATAAAAGCAACAAA
Organism: Trichosurus vulpecula; assembly: GCF_011100635.1. NCBI lineage: Eukaryota > Metazoa > Chordata > Mammalia > Diprotodontia > Phalangeridae > Trichosurus > Trichosurus vulpecula. Next base: position 436,978,499 of record NC_050575.1, on the reverse strand, counting down.
TGGTATATAAACTGAAATTCTCTGAAGTTTTCAGATTGGAGAACCAGATTGAAGTGACTGTACTAAATTACATTAAGTCAGAATTATCTAGGAATGTCTAGATTTGGAACCAGAGAAGCAGAGCCTTCTTCAGAGCTGTTCTGTTGTCCAAGAGAAGATATCAAGGGACCAGAAGCTACATGAGACATCTGGGACTCAAAATGTGCTGGTTAAATAGACGGAGAATGGGTCACTAGAATACAGGGAGACCTGATGTCAGTTTATATTGATGGTAACTATTATATTGCTTTGGTCTTTTCTTTCAAGAAGTTTATATTCAAGTTTTCTTGGTTACTTTGGGGACATGTAAATCTCCCTTCTCAAAACTAGTCCATTGTGAGCCCTCTAAGTAGTTTGATCTGTAATGTGACATTAAAGTGGCCTGACCTAATGTAGTTATGATTATAAATTTATGAAAAACTTTATTGCATTTTTGACTCTAGGCCTGCACGTCTGGGAAACTGGATCATCTCTATGTGCTGTTTAGAAACTCTTAACTTAAGGTCCTATGTTATGCTGACCAGAAACTCAGATCCAAAGAGTGGTGCAAGGAGTTTTCTCAGAATTGTCACTCAGTCATTGTTTCTAAGGGTCCCTACCAGGTCCTGACTACTTCCACAACAGCCAGACTTCTGGATGTGTACTCCAGGATCACCTCAAGAAAGCCCCTGCTCCTGACTAGATGGCAGAACCCTCTGAGGACCTCAAGTTTCATCTAGTATGGAGCCAGAAGCAGCTGACAACCAGATGAGTCAGCTGCCCCAAAATTCCAGATGAGGCCTGAGTATACTGTCATAGTTTTTTCTCCCTCTTCTCTTTTGTTTTGTGCCCAACCACCAAGGCCCTGGTTCAAGCATGTGTTGGCATTTTCTCTCTCTACATTCTTGGTCCCCTTCTCTTTTCTGCTTGTAAGCAAATAATGGCTAAATAAGACCTATTCAACTCCACACCTTGTCCTGGCCCAACTGGTCTCTCATGGTGCCTTGGCTTATACCTGCTTTCCCTTTATTGCCCAGAAAGGTCGAGGTTCTTTTAGACCCCTTCCCTTTGGCCAAAAGGGGGACATGTCAAGATACTATTAGGAGACACCCTGTTTTCCAGAGCGGAGGCTCAGGAAGCAGGCTGGACCCCGAGCTTCTCATAACAACAATCCCCCAGGCTTGTAACCTCCAACAATCTCCTGTGCTTGTAATTGCCAAGTGAACCCAACCAGGTGCCCCACTGCTGATCCTGGCCACACTACCCCGGGTTCTGTACCCTGATGAACAACCATAAGGCTCAACAACACTACCACTTGGAGACTATTTATTGTGGTCCAGCCATGGACTTGGAACCAGTTTAGTCAAGACCCAAGAGTGCCTGTGTTGTGGTCCAGCTGTTTGTGGCTTTCACCCTTAGAAACCCTACCTCCGCCATAAGTGGGTGAGCCCCCTTCTTGAAAAGGAGGACTTCACTTGCAAGCTGTTTCCCTCACTGTGAAATTAAGCTTCTGTTTGATTCCTGCCTCTCCTGTCTCTAGCCCGTTCTGTTTGGCTCCAGACATCCACAGGTTAGAGGCTGGCTTGGTCAAGTTGACAGCTCTAACTCTATACTTCTCACAGTGACCTCCAATTCCTCCACCCCTCAGTTCTTTCCTAGGCCATCACCCCTGCACTGGCTACACTCTTCACTTTTCCATCCTCACCCCTTGGTGAATCAGTTCAACTTTATACCATCCTCTCCTCCCAAGTCCCTATTCTCCTTATCCTGTTTCCAATTTTGCTTTGTCAAGGCTCAGCCTTGGACTACTCCCACCATCCACTGCCTTCACTCCTACTCATGTGCTGCTGAATTAAGCTAGAGAAAACTCATGAAATTGTGCTGACTGCATCTGTTACAAATTTATGTTAGATAACCTCAAGTGGGCCCTGACTGCCAAAAGGTGATCCTTTTATGCTGCCCTAAGTAACTCACTATCCCAGTCACCCAAGGTTCTTCCAAACCTTTTAAACCTTCCTCAAATTTCCCATAGCTCCCCTCCCCTCAACCTCCCAGCTAAGAACTTTGCCTCGTATTTCATGGGGAGGTGGGGAATGCCATTGGTCAAGAACTCCTTCTAATTCCATTATCTCATATCACTAAGATGCTTTCTACCACTATTTCTTCCTTTAATCCTGAATCATGAAGAAGTGACCATTCTCCTTGCCAAAGATAATACTTCTATAAGCACAAGGAACCCCATTCTTCCCACACCGGAGTGTCTTCTCCAACAGATTGCCTCCTATGTCATCCTCACTCTGAATTTTCTGCAGTCTCTCTCGTGGATGCTTCACTGTGGTCTACAAACATGTCCATTTCTCCCCATCCCCCAGAAAGCTCTCACTTAATCCTGAAGCCCTGCTCACTATGGTCCCACATCCTGCCTCTCTTTTGGGACTAGACTCCTCAGGAAGACCATGTATATGGTGCTTCCATGACATCTCCTCGCAATCTCTTTTGACTCTCTGGCTTCCAATCTTACCATTCTACTGAACCTGCTCTCTCCAAAGTGAACAATGACCTTTTCACAATTCTCACTCTTCTTGGCCTCTTTGAAGCCTCCGATTCTGTTTATAACCATATGGCTTCAGACACTTAGTGTCTATGTGATCCTGGACAAGTGACTTAATTTCTGCCTCAAGTTTCTCAACAATAAAATGGAAATAATAGGTGTATCTATCTCCTGGGGTTGTCATGAGACTGAAATGAGACAGTATTTGTAGAGCATTAATACAGCGATGGCACAGAGGAAGCCCTACATGTGTTATCTATAATTATAACAACAATTCTTATTCTCTCTTCTCTCTAGGTTTTTGCTACATTGTTCTGTCCTGCTTCTGCTTCTAGCTGCTCCATCACTTCTCGGGTATTTTTTTCTGGATCTTCATCCAAGGCCTACCCCTTGACTGTAGGCACCTCCCAAGGCTCTGTCCTCTTCCCTTTGCTCTGGTCCTTCCATACTGTCACTTGGTGATCTCATCACCTTCCATGCACTCAATTATCTTCTGTACAAAGATGATTCTCACATCTATTTGTCCGCTCTTAACCTCTCTGCCAACCCCCAGTCTTGCATCTCCAGCAGCCTGCTGGACATCTCAAATCAGACATCTCATAGACATTTTAAATTCAATTCATCCAACACTGAACACATTGTATTTCCCCAAAACCATTCTTCTTTCTAACTTCTCTGTTACTGTTGAGGGCACAGTCCCCCTGGATCACAGCCTTGATGAAATCCTTGACCCCTCATGCTTTCATCTTCACATCTGATCTGATACTAAGGCCATAAATTCTATCATTACAACACCTCTCCTCTCCATGCCCTTCTCTTCTCAGAGCCGGCCACCACCCTGGTGGGGGCCCATATCACCTCCAAGCTAGATTACTGCAGTGGTCCGCTGCCTCTCCTCACTGCAGCCCATGCCCCACTCAGCTGTCAAATGATGTTCCTAAAGGGCGAATGTACCCTCTATGCAGTCTGTTCTGGGGGCTCCTGATCATCACCAGAATCAAATGTCAAATCCTCTGTTTGACTTTCAAAGCTTTTTATACCCTGGCCCTCTCCTACCTCTCCAGCCATGTTACATCTTACTCTGGTTTTGCATACTCTATGATCCAGTGACACTGCCCCCCCCCCTTACTTTTCCTCACATCTCCAGACTCCAGGTATTTTCAGTGGCTATGCCCCATACCTGCAACTCTCTGTTTCTCTGTCTGTCTCTCTGTCTCAGTCTCTGTCTCTCTCTCTCTCTCTCTCTCTCTCTCTCTCTCTCTGTCTCTCTCTCTCTCTCTCTGTCTCTCTCTCCAGGCTCACCTCCTGGCCTACCTGGCTTCCTTCAAGTATCAATTAAAGTTCACCTTCTTCAGGAAACCTTCCCCAGTTGTCATCAACCTTCGTGCCTTCTCTCTTTTTGCCTTTCTTTGAATCCCCATCATTTAGCATAGTGCTTGGCACAAAGTGGTGGCATTGTTTGGTCAATTTCAGTTATGTTTTCCTCTTTGTGACTCCATTTGGGGTTTTCTTGGCAAAGATACTGGAGTGGTTTGCCATTTCCTTCTCCAGCTCATTTTACAGATGAAGAAACTGAGGCAAACAGGGTTAAATGACTTGTCGAGGGTCACGTAACTAGTAATGTCTGGGACCAGATTTGAACTCAGAAGAAGAGGAATCTTCTTGACTCCAGGCCCAGCACGCTACCCACTGAGCCACCTAGCTGTCCCATGCTCAGGTATGGTGAAGTTCAAATGAGATCACAAGTGTGAAGTATATCTTGAAAAGCTGAAAGGGTTTATTAGAATATAGTAATAATAATATGTAACCCGGCTTTTCATCATGTCTCATTTGTCTAACATAGAGCCTGCTGTGTCCCCTACCATGTGGGTTGGGGCAGCCTCTTTGACTAACTGTCTTATCTTTAAAAGTAGTACTGCCACACTGTTTCTGCACTTGGGGGCCACTTTTAGCTGCTGTGCCCACATTGGACACTCTGGACTGAACTGGGAAGAGGAGGAAGACTTATCTTCCCCCACTCCCTTTGTTTTGCCCCCAGCTCCAAGAAACAGGCCCAGGGTGGTTGCTTCTCTTCTTTTTTCTGTGTCCTCCTTGGTTTTAAGTATCGGAGGGGAGCCACATAGGACTAAGAGTTTGACCCTGTAGCCAGGATTACAGGTGGGGCGATACAGCCAACCAGCCTGGCAAGGAAGCCCTGAGCAGCCAGGGTGCCTGGGACTCAAGCCGGAGTGGGGCTTGGGACATGGAACTGGGCCTATGCCATAAAGAAACTGAGCTAAGCTATGTACATAGTCCCCTTCCCCTCCCCAGGGAGTGAGCTGGTCTAGAGTGGAGCATGTTGGGGGGGAGCACGTTGGTATACTTCTGCTTATACCTTTGGAAGTAAATATTCCTCTTTCTAAAAATGCTACTGTGTTAGTACTACCACCACTACTACTACAACTCTGACTACTAATACCACGACTACGACTACGACTACAACTAATACTAATAATAACAATCATTTATCTGAGGCAGTTAGGTGAGCAGTAGATAAAATACTGGGTCTGGAATCGGGAAGAAGCGAGTTCTAATCTGTCTTCAGTTAAGACCTTGTCTAAGGCAACGTAGCAACTGAGTGTCTGGGACAGGCTTTGAGCTCAGGGCTTCCTAAAGCCTGCTTCTATGCTCTCCCTGCTGTGCCCCCGGGTGCTTAGGGCACAATTTTCTCCTGATCAGTGCACAACTGCTGATTGTGCTTCATCACAATCATTTATTGAGGAACCTGTGCATGGGACAGGCAGGAGGAAATAAGAGCTGGGCCAGGTCTGCGGCTCCGCCTTTTCTCTGATCCCGGCCCAAGAGGTAATAGTGTCTGTTTCTCGCCTACTCAGGCCAAAGACAGGCAAACAAAAGGGCCTGACTGACTCAGAGTGAAAGAAGCAACCATTTACGGGGGGCCATTTGCTCTGCTCTTGAAGACTTCACTTCAATGCTAATGTGCTCAGGGTGCCGAGGGGGCTGCCTTCTAAGCTTTGGGGGAAATTAGATGCATAAATCATATTCCTGCTCCCTCCCATTCTCCCAATCTTCTCCTCCATTCCCATCCCATTCCAAAAAAGCACCAACCCACAGACTGTGAGATAGCCTGGAACATTCTACGAGGAGTGGGCAGACACCACGCTGGAGGTGGCCCCCTCCTATTCGGCTCCAACCAAAGGTGGCCTTCACTGCTTGAAAAGGGATGAGGAGGATTCTTTTCAGCTCCTTTGATCATTTTTCCCAACTACAACATCTATTACCATCACCTCCCTTCCTGGTGTCTGGCTAAGCTCATTGAAACATTTCCTTCTGGAAGAGCTATGAATAACTTACTTCCTGTCAGACTTAATTACATTCTTCCTCTTCTCATTCCAACATGTGTCCCTAATGATCTTCACTCACTGGAGTCCAGAGACACATTTGGATGCCAAGAAAACAAAAAGCCTCTAACGGAGACGAGAAACACCCGGCTTCTAGACATCTCCCTGCTGTCTTGTGCCTTCGTGATCACTCCCTTTACGAGGTAAACAAGTGATGGAGCAACAAATTGTGGGGCACCAAGATCCATGCTCACCTCCTGGCACAGGCTCCTAGGAGCTGGCATTCAACAAGGTGTGATGTTTCACCTCTCTCAGACTGTCTCCCCATCTGTAAAATGGGGATAATGCCACCTCCCTGCTGGGCTTGTGCTGAGGGTCAGATGATTAGAATGATGTTGTTGCTGTTCAGTCATGTCCAATTCATTGTGACCCCATTTGGGGCTTTCTTGGCAGAGATACTTCTTGGCAGAGTGGTTTGCCATGGCCTTCTCCAGCTCATTTTACAGCTGAGGAAACAGATGTATATGTGAGAGGGAATAGGAACTGGTTGTATTTTTCCAGTCTTCTTGCATGTAATTTCCCTTGACACACTCTAAGATCCAGGGACACGGACCTCCTTGCTATTCCTCTGTCTCCTGACTCCAGGCATTTTCTCCTGCTGTCCCAGAGCCTGGAGTGCTCTGCCTCCTCATCTCCCTTGGCCTCCTTGGCTTCCTTCAAGTGCCAGTTAAATTCCTACAAACTGCAGGAAGGTTTTTTGAGTCTCCCTTCACCCAACTCCTTTCCTCCCTTGATTGGTTCTCATGTATCCCATATAGAACTCATTTGGACGTACTCGTTTGCATGTTGAGTTTAAGGAGCGTGACTGAGATTACCCAGGCAAGTAACAGAACCAGGATTTCACCCAGGTCCTTTCCCACCAGATCCAAAGCTCTGATCCCTTTATTTTACAGGAGAGGAGACTGAGAGATGAAGGAACTTGTCCAAAGTCACACAGGTAGTAAACTCCCAAATTAGAAAGCAGTCTCCCACCCCCCAGTTACCTAAGAAAAAAGAGTAAGAGTGAAGGCACCAAATTGCAAGGAAACATCGAGAAACCCAGGAATTCTCATCTCTGTTAGAGGGCTTTTCTTTTTCTTTCTTCCTTCCTTCCTAACTCCATTCTTTCCTTCCTTTTCTTCCTTCCTTAGTTACTTCCTTTCTTCCTTCTTTCCTTCTTTCCTATCTTTCTTTCCTTCTTTCTTTCTTTCCTTCTTTCTTTCTTTCCTTCTTTCTTTCTTTCTTTCTTTCTCTCTCTCTTTATTTCTTTCTCCCTCTTTGTTTCTTACTTTCCTTCTTCCTTCCTTCCTTCCTTTTTTCCTTCCTTCTTTCCTTCCTTCCTTCCTTTCTTCCTTCCTTCTTTCCTTCCTTCCTTTCTTTCCTTCTTTCTTTCTTTTTCTCTCTATTTCTTTCTCCCTCTTTCTTTCTTTGTTTGTTTCTTTGTTTCTTACTTTCCTTCTTACTTCCTTTCTTCCTTTTTTTCTTCCTTCCTTCCTTTCTTCTTTTTTCTTCCTTCCTTCCTTCCTTCCTTCCTTCCTTCTTTCTTTCTTTCTTTCTTTCTTTCTTTCTTTCTTTCTTTCTTTCTTTCTTTCTTTCTTTCTTTCTTTCTTCCTTCTTTCCTTTTGCATCCAATCATGTCTCTTATCACCAAGTCAGGACTCTTTGCATTGCACTCTGGTGCCTCTCAAAAGTCTACTCTCCTCTTCACCCACCTCCATGACCAATCAATCATCAAGTTCCATAGATTCTATCATTATAGCATCATCCCTTTCATCCACCACCTTTTGAGCAGGGGAGGTTATACACAGCCCCATTCTGGACTTTGTACTGAGGTACAGAAAAAAGAGACACTACCTTAGTAAACTCCTAGTCTGTTCAGGCATACCCTCTGCCTAGATGAGGGGACAAGGGCAACCCTACACAAAAACTGAAAGCTTATTCAGGTCAGGCTTTTTGCGTTTCATACTGAATCTTCCTGCCTCAAAGCAATTCCTGGGAGGATTTCTTCACAGCATTAGGGTATTCATTTGCAACACAACATAATTTTAAATCATGTTGCTTCTCAGCTTCTCAAGAAATGAACACTGTTAGTTCTCATGTGTGTGCTGATAAATGGTTTTCTCCTCCTGGAAATGGGAAATCTTTTCCATTCACCTTTCATCAGAGTATTGAGACAGTTGAAAGCCTCTACTAATCACAAGATGACTCTCTGGTAATGAGAATGTTGATTAAAATGCAGAGAGATGTTGTATTTATGGAATAAGGTGGTCTCCTTCCTGGAATCCTATTCATTTCAATCTAAAAAGATTTTATTAAGTTCTAGACACTTTGTTAGGTATCAGGGATGGAAAGGCAAAAATAAAAACAGCCCCTGCCCTCAGTTAGCTAACATTCTACTAGGGAGACAATGTGTACATAGATAAAAAATACAAAATATACACAAAGTAAGCACTAAGTACTGTGAGGGTGAGGGTAGCCATACCAGCTAGAGGAATTAGGAAAGGCCTTCATAGGAAGAAGCACTTGAGCTGATCCTTGAAGGGAACTAGGGCGTCTAAGAGGCAGATGTGAGTGGGAAGTCAATGCTGAGGGACAAAGCCTATACAAAGGCATAGAGGTGGAGGACTGTGGGATCACAGATTTAAACTGGAAAGACCCTCAAAGATCATCCCACCTCTTCATTTTACAAATGAAGAAACTGAGACCTAGAAAGGTGATGTGACCTGCCCTAGGGTACACAGATAGTAAGAAGTGGCATGGAATGTCGTGTTGAAGCATAATACTTTGGAGTGGAGCCAAGATGGCAGACTAGAGGCAGGAACTCACCTGAACTCTCCCAAATTCCCCTCCAAACAACTTTAAAATGACACCTCAAACCAGATTCTGGAGTGGCAGAGCCAGCAAAAGGTTGAGGTGAAAGATGTTTCCAGTCCAAGACAATTTAGGAGGTCTCCAGGAAAGGTCAGTCTCACCAGGGTGGCAGTTAGACCTAGAGCACAGCATATTAGCAGCAGGCCTCGGAAGCAGCTGTATCAGTGGTGACAGCAGCTAGGGACAGTTCCCCCCCCACACACTCCAGGAGCAGACCCCAACTTTAGCATAAAATTAAAAGTCAATAAATAGTCTAGAAAAATGAACAAACATCAAAATAGGACCTGGCCATAAAAAGTTACTATGGTGACAGGGAAGATCAAGATGCAAACTCAAAAGAAGGCATTGATGTCAAAACAAGCACAATCTCAAAGAAAAATTATGGATTGGACACATACCCAACAAGATTCTTGGAAGAGCCCTAAAAGGATTTTAAAAACCAAATGAGAGAGGTAGAGGGAAAATTGGGAAAAGAAATGAGAGTACTACAAGAAAACTATGAAAAGAAAACTAATAGCTTGGTAAAAGAGGAACAAAAAATACCAAAGAAAGTTGAACTTTAAAAAACAGAATGTGCCAAATGGTAAAAGAGGCACAAAAATACACTGAAGAAATGAACTCCTTAAAAAGAAGAATAGGTCAAATGGCAAAAGAGATACAAAAGCTCATTGAAGAAAATAATTCCCTAAAAATTAGAATTGGAAAAGTGGAAGCCAATGATTCTATGAGACATCAGGAAAAAACAAAACAAGTCAAAGGATGAAAAAAAGAAGAAAATATGAAATATCTCATTGGACAGACAGCTAACTGGTAAAACAGAGTGAGAAGAGATTATTCAAGAATTATCAGACTACCTAAAATTCATGATCAAAAAAAAGTATACACATCATCTTTCAAGAAACTATCAAGGAAATCTGCCCTGATATCCCAGAAACAGAGGGTAAAATAGAAATTTAAAGAGTCCATTAATCACTTCCCGAAAATTAAAATTCCCATGAATATCATATCCAAATTTCAAAGCTCCCAGGTCAAGGAGAAAATAGTGCAAGCAGCCAGAAAAAAACAATGCAAATATTATGGAGTCACAAATAAGATAACACAAGTTTTAGCAGTTTCCACATTAAAAGATTTCAGGGCTTGTAATATGATATTCAAGGGGGGGATAAACAAGGAAAAATAAGATAGAGGGGAATATATAGTAAGTAATCATAACTATAAATGCAAATGAGATGAATTCACCCATAAAATGGTAACAGGAGAATGGATTAAAAACCAGAATTGTACAATATGTTGTTCACAAGAAACACATTTGAAACAGAGAGACACAACAGAGAAAAAAATAATGGGCTAGAGCAGAATCTATTATTCTTCAGCTGGGGTTAAAAAAAAGCATCAGCGATCATGATCTCAGACAAAGCAAAAGCAAAAATAGATCTAATTAAAAGAGATAAGCAGGGAAACTACATTTGCTAAAAGGTAACAAAGAAAATAGACAATAAAGTAATATCAGTGCTAAACATATATGCACCAAATGGCATAGCATCCAAATTCCCTAAAAAGAGAAATTCCATTTAAAATAAATGAAGATAGAATAAAATACTTAGAAGCCAACCTGCCAAGACAGAGTCAGGAACTATATAAACACAATTACAAATCACTTTTCACAAAAAGAAAGTCATATCTGAACAAGTGGAGAAATATCTGTTGTTCATGGATAGGCCAAGCCTATACAACAAATATGACAATTCTAGCTAAATTAATTTACTTATTCAGTGTCAAACTAATCAAACTATCAAAAATAATTTTATAAAGCTAAAAAACACCTAACAATATTCATCTGGAAGAACAAAAGGTCAAGAATATCAAGGGAATCAGTTTTTAAAATGTGAAGGAAGGTGGCCTAGCAATACCAGATCTCAAGCTATATTACAGAGTGGCAATCATCCAAACAATCTGGTAGTGCCAAGAGACAGAGCTGTGGATCAGTGGAATAGATTGTATATATAATACAGAGTAGGTAGTGACCACAGTAATACAGCATTTGATAAATGCAAAGATCTCAGCTTTGGGGACAAGAACTCACTATCTGACAAAAATTCTGGGAAGACTGAAAAGCAGTTTCATAGAAACTAAGTATTGACCAATACCTCACACCAAATTTTGATTACATTAAATTGAAAAGGTTTTTACACAAACAAAAAAGTAGGCAAAATTGGAAGGAAAGCAGGAAACCGGGGGAAAATTTTTTACAGCAAGTCTCTCTGACAAAGGTTTCGTTTTTCAAATACATAGAGAACTGAGCCAAATTTATAAGAATCCAAGTCATTCCCCAATTGATAAACATCAAAGGATATGAACAAGCAGTTTTTAGATGAAGTAATTAAAGCTATATATAGGCATAAAAAATGCCCTAAATCACTACTGATATCTCTGTCACTAAAGTAAAGTGAAAAAACAACTCTGAGCTGCCCTTCCACACCTATCAGATTGGCTAACATGACCAAAAAATTGGACAGATTTTGGAGGGGATGTGGAAAAATTGGGACACTAATGAACTATTGGGGGAGCTGTGAACTGATGTGACCATTCTGGAGAGCAATTTGGAACTCTTCCCCAAAAGCTACAAAACTGTGCAAACCCTTTGACTGAGTGATTCCACTACTAGTTCAAAGAAAAAGGAAAACAAAACCTGCATGTACAAAAATATTTATAGCAGCTCTTTTTGTAATGGTAAGGAATTAGAAGTTGAGAAATGAAGAACAGGATTGTTTCAGAAAAACTGTGAAGTCTCACGTGAACTGACACAAAGTGAAGTGAGCAGAACCAAGAGAACACTGTACACAGTAACAGCAACATTATATTATGATCAATTGGGAATGACTGAGCTATCTGATCAATACCATGATCTAAGACAATTCTGAAGGACTTATGAAAAATCCTATCTACTTCCAGAGAATAACTGGTGAAATCTGAAAGCAGATCTAAGCAAACTTTTTAATTTCTTTATTTATTCTTGGGGGTTTTTGGTCTGTGTTTTCTTTTTTATATATATAAAATTAAGATTTTTTATTTTTAGTTTACAACACTCAGTTCCCCATAACTTTGAGTTCCAGATTTTCTTTCCCCCCCACCCCAAGACGGCATGGAGTCTGATATATCTTCTACACATAACTTCACGTTGAACTTATTTACATAATAGTCAAGTTGTAAAGAGGAATTATGACCAATGGAATGAATCACAAGAAAGAAGAAGAAAAAAAAAAACAAAGACCAAAACAAAAGAGGAAAAAAAAGGTGAGCATAAAGTGTGCCTCAATCTGCATTCAGACTCCATAGTTCTTTCTCTGGATATAAATAGCTCTCTCCATCATGAGTCCTTTGGAGTTGTCTTTGCACCTTGTATTGCTGAGAAGAGCAAAGTCTGTCAGGGTTGGTCATCACAGAATCCATATATATGTGCTTGTGTATAATGTTCTCCTGGTTCTGCTCCACTCACTCAGCGTTATATCATGTAGGTTTTTCCAGGTTATTATGAAGTGCATATCATCCCCATTTTGTGTAGCACAATAGTATTCCATTACCTTCATATAGCACAACTTGTTCAGCCATTCCCCAATTGATGGGCATCCCCTTGATTTCCAATTCTTTGCAACTACAGAAAGAGCCACTATAAATATTTTTGTACATATGGGTCCTTTTCCCACTTGTGTGATCTCTTTGGGATACAACCCTAGAAGTAGTATTGCTGGGACAAAGGTTATGAACATTTTTACAGCCTTTTGGGCAAAATTCCAAATTGCTCTCCAGAATGGCTGGATCAGTTCACAACTCCACCAGCAATGTAACAATGTTCCAATTCTCCCATACCCTCTCCAGCATTTATCATTTTCCTGTTTTCTCATTTTAGTCAATCTGACAGGAGAGATGTGGTATCTAAGAATTGTTTTGATTTGCATTTCTCTTATCAGTAGTGATTTTGAGCATTTTTTCATATGCCTATAGATATCTTTAATTTCTTCCTCTGAAAACTGCCTGTTCATATCCTTTGATAATTTCTCAATTGGGGAATGACTTCTATTCCTATAAATTTGCCTCAGTTCCCTGTATATTTTAGAGATGAGGCCTTTATCAGAGACACTGGTTGTAAAGATTTTCTCCCAGTTTTCTGCTTCCCTCCCAATCTTTTTTGCATTGGCTTTTTTATACAAAAACATTTCAATTTAACATAATCAAAACTATCTATTTTGCATTTTGTAATGCTCTCTATCTCTTCTTGTGTCATGAATTCTTTGATTTTCCATAAATCTGATAGGTAAACTATTCCTTGTTCCTCCAAATTGCTTATAGTATCAGCCTTTATTCTTAAATCATGAACCCATTTTGACTTTATTTTTGTATATGGTGTAAGATATTGGTCCATGCCCAGTTTCTGCCCTACCGTTTTCCAGTTTTCCCAGCAGTTTTTGTGAAATAGTGAGTTCTTAGCTCAGAAGCTGGATTCTTTGGGTTTATCAAAGAGTAGATTGCTATAGTCATTGACCACTGCATCTTGTGTGCCTATCCTATTCCACTGATGCGCCACTCTGTTTCTTAGCCAGTACCAGGTAGTTTTGATGACTGCTGCTCTATAGTACAGTTTAATATCTGGTATGGCTAGGCCACCTTCCCTAGCATTTCTTTTCATTAATTTCCTAGATATTCTAGACCTCTTGTCCTTCCAGATGAATTTTGTTATCATTTTATCCATCTCCATAAAATAAATTTTTGGTAGTTCGATTGGTATGGCACTGAATAGATAAATTAATTTAGGTAAAATTGTCATTTTTATTATATTAGCTCGACCTAACCATAAGCAACTGATATTTTTCCATTTATTTAGATCTGACTTTATTTGCATGAAAAGTGTTTCATAATTATGTTCATATAGGTCCTGGGTTTGTCTTGGCAGATAGACTTCCAAATATTTTATAGTGTCTACAGTAACTTTGAATGGAATTTCTCTTTCTATCTCTTGCTGTTGGGCTTTGTTAGTAATGTATAGGAATGCCAAGGATTTATGTGGGTTTATTTTATATCCTGCAACTTTGCTAAAGTTATTTATTATTTCAAGTAGATTTTTACTTGATTCTCTAGGATTCTGTAAGTCAATCATCCTATCATGTGCAAAAAGGGATAATTTAGCTTCTTCTTTGCCTATTCTAACTCCTTCAATTTCTTTTTCTTCTCTTTTTGATACAGCTAACATTTCTAGTACCAAATTGAATAGTAGGGGCAATAACAGACATCCTTGTTTCACCCCTGTTCTTATTGGGAATGCCTCTAGCTTATCCCCATTACAAATAATGTTTGTTGATGGTTTTAGATAGATGCTATTTATAATTTTAAGGAAGACTCCATTTATTCCTATGCTTTCTAGTGTTTTTAATAGGAATGGGTGTTGTATTTTGTCAAAGGCTTTTTCTGCATCTCTTGAGATGATCATATGGTTTCTGCTAGTTTTGTTGCTGATATGATCAATTATGCTGATAGTTTTTCTAATATTGAACAAGCCTTGCATTCTTGGAATAAATCCTACCTGGTCATAGTGTATTATTCTCATGACATGTTGCTGCAATCTTTTTGCTAATATTTTATTTAAAATTTTTGCATCAATATTCATTAGGGAAATTGGTCTATAATTTTCTTTCTCTGTTTTGACTCTTCCTGGTTTAGGTATTAGTACCATATTTGTGTCATAAAAAGAATTTGATAGGACTCCTTCTTCATCTATTTTCCCAAATAGTCTATAAAGTATACTAATTAATTGTTCTTTGGATGTTTGATAAAATTCACCTGTAAAACCATCTGGCCCTGGAGATTTTTTCCTAGGGAGTTCATTGATGGCTTGCTCAATTTCTTTTCCTGAGATGGGGTTATTTAGGAATTATGTTTCCTCTTCTGTTAACCTGGGCAATTTATAATTTTGTAGATATTCATCCATATCCATAAGGTGGTCAAATTTATGGGCATACAAATGGGCAAAATAATTCCTAATTATCATTTTAATTTCCTCTTCATTGGAAGTGAATTCACCCTTTTCATTTTTGATACTGGTAATTTGATTTTCTTCCTTTATTAATCAAATTGGCCTAAGGTTTATCAATTTTATTGGTTTTTTTTTATTAAACCAGCTCTTTGTTTTATTTATTAAATCAATAGTTTTCTTAATTTCAATTTTATTAATCTCTCCTTTGATTTCCAATATTTCTAATTTGGTATTTAATTGGGGATTTTCAATTTGTTCTTTTTTTAGCTTTTTCAGTTGCATGCCCAATTCATTAATCTCCTTTTTCTCTATTTTATTCATGTAAGCATTTAGAGATATAAAAATTTCCCTAAGAACTGCTTTTGCTGCATCCCATAAGTTTTGGTATGTTGTCTCATTATTGTTGTTTTCTTGAAGTTATTAATTGTTTCTGTGATTTGTTCTTTGGCCCACTCTTTCTTTAGAATTATATTATTTAGTTTCCAATTAATTTTTAGCTTATTTTTCCACAGTTCTTTGACTACTTCTGCCTTTCTGCACTGGATTGTGAGCTTTTCTGCCCTAGTTTTTGAGTGTGTGCCATGTACCACCAAGAAAAGATGTATATTCCTTTTTATCCCCATTCAGTTTTCTCCAGAGGTCTATCATATCTGTCTTTTCTAAAATTCTGTTCACCTCCTTAACTTCCTTCTTGTTTATTTTGAGGTTAGATTTATCTAGTTCAGAGAGGGGGAGGTTGAGGTCTTCCATTATTATAGTTTTGTTGTCTATTTCTTCCTGTAACTCCCTTAACCTCTCCTCTAAGAATCTGCATGCCATACCGCTTGGTGCATGTATGTTAAACAATGATATTGCTTCATTGTTTATGGTGCATTTTAGCAGGATGTAGTGTCCTTCCTTGTGTCTTTTAATTAGATCTATCTTTACTTTTGCTTTGTCTGAGATTAGGATTGCTGCTGCTTCTTTTTTTTTATTTTATCTGAAGTGCAATATATTTTACTCCAGCCTTTTACCTTTACCCTGTGTGTATCCCCCTGTTTCAAATGTGTTTCTTGTAAACAGCATATTGTAGGATTATGGTTTTTAATCCATTCTGCTATCCACTTCCATTTTGTGGGAGAGTTCATCCCATTCACATTCAAAATTATTACTATCTGTGTCTTTTTCTCCATCCTACTTCCCCCCTTTATGCTTTTATTTCTCCCTTTCCCCTTTCACTCCTCAACAAAGTTTTACTTTTGGCCACCCCCTTCCTCACTTTACCCTCCCTCTTGATTCCCCTCCCTTATCTTCCCATTTTCCACTTGCTACTTCTTCCCTTCCTTCTGACCACCCCCCTCCCTTTTTTCCCCCTTTCCCCTCCTACTCCCTGTAGGACAAGTTAAATTTCTATACTTATCAGGATATGTTATTCCCTTCTTGAACCAAATCCGATGAGAATAAAATTCAAACGCTGCTCTTCTCCCTCCCTTATTTCCCTCTACTATAATGTGTTCTTGTGCCTCTTCATTTGATGTAATTTGCCCTTTTCTATTACCTCCTTACTTCTTCTCCCAGAACCCTCCCTTTACATCTCTTAATTATGACTTTTATCCTTATATCAGTTATTTTATACAGACATCCACAGTCTATGTGTATCCCTTTCAATTGTCATTATAGCTGTACTATTCTCAAGATTGACATATATATATATATATATATACATCATACATAAGACGATATAATCCTATATAAGGATGCAAATAATTTGCCCTTATTGATTAACAAGGTTGGGGGGGGGATTTCTCCCTGTTTACCTTTTTATGTCTCTCTTGAGTTTTTTATTTGAAGATTGAATTTTCCATTGTGTTCTGGCCTTTTCATCAGGAAGGTCTGGAATTCCTTTATTTCATTGAATGTCCATCTTCTTGCCTGAAAAAATATGCTCATTGTTGCTGGGTAGTTGATCCTTGGTTGCAGTCCCAGCTCCTTTGCCCTTTGGAATATCATATTCCAATTTCTCCTGTCATTTAATCTAGAAGCTGAGAGATCCTGAGTGATCCTAACTATAGTTCCATGATATTTGAACTGTTTCTTTTTGGCTGCTTGGAGTATTTTCTCCTTGGCTTTGTAATTCTGAAATTTGGCTATAATATTTCTTGGAGTTTTCAATTTGGGGTCTCTTTCAGGGGGTGATCATTGGATTCTTTCAATGACTATTTTACCCTCTGGTTCTAGGACCTCTGGGCAGTTATCTTTGACAATTTGCGCCAAGATATTGTCAAGGCTCTTTCTTTCATCGTGGATTTCCAGTAGACCAATAATTCTTAAATTGTCTCTCCTGGATCCATTTTCCAGGTCAGTTTTTTTTTTCCAATCAGATATTTCACATTTTTTTTCTATTTTTTCATTCTTTACATTTTGTTTTACTACTTCTTGATGCCTCATAGAGTCATTAGTTTCCACTTGCTCAATTCTAATTTTTAATGAGTTGCTGTCTTCATTTTGCTTTTGAGTCTCCTTTTCCAATTGGTTGATTTTACCTTTCAGAGTGTCATTTTCTCTGTTTAGATTCTGAATCTCCATAGCCATTTCACCTGTCTTATTTCTTAAAGACTTGATTTCATTGGTGGTTTTTTTTTCCATTTTTTTCATTTTTCTTTTGTGCTCCCTAATTTGGTTTTTAAAATCCTCCTTTAGCTCTTCCAGTAATGCTTTCTGGGCTTGAGACCAGTTCATATTCCCTTTTGAGGTATCAGGTGTGGGTATAGTGTCAATGCTATCCTCTTCTAAATTGGTATTTTGATCATGCCTGTCTCCGTAAAATGAATCAATGGTCCTCGGTTTTTTCGTGTTCTTCTTCATGTTAGTTAGCTTTTTCCTGGCTTTACAGTGGATTTCTGCTTTTAGGGCTCAGGGCTCTCTGTCCCAGGTTTCTTGTTCTGGGGATTGTGGGTCTATTTACTGGCTTTGTGTATTATAGCCTTCAGTTTCCTGAGGTGTGGGGGAGGGGGTCTGGCTGCCAGAATTCTCCTTTGCCCCTGGGGCCGCTCTCCAGCACTGTTGCTCTTCAGCAATGATCTCAGCTGTTTGTTGTCTGTGTTGGTGTCTGCCACTTCCCCTGGGGGTGCAAGGGTAGGTCTGGGCTCCTGGTGTTGACCCCTGCTGGCTCTGCCCCTCTGGGACTCAGGAACTCCCACTGCGTGGCCACTGAAGCCCCACTTCTGTCTCCTCTATCCTAGTGTTTTTCCTGAGGAATTCTCTGGGTCAGGGTGGGAGGGATTACAGCTGTTTACCTGGACATTATGTCTCCTGGAAGTCCAAGAATGCACTTTTCAATCCTTTGGCCTGCAAGCCTCAAGAGTAGATGTCTCACAGACAGAGGTGTTGCACTGCTGCTTCTCATCACTTCGACAGACTGCCATCCTGTGTTGGGAGGCCTACGGATCTCCACCAGTTTTGGGCACCCAGCTTTCTCCCAGCCTGTCTTGCTAGTTGGTTTCCACAGCTGCTTCTGCTTTGGTGCTGTCTGGTGCAGCTCCACATGCCAAGAGCTCTCCCAGCCTAGAAATCCGACCCGTCAACCTTTCAGAGTCTCCTGGCTTGGAAATTTGCCCCACTCAGACTGCTAGTGGCTTCTAACTCTCTCAAATCTGCTTAGATTCACTTTTTTAGGGAAATCTGACAGAACTTGTGAGAGAGCTCAGGTAAGATGCTGTTTTCATGCAGCCATCTTGGCTCCGCCCTCTGGTCTGTGTTTTCTTTTGTAACCTGGCTAACGTTGAAATATGTTTTGTATGATTTCACATATATTATCTAAATCAAATTGCTTTTCTTCTCAAGGAAGAGGGAAGAGAAAGAAGGAGGCGGAGAATTTGGAACTAAACGTTTTTATTTTTTTTATCAAGTTTATTTTTTTTATTTTCAGTTTTCAACATTCACATCCATAAGCTTTAAATTTTCTGCCCCTCCCCCCCAAGATGGCATGCAATCTGATATGGGCTCTACACATTCTTATAAAATGCATTTTCACATTAGTCATATTTCATAATAGCATTATAACAAATGGGAGAATCCATGGAAAAGAAAACAAAAGAGAAAACAGTCTGTGTCGCTCTGCATTCCGACTCCATAGTTCTTTCTCTGGATGTGGATGGCATTTTCCATCACGAGTCCTTTGGAAATGTTTTAGATCCTTGGATTGTTGAGATTTGTACTGCATTGACTTCTATCAAAATCACTACTTGCACATTGTGGCTGTTACTACGTACAATTCTCTCCTGGTTCTGCCCATTTCACTCAGCATCAGTTCATATAAGTCTTTCCAGGTTTTTCTGAAGTCTGCCTGTAGATCATTTTCTATAGCACAATAGTATACCATTACATTCACATACCACAACTTGTTCAACCATTCCCCAAATGATGGGCATCCCCTCTATTTTCAGTTCTTGGCCACCACAAAAAGAGCTGCTATAAATATTTTTGTACATGTGGGTCTTTTTCCCATTTTTATGACCTCTTTGGGATACAGATCTAGAAGCAGTATTGCTGGGTCAAACGGTATGCACATTTTTATAGCCCTTTGGGCATGGAACTAATTTTTTTAAAAGAGTGTTAAAAATTCTTTTCATGTAATTGAGAAATATTTAATGAAATAAATAGAATATTGGAGGGGATAAGAGAGACCAGAGTAAAAAAAAAAAAGCTTTTAATGAGTTTTTTAAGTGAAAAAAAGAAACAATACTTTCCTTCAGCAAGACAGCTATTCAGCGGGTATTTCTGCTGGAAGTCAAGTGCCAAGCCCCCAGTGACTTTCACTGATTTTTAATGTACATTTCCTCCCTTGTACCACATTATCAAGCAGTCAGCTGGCAAACACAGTCCCTGTCCCGGGGATCTCTAGTCTGAAAGGGAAGGCAAGACAACTATGTGATATCATGTGTTATTCAGACAGGTTTGGATGTAGAGAGCACAGCCAACTCCTGAAGCTTGAAGTACAATTTCCAAAATGTGTTCTTCTTTTATGAATTCTCTTTTCTGTACCCCCACCGTTCCCCAAGTGCGTACATCTGTTCTGCATACCCCAGGGCAGATCCTTCTGCCATAGATATCACTGTCTATGCATACCTCTGGCCCAAGAACCATCAACGACTTTTCATCAGAGATAGGAACATTCCAAAGTTCCTGATGAGGGCTTCAAGGCCTGCAGAAACCTGGCCTTAGCTATATTTCCCATACCCATCCACCTCCCACTACAAACACCTCCCTCTCATGGAGTCAGTCTTCAAATTGAGAGGGACTTCAGGGTTGGCCTAGTCCAACTCATACCCAAAGCAGGAATCCTTTCTTTCTTTTGTTTGATTTTTCTTGTAGACATTAAAAAAAATCAACCTGAACTTAACAAACACTAAACAAAATGGGCATTTTCATATATGTGGAACAGAAAATGAGTATTGACCATGAAACTGAAGATCTCTACTATGTGTAACTTGTATACTTTTTAAGTATATAGTAAGGTAAATTTGTAAATCACAAAGCTAACCTATTTATCTGTGCTCCTTTCTGTTCTTCCTTCTGTTCTTGTCCCTTCATTTAAAAAATGCTTCAACGAACCTCTTTTTTTGTTATTTCTTCCCTTTTTTGTTTTACCTATTCCCTTCCCTTCCCCATAGTCTCACCCACCCTGATTGGAAAAAGGAGGGAAAAAAAAGAATCCGTACAAATATATCACCAAGAAAAACAAAGTCTCATATTGGCTGTATCCCCAAATATCCTATTCTGCGTCTTGAGTCCATCAATTCTCCGCCAAGAGGTGGATAGCATGTTTTATCATCAAGGAGGACTTCCTTCTATGAGGCACTTGACATATGGTCATGCAGCTTCTGCCTAAATATTGCCAGCAATGGGGAGTTATTACCTTACAAGGAAGTTGATTCAACTTTTAGACAGCTCTAATTGAATGAATAAAACATTTATTAAGTGCTTATCGTGTGCCACCCACTGTGCTGTACTGAAGATATGAATAGAAAAGATGGCAGTCCCTGACTTCAAGGAGGTCACATTCTAATGGGACAATAGCCTATAGGGAAGGTTTCAGATGGAAAGGTCCCACAGTCCTTAGGGCACAGCAGTAAAGCAGATGGTAATGCCTCTTCTTTAAGAGAAGGGAAAGGAATAAGAATTGATATAGCTATTACCGTGTTCCAGGCACTATTAATGGACCCCTCCTCTGATACCACCATCTATCTCCCAGAGGCCCAGAATGAGCCTCACCACCCAGGCACCAGAGGATGGCCAAGAGGTAGGCTGGTTGTATTGGGAGCTTGATTTCTAATTTTAACAGCTCACATTTAGGTAGCTCTTAAAAGTCCTTTCGTCATGATAGGCCATTGAATTTGGGAGGAACTTATTAACAGCTATGTTTGAGAGGCATAGTTGATTGCTATACAAGATGGTTGGTACCAGAATTGTAACTAGGGCAGGCTCAATCAGGCTTTGCTCCAGGGTGCCAAGGGAGGGGGGTCATGGGGTCATAGAATTATTGATTGAAAGCCAAAAGGAGAAGGGAAAGGAATAAACATTTATATAGTGCCTACTGCTTGCAGGCATTGTGCTAAGTACTTTTATAAACATTATTTCATTCAATCCTGACAACAACCCTGGGAGGTATTCTTATTTTACAGTTAGGGAAACTAAGGCAAAAAGAAGCTAAGTAACTTGCCCAGGGCCACACAAGGTCAGATTTGAACCTATCTTCCTGACTGCAGGCCCAACCCACTGTCCACTATGCCACCAGCTGCCTTTAATATCATTTCTATTGATTAAATCATGTCAGTTACTTACATTTACAGTTACAAACCATTTTATAGTGTCGGGGCCTTTGGTAGCAAGAACTATTTTTTCTAGTCTTCAGCAGCTGTGGCTATAGCACCTACAGGAGCCATCGTCAGGCTGCATCTCCACCAAGTTTGCTTTCTAGTATGATGGCAGAGAGCACTGGGCATGACATGGTCAAGGGAGTGACCTGGTCAAACCTGTGACTTATGATCGGTTTGATAGGTGAGTGAAGGATCAACTGACAGGGAAAGAATCAAGTCAATGAAACCAACCAGAAGGCTATTTGACACAATGAAGACCCACGATGAAGGCCTGCACTAAGATGCCAGTGGTGTCTTAGGGGACAACTTGGCTTTTTTGAGAGATGTTGCAAAAGTAGGATCAACAGGACTTGTAAACAGATTGGAAAAGGGGGTGAGAATGAGGAGTTGAGGGTGATAGCAAGCTTACGAGTCCATGTAACTAGGAGGCTGATGGTGCCCTCACGAGTAACGAGGAAGCCAGGAAGAAAAGAGCATTTGGGGGAAAGGGAGTAAGTTCACTTTGGGACCTGTTGAGTCTAAGATGTCTATGAGACATCCAGTTTGAGATGTCTATTAGGCAGTTGGAAAAGTAAGTCATGAGGGAGGGTAGGGCTGGCTAAAGAGATTGGAGAATCATCAGCATAGAGATGGCCATTGGGAGCTGATGGAATCACACATCCACATCCTCCTTAAAATTCATCTCAGGCAGTCCATACAATGGGGTAGAAGCTGCCTTCTCATCATCTTTCCATTCCTTGTATACCAATGGCACATGTCCCAGCCACCCATCCATTAGCTCTCTTTCTTACTCTATGACCAGCTCATCTTTTTCTTCTCACTAGTCATAAATTTCCCTAGTCTCATTCTTCACACTCCTCCTTTTCATGCAGTGCATTATGGATTGCTCCATGTGCCTCTTCATTAACCTCTGAGTAATCCTTAACTTCACTTCTTTGAAAGCAGGAATGTTCTGGGGTTGCCATTGGAAGAGCGGCACTTAGGTTGTGAGGCTGGATGCTTTATTTCAGTTAAGATAATCGAAGATTGCATCAGCCTTTTTGGCTGTCACATCACATTGCTGGCTTCCATGGAATTAATGTGGGAGGGGGAAAGGGCATGTTCACAGGCATATCTGTCTCACTTCTTATTCCTCGTTTTGTATTTATTCTGTTGAGTTTTCTTTAACCCAGCTGCAGGACTTCGCATTTATCCCTATCACATTTCATTGGTTAGATTGTCCCTATCTAGCTACATTGCTCTCCCCAAATGGCATTCATCAACTGTGCAAAGAGCAAAATATCCCACATCAAGATAGTGCAGGAGGGAAGGAGATAAAGCACTCCTCCAAGAGGCAAGCTTGCACCGAAAACAGCCAGAGAATTATGCAACCGGAGTGTTTGAGGCAAGGAGCCATGTGACGGCACCAAAGACTTTGGTGGCACGAATATCCTTTTCTGGGTCATCAGCAGCTGTGACTGTAGCACAGCCCCATCATTTCACTGACCATTGTAGAGTATAAGAGTGAGACAGGGGAACAAATCCATAACAGCAAATCAGCAGAACTACAACCATACAGGATCTCCCAGGTGATGGTGGGAAAGCGAAGAGAGTGTTGAATTTGGAGTCCAGATGACCGGGGCTCATAAGTCAGTCTGTCAATAAAGATTGATTAAGCACCTGCTACATATCAGGCTCTGTGCCAAGTGCTGGAGATATAAATGCAAATAAAAAGAGTCCCTAACCTCAAAGAACATAGAGTCTAACGGGGGGAAGACAAAACATAAAGGAAGCTGAGAAGGACCACTCAATTTGGAGTCAAGATGATCTGAGTTTGAATTCTGCCTCAAATACTATTTTTCCTTGGACAAGTCACTTAACTTCTCTGGGCCTCAGTTTCCCCATCTGTAGAATGAAGGGCCACAGGCTCTAAGATTACTTACCTCTCTAAACCTATGACTCTCTCACCAGTAGGGTATTTTTAGTGATTATGTTAAGGGAACCATCACATCCACCCCAATAATAAAACAAACAGCTGAGAGAGAAGAGAAAAAACACAAAAGGGTCAGTGGGAAGGATTGAAGGGTTTAGTATGAATGGGGAGAATCCAGGGGTAATCATACTGACAACCACAACAGCTGACACGTATGTACCATTTCAAG
The DNA here is from genome assembly GCF_011100635.1 of Trichosurus vulpecula. NCBI lineage: Eukaryota > Metazoa > Chordata > Mammalia > Diprotodontia > Phalangeridae > Trichosurus > Trichosurus vulpecula. The sequence goes on along the minus strand of NC_050575.1, from coordinate 436,954,656 downwards.
GTTTGAAATATACTTTCCATGTATTGTCTTGTTTGAGCCTCAACATCTGGTGCTGTTATTCCTATTTTACAAATAAGGAAACTGAGGCCAGAGAGAAGTGACCTGTGCAGGGCCATGCAAGGAGTTAATTATATTCCCACTTGGTGGGGGGAGGTAGGGGAGGAGTGGTAGTGTGATAATTCATTTGCTTGCTTTCTTCTTCACTGAAAGGTTGGGACATGCACGATAGCAGACAAGCTTGCCCAGGAGACATCAAGACTAGATATCCTGTGAAACAGGAGGCAACCAGAAGGAGAACAAAAGTCTGGATGTGAATCCTGACCCTTTCTGAGCCAGAGATACATAGTGCAAGAGTAGTTTGGGAAGAAGAAATGTCTTGGGTGTCTCCCATTTTTAGAGCCTCCAAATAAACAAAGATGATCTAGGTGAGCTAAGTCCTGGTTTTTCCATGATAGGATTTTCTTCCTTCTATCTGAAGTGCTCCACACCTCACAGACAGGAACACAACCACTTTGATCAGTCTGCAAATGTGTTGATATGGCCTGTTTATGATAATTATCTTTGTCATGACCAAATGCCCATGGTTACTAGTTACCCAACAAGCCATCTGGCTGACCTCTAATTCTCCATCAAATTATGTCTGGAGACTAGAAGGCGGTAGTTTCCCCTCTGGTCTAGTTGTCAGCTTTCAACCTGTGAACCCTCCATCTATTTTTCCAGATTTTCACTGCAGGAAAAAAATCATGATTCTCTCCTCCATCCTTTGGACATAGCTCTTCTTAAAATCATCTAATTGCTGGGTTGAAAGAGGCCCTCCATAAAATGGGCCCGGGCTATTCCAATAGTTTCTTAATTGGTTTCCCTTCCTCAAGTGTCCGCCCTCTCTAATCTAGCCTCTTAATAACCAACAAAGTCATATTCCTTAAGGGCAGATCTGATACTGTCACTCTCCTGCTCAATAAACCTCAGTTTCTCCTTATTATTCTAGGATCAATACATACTCCTCCCTTTGGCATTTAAAGCCCTTGGCAGTCTGGCTCCAACCTATCTTTCTACCAACATTACACATTCCTCTCCTTTACACACCATGTGGTCCAGCCAAACTGGCCTTTTTTGCTGTTCCTTACACACAAAATCCCCAGTTCTGTTCCTATGCCTTTATATAGGCTATTCACTGTGCCTGGAATGCACTTGCTCCTCTTCTGCTTTTCAGAGAATCCCTAGTTATCTTCAGAGCTCTGTGCAAGGGACATTTTCTATATCAGACCTTTCCTGGTTCATTCAACTACTAGGTTACCCTGTACATATTCTGTATAGACAAAGATAGATAGATATGAGAGAAACAGAGAGAGAGAGAGAGAGAGAGAGAGAGAGAGAGAGAGGAGAGAGAGGAGAGGAGAGAGGAGAGAGAGAGAAGGAAGGAAGGAAAGAAGGAAAGAAAGAAAGAGAGAGAGGCAGCTAGGTGGCGCAGTGAGTAGAGCACCAGCCCTGGAGCCAGGAGGACCTGAGTTCAAATCCAGCCTCAGACACTTGACACACTTACTAGCTGTGTGACCTTGGGCAAGTCACTTAACCCCAATTGCCCTGCCTTCCCCCCTCCAAAAAAAAGAATGAAAGAAATAATATAGAGAAGTGGATGATAGATGTATAGCTAGGTAGATGAACTGATGAAAGATAGACACGTAGATAGATACATAGATAAAGTTTATTTCCCCCTAAAGAATGTAAGCTTGTTGGGGCTAGGAATTGTCCTTTTTTGCCTTGTATTCCCAGCACCCAGCATGGCTTCTAACATAGAGTAAGCCCTCCCTCTGCTTTAAGGTCAGGTCACACTCTAGTCGTCTCAAAGGGGCTTATGTCATGTCTAAAAGCTTCCTAACCAGATCTCAGTCAGGCTTACCAGTACTCTTACTAGGCATGTGGAGAGAGCACTGAATCTGAAACCAAGAGAGAACCAAGCTCATTATTCTTCCTTCTGACATGTCGCTCAACTCTGCGACGAGGGAGGAGTCACGTAGCTTCTCTGAGACTCAGTTTTCTCTTCTGTAAAAAGGGCATGACCATACTTCTCAGCCTCACTCTCTCTTAGTTATGAAGATCCATTGAGAAAATATATGCAGAGGGGTTTGTAAACTTGTGCTATATAAATGTCAACTATTATTAATATATGGAAAGTGCTTAGTAAAGCTTAAAGTGCTGTATAAATGTCAGACTTTATCAATATATGCAAGGCACTCTGTAAACCATACAATGCTATACAAACTTCATTTGTGAGCTAATCCATGCCATAAGCTAGGCCTATTTTTTATACCATCTTTTTCAGGAGAGATAAGAAATAGGGGTCATTCTTTTTCTATGAGCCTTTGAAGTCCTGGAACCAATCAGTCAGCAATCATTATTAATTATCTACTATGTGCCAGGAAACCAGTATTAGATGATGGGGGCACAAAGACAAAAGCTGCTTTGGAGATTCTCCATAATTCTCCCCAATAGAGCATGGAAATAGAGTATTGCACCAAAGCTACTAAGATGAATTTTAATAAGGTTGTTTTGGGGTATTTTGGTTTTTTGGACAGTGGTTTGGTTATGCCTTCCCTATCACCACTACCTCCCCCCATAGCCATGTGGAAGTCTTAACATCCTTGAACAGGAAGTTGGCACCAAAAAAGGACAGACAGAATGATGACCAAATCGCATCATTTCTCCCTCCCATCATGGATTCTAGATTGACAACTATCAAGCTAGGATCACACAGGCAGAGCCTAGAACATTTTTACCTGCCTCTGGGATAGTGTAAGGACAAACTAAAGCTGAGTACATTTCCCAATCAACCCAGAAGCGTTGGCCATCAAGAGGAGGAGATATGTTCAAAGGAGAATGAGCAGGATTGGGAGCCAGCACTCAGCTGAGCTCCCGTACAAGCAGAGGGAACCCCTAAGTCAGGTGGATTCTCAATGAAGGAAGCAAATAGGACTTTTATTGGACTTCTACCGTGTGCCAGGTACTATGCTACCTGCTTTACAAATGTCTCATTTGCTCCTCACAGCAATCCAGGGAGGACATGCTATTGCTAACTTCATCTTATAGCAAGGAAACCAAGGCAGAGACTGAGTGACTTGCCCAGGGTCACACAGCTAACAAGTGTCCGAGGCTGCATGTGAATTCAGGGCTTCCTGATGCCAGGCCCAGCTATCTAACTACTGTATTCCACTAGTGGAGCTTGCCGACCAAACAGAGCAGAGCTAAGGGAAGAGAGGCAGCCAGCTCTCTGAGAGTCAGAGAGAGCCTGGGTTATGGCAGAGTATCCTCTAGTGATGGGCATCACACAAAACAGGTGGGGATGAGCATCAGAAAGACCGCGTCTGGTGCTGATTGCTGACCAGGGTTAGGCACTGCCCTCTGGTGGCTACAGATACTAATTTAAAGTCACATCTGGAGTTCAAAGAAAGTCAAATACGAGATACGGGAGACATGGTTGGTCAACAATCCTCCCTATGTGAGGAACAGAAAAGATCTTGGGGTTTTCACAGACTTCACTCAATAGGAGTCAACGGTGTGATGTAGCTGCCGAAAACGTTATTACAGTCTTAGGCTGTATTAAAAGAGGTGGGGATGGGGGCAGCTAGGTGGCGCAGTGAGTAGAGCACTGGCCCTGGAGTCAGAAGTACCTGAGTTCAAATCCGGCCTCAGACACTTGACACACTTACTAGCTGTGTGACCTTAGGCAAGTCACTTAACTCCAATTACCCTGCATTTCCCCCTGTAAAAAAAGGAAAACAAACAAAAGAGGTGGGGTTTCCAGAACTAGGGAGGTGAGAGACAGTCCAACCATTTGCTCTGGTCAGGTGATATCTAGAGATCACTCTAGTACTTTAATCAGCTATATGGCCCCATGCATAGTGCTGAATTTGGGGTGAAGAAGATATGAGTTTTGAGTCCTGCTCCAGGTACTTAATAACTGTGTGATCCTGAGGAAGTCATTTCACTGTCAGACTCAGTTTCCTCGTCTGTAAAATAGAGATAATAACAATGCCCCCACCTCACAGGGTTGTTATGAGAATCAAGCAAAATCACATATTTAAAGTGTCCAGCAAACCAACAATAAATCATCACATAAATCATCATTGTTGCTGAGTGTGAGAATATCAAACTGCTTATTTCTGCCTTAAGCAGCATGGGGAAGGGCCTGGAGATCTTGCCAGAAGAAGATTCGTTAAAACAAGAACTGTCATGTTAAGCACGGGGAAGAATTGAAGGGGCTCTCACGTAGAGGAGCATAGAATCAGGGGGTCTTAACCATCATTGTGTCTTGGACCCTTTGGGCAGCTTGGTGAAGTCTCTGGACTCCAGCTCAGAAGAATGTTTTCACATGTATAAAATAAAACACGCCAGATTAAAAAGGAAACCAAGTAACTGGAAAAAAGTCATTAAAGCATTTTTAAAACAAGTTCATGGACCCCAAGTTCAAAACCTCTGGAGATTACTTGGCTCCAGAGACAGAATTAGGAATAATGGGCAAAATTTGCAGAGAGATAGATTTGGACCTGATGCCTGGAATGCCTTCCTAACCATTAGCACCATCCAAGCCTGTGAGCTAGGTTGGGGGAGAGTGAGCTCCCCTTCACCTGAGATCACCAAGCAAAGGCTGAATGATGACTGACTCCAGACTCTCTGGGCCGACATAGAGAAGATTCAAGGTCAAGGAGAGGTTGGACAAGGTGGTCTCCAGAGTCCCTCTAAATTCAGCCCTTCTGCATTTCTGTACAGACTAACTCTTGTTCCCGATAACACGCTGACTCCCCTAGCCCTGGAGACCTGGAGGCTGTGTCAGGACTCCATAGCATTTCCCTGCCTTTGTTTCCAAGTCAGACTTTTAATCTCCAGACCTCATCTTCATTTCTGCACCAAACCCATACACACACTGAAAATTTGGACTCAACCCCTGGGACCCGGGCTCTGATAAGTGAGCTTTTATTATACCTTGCTGGTAACCAGACATCCACAACACCCGTGGCCATCTCCACAGCACGCCACAATCTCATGCCTCTTTCCAGCACTCTTTTATGTGTGGTCTTCCTGCATTAGAATAGAAGCTCCTTGATGCCAAGGACTCCCTTGCTTGCTTATACTTGTACCTTTGACACTTAGCATAGTATCTGGAACCTAGTACATGCTTAGTTTATCTGTCTATCTATCCATTCATCCATTTATTATCTATCTGCCCATCATCTATCTATCATATGTCACTTGCCAATCTATCCATCTACCTCTGAATCTGTTACACACCAACATTTGACTCTGAAAATAGACTGACCTCCAGCTCTGACCACAGATGATCTCTGACTCACAGATGGGTCCTTGTCCCAGGTCACAAACTGCCTCTTAATGCTAACTATGTGCCCCAGCTAATACTTATCCCATGACCTTGACCAAAGGCTGACCCCAAATTTTGCACAGTCACTGTATAGGCATGTGTTATTGATGACTGGGGAGGTAGGGTGAGAGTGAGAAGGGCTTACTGAAGCCCATTCCCATGATGAGGGGAGTTGCCACTCAGAGCAAACATACTATAGACATGTCAACCCTCCTCCCCCAAGAAGTTTTACTGATTCCCTGCTGCCACTATGACAAAATACAGACTCTTCTGTTTGCCATGTAATGCCCTTCACAAAAGAAGGCCAAGATGTTCCTCGTGGCTGGTTATTCATTACCCCACTCACTCATGTTCTAGATTCCACCAAACTGCCACTGGCTGCTCACAGTATGCAATGTCCCATCTGCCACCTCTGGGACTTTGTATTCATACCTAGAACAGCTCAAGCACCTAGTAGAGATTTTTCCTAATCCACTCAGTTGTTAATACTTCTCTCCCATCCCCCCAAATCCACTGTGTATAGTAAAGCGAATTGAACAGAATTGGCCTGAACCAAAATGGCACTAAAACGAACCAACTTCAGACAATTCAAACTGAATGGGATGGGATGGGATGGGATGGGATGGGACGATTATCATGGGGAGTATCTGCTGCATTTTTAAATCCTCCCATCCCTACACTAAGGAGGGCCAGGGCTTGGCCAGACTCAGATTTCTTCCTTTCCCTCTCCATCTACTTGGCTTGAATGAGTCCAACTGGACATCTCCATGCCCCACCCCCAACTCAAGACTAAGCTACATCTGTACCCAGGCCTCCTCCTCATTTGGCATCAGGAGCTTTCACACAGGAAGCTAAGAATTCAGCTCAGGCAGTGGCCAAGTGTTTCCCGCAATTTGATTTTCTGTTTTGATACTTAATCAAAAGCATATTAAGCCTATTTGCACAAGAGATGCCTCAGTGCTTCGAGGTAGTTTTTCTCATGAGGCACAAGTAATGGGAGAGGATTGTTTATCCTGACACTCATCATGTTCCAGGTTCTTACAAGACCTGCATCAGTGACCCTCCCTTCCGCCCCCCCACCTGGGAGGACAGAACAGATTGGGAGAGGCCACAGAGTCACTCTGGAACAGAAGAGCTCATTAAAAAAAATTCTGGAAGCACCAGTTTCAGTAGAGGAAGTCAGGAATCTCTCGAACTTGATTTTCTCTCCTCCTCCTCCTTCTTCTCTCTCTCTGTCTCTGTCTCTCTCTGTCTCTGTCTCTGTCTCTCTCTCTCTCTCTCTCTGTCTCTCCCCTCTCCTCTCCCTGTCCCTCTCTCTTTCTCTCTCTCTCTGTCTCTCTCTTCCTCCCTCTCCCCACTCTCTGCCCCCCTCTCCCCCCCTCCTCACACTCTATCTTTCTCACCCTCTCCCCATCGTATTTACTGTCTTTTTCTCTTTCTTCCCCTCTTCTTTTCTTCACTTTGTTTTATCCTTTATTTTCTTTGATTCTCTCTCTCATCTCCCCTCCATTCTTTCTCTCATTTTCCCTCCCTCTAACTCTCTTCTATGCTCATTCCTCTCTCTTTTCTTCTATTCTCTCATTTCTTTTCTTTCTCCCTTCCTTCTCTTCTCTTTTCTCTTTCATTTATTCTCTAGGTATCTTTTTTCTCTTTCATTTCTTTTTTCTTTCTGTCTCCTCAAAAACACACCTTGATGCTTACCCTTTCTGTGTCCCTCCTCCCTCAAGGTATCTGAAAAAGACATCACTGGGCTCTTCCTTCCCTGGTTTCATAGTACTGCCGTCTCACAGCCTTCCCTGATGCCCAGGCAGGTGCCAATCATACCAGTCCCCAACTTAACCAAACAGTCAGCTGTGGGAATGTCCTTTCCTCTGTCACCTGGACTAGCTTCCTGAATCATCTAAGCATCTGAGGTCACCAGCACTGGTTACAATAATCTATGGAGTCTTATAGTCCTTAAACTTTGATCATAGGGTCATACACATTTAGAATTGGAGATGCCCTCTGAAATAATCTACTCCAACCCCTCATTTATAGGTAAGGAAACAGAGGGCTCAGAGAGATGGAGCAATCACTGAAAGTCAGGCACACAATTCATAGGAGAGTCAGGATTTAAACTCAAGTCCTCTGGCTCCAAATCCAGTATCCTTTCCATTGTATCAGGAAGATGCCATCCGGGTCCACATGGATCTGACAATCTTGTAATTTAATAAAGTCTTTACTGAGAGTTTGCTATGGAAAGATCATTAATCTTGGATCTGGAATACCTGTGATGCATTTCAATCTCAGCTCCATGGCCCCAGCTCCTAGGGGAGATAATCCACTGATTTTTGGAGCTTCTGCCCTTGGACCCAACCTAGCTGATTGATGACTTAATGAGAGTAAACTAGTCCACTGAGACCATTATGCCTACTAGCAGGCCTTAGACACAGACTACGCTTCATCTGTAGTCGGTTATTCAGTCAGCTAGCATTTATGAAGTATCTAGTATGTGCTAGGCTCGATGCTCACCACTGAGACTACAAAGCAATGCAAGCAATGAACAACCCCTGCTTTCAAGGAACTCACAGTCTCACAAAGGAAACACATCAAAATAATTAGGTACAAACAAGATTTGCAAGATTCACTGAAGATGTTTCAGAGGAAAGGCACTAAAATTAAGGGGGATTAGGAAAAGCTCTGGGCAGAAAGTGGGATTTTAACTGAGGCTTTAATTGAAGCTTTTACATCTTATCCAGCTATCTAGCCCTCTGCCCGGGGCCCTCTCACCATCCCTCTGCCCCACTTTCTACATCTTTCTCTGGGCATAGCAACCAAATCATTAGTGTCTTTTGGAATGGCCCATCCATGTACATCTACTCATCAGTGCTGTGACTTTGCACAGCAAAGCTCCCTTCCCTGGCCACCATCCCTGAGTGAATTATTTACTGGCTTAGAATTTAAGGCCCTGAGGCCTTTTCATCTTTATATCCCCTGGTACTTAGCACAATTCCTGATTCCGGGCAGGAGTGAGTGCTCAATAACTGTGTTTTCATTCTTTTATGTGACCCTTTTATTAATTCTTAATCACTAGTTTTTCATGCACTGGACTACCCTTGACAAGTTGCTCATTGAAGTGGATATAATAACACCTACCCCAAAGAGTTTTCTGTGAGGAATCTTAAAGCTCCATGGAAATTATATCAGTGATGATTCCATAGGCAGCATTAGACTTCTTTGGTAGGAAAGCGTGTGAACAGTAGCTACAACTGAGAGAGGGGGAAGGGGAAGGAGGGGGAGAGGAGGAGGAGGAGGAGGAGGAGAAGAAGAAGAAGGAGGAGGAGGAGGAGGAGGAGGAGGAGGAGGAGAAGAAGAAGAAGAAGAAGAAGAAGAGGAAGAAGAAGAAGAAGAAGAAGAGGAAGAAGAAGAAGAAGAAGAAGAAGAAGAAGAAGAAGAAGAAGAAGAAGAAGAAGAAGAAGAAGAAGAAGAAGAAGAAGAAGAAGAAGAAGAAGAAGAAGAAGAAGAAGAAGAAGAAGAAGAAGGAGGAGGAGGAGGAGGAGGAGGAGGAGGAGGAGGAGGAGAAGAAGAGGAGGAGGAGGAGGAGGAGGCGGAGGAGGAGGAAGAGAGAGAAAGGGAAAGAGAGAAAGAAAGAAAGAAAGAAAGAAAGAAAGAAAGAAAGAAAGAAAGAAAGAAAGGAGGAAGGAAAGAAGGAAGGAAGGGAGGGAGGAAGGAAAGAAGGGGAAGGAAAGGAGAGGAGGGAGGAGAGGAGAGGGGAAGGAAGGAAGAGAGAGAGAGAGACTGAGAGAGAGAGAGAGAGAGAGAGAGAGAGAGAACTGCACTTGGTGTGAGGGAGACCTGAGTTCAAATCCAACTTACTAGATAGGTGACCCTGGGCAAGTCATTTAACATTTCTGTTTCCTTATCCATAAAATGGAGAATAATCCTAGTGTCCACTTCCTAGTGTTATAAAAATAAAATGAGATAATATTTGTAAATCACTGTAAACCTTGAAGCATTATGGATTAGCTATTATTATTAGATCAATAAGATACTTAGTAAGCAGGTACTATGTGCCAAGTACTGTGCTGAGGCAATCTAGGTTCTAGTCTTGATTCTGTCAGACTTGCTGTGTAGCCTTGGGCCAGTGACTCCCCACTCTTGTCTTCCGTCTCCTCCTTTGTGAAATTAGGGTGTTGACAAGATGGTTTCTCAAGTCCCAAGGGTGATGATTCCAATCACAAGACCATCTGTGGCACTAACTATCTCCACTGACTCAGGAAACTGTGTGACCTTGGCTCACTATATGACCTTGGCCGAGCCACCAGAACTTCCATGTACAACTTTCACTCTTGTGCCAAAAAAATGCCCCCTGGTGATTTCCAGACATGGTACCCAAAGGGTCTTACTTTCAGGTTTTGTTTTTAAGTCCCCAGTGGATAGTTTATGTCTCAAATCCAACAGACCCGTAAAAGTATAAATGAGCATGGAACCAAGAAGGCTCTTCATGGTTTGGAATAAAGACACATATGAATGTATGGCAGAGAAGCCCATCTTTCTCCAAGGAACAAGACAATTTTCCCCAACTTCCTCCATATTTTAGTCAATTCCCGTGGGGAGAAATGGTTGGCTTAGCAAATCAACTTTTTCTAATTCCAGATTTGCTTATTAGTTGAGGCTGTGCACATCTTTTCTCTATCTCTAATCAGGGAGGGAAGAAACATCTGTGGCCACATCTGGCCACTCACTTGAATGTGTATTCCCCAGCCAGGCTTTCCTCCCTGATTTTCCCATCCCAGCTCCCTCTTTTCAGGCTGCAGAGGCTTTGTCAGTGACATTTTTATTGTGCCGTCTGTGGCCTGCTGTCCCTTCTCTCATTTTTGTCCTCTTCCCTCCCTTGGGGAATAAATGATGATGTTTCACAGCTTCTTCCTCTCCAGATAGTGAGACCTTAGGCAGATAGGCAGATCTTACATTCTGCTTCAGATGACCAGTGGATGTTCTCACACCCTCTCTCCTCTTTTCCTCCTCGCTAGGGGCTTCTGTGCCTGGAACTCTTGGCAACCAACTTGGGCTGTCCTGACTATCGCCCAAGGAATGAGCAGTAGCAGTTTGGACCCAACCCTCTCCAAGTAACAAACAAGGCATTCTAAAATGAATTAGCTCAGCCTCTAAACCTGTCTTTCGACCTTCCAATCAAACTGGCCTACTTGAGATTCCTCAATCTCCCACCTCCATGACTTTGCACAAGCTGTTTCTACCACCTCACCACTGCCTCTTGGAAACTCTAATTCCATTCAGAACTCCGATCAGGGGCCACCTTTGAAGCCTTCCCTGATTTCCATAGTTATTAGCGTTCTTAAATTCCTTTGTATTGACTTATATAGATTTCGTATGTACTTATCCATGTACTTCTTCCTCCTTACTCCTCATCCCATCCCCAGCTTACTCCTCCTTAAGGTCTGGGAATATTTATGTGTTGTGTGTTTTTTCTGTTTTTGTTATTATTGTTGTAGTTGTTTTCAGCTAAGTAGACAGAGCTCTGGACTCAGAGTAAGCAACAGCTGAGTTCAAATCCAGCCTCAGACACCTACTACCTGTGTGATCCTGAGAAAGTCACTTAACCTCTGTTTCCCTCAGTTTCCTTAACTGCAATAATATCTACCTCTTAGAGTTGTTGTAAGGATAGGATGAGATAAGATTTGTAAAGTGCTTGGCAAACCCTAAAGCTTTATACAAATTTTAGCTGCTAGGATATAATTCAACAAAATGGAATGGAATCGTCAACCCCGACAATGGCCAGGAATGGTATTCTAAAGTGAAAAAGAGAAGGAATCTGGTTCCTAAGGAAGCCTGAGTTAAATTTGTTCTTCAATCATGTCCAACTCTTTGTGACCCCATTTGGGGTTTTCTTGGCAAAGATACTGAAGGGGTTTGCCATGTCCTTTTCCAGCTCATTTTACAGATGAGGAAACTGAGGCAAAGTTAAGTGACTTGCCCAGGGTCACACAACTAGTCCATGTCAGAGGTAAGATCTGAACTCAGATCTTCCTGAGTCCAGGTCCAGAGCTCTGTCCACCGTGCCACCTTGTTGCCCAAGTTAAATTACCCAAGTATAAATACACGTCTTCGACCATTATGCATTTTTTTAGGTTTTCTCTAGTAATGGATATGGCACATCCTAAAGAATCTAGGCTCTCCTCATTCCTTCTTGCTTGGGCTCAAACATTTAGTGGATGAGGAATAAGATGAAGACTTCGGGAAAATTATAGAGTAAACAAAATTTTCCTCTCCCAATAGAATAGAAGCTTCTTGAGGGCAGGGAGTACTCCTTGTCTGGCTGTGTCTCCCCAGTGTGTACCAGGGCCTGGCATCTATATAGCAGGAGCTTAGTATATGCTTGCGGATCTAATAATCAATTCCTCATCTCCACATTCTGAGCTGCATGCCATCTGTACTTCTGCCTCATTAGCCAATCAATCACCAGGAGTAAAGAGAAATAGCTCATATGTCTAGAATGTCCTCCTCCCATCAATCTCATCTCATTTGATTTTCACAGTAAGTCTGAAGACAAGTCAGACTCTATTACCCAGAATGTTGGTGCTCAGAATCAATTCATTTGAGGGGAGCAGAAGCTGCCAATGGGATGGGAGATGAACCACAGCAGGGGTATGACCCTCATGGCACCACACAGCCAGAGATGGGAGGAGGATTGCCGATGAGGGAAGAAAAACTCCCCCTGGGATGTCGGTGCCCAGTGACAAAGCCCCCTTCACCATACCCTAACTATATCTACTTCTGACTATACCTACTTCTTGAACCATGAGCAACTCATAGCATCAAAGATTCTATGAGCTTACAGGGATACCAGAAGTCATTTAGTCCAACCCATTTAGTGATTTTATAGACATGCAAGTCGAGGCCCATGGAGGTTGAGTGCTTTGTCCGGTGTCACATAAATCAGCATTTGAGTCCAGATCCTCTGACTCCAGGGTCAATGATCTTTCCAGTGTACAACACTGACTCTGTTCTTCCTCCTCCACCCTAGGCAGTTTTCTAAGCCTGGCAGTTATCAAGAAGTGACCAGTCTTCATTGGATGAGGGAGCTTTCTCTCTCTTACCTCAATTAAACCAGAGTTCACAGTATCACAGAATTTTAGAGCTAAAGGGGGCCTTCTGGTTCATGGACAGGCAAAGAGAATCCTCCTTGTAACATGCCTGATAAGTCATCACCTAGGTTCAGCTTAAAGATCCCAGTGAGCAGCCATCATCTTAAGGAGGGAACATCCTTCATGAAAGTGGTGGCCAAGCCTCCCTCCACTGCCCCAATGCCAGCCAACTAGCACTCAGAAGGCAGGCGAGCCAGCTTAGCTGAAGCAACAAGGCACATGGAGGGAAAGAAGGGAGGCAACGTGTCAGGCAAGTCAAACCACCACCACCTTGACCATGATCTCACCTGAGACCCTGATATAGATAGTCTAGGAACCTAAACCCAAGAACCGTGGGACTAGCGCAGTACCCTCTCCTCCAAAACACCAGACTGGCTTCTAGCTCTGCAGTCATCATCAACAGGAGAAATCACTGTGGAGAAGGGGCCCACCTTCTTCAACACGACAAGAAACAACTGCTGACACCCAAACATGGATGGACACAAGAGGCTTGGCCTGGCAGCACCTGCAGATCCCTGATCTTGCTTTTAGCCCAGCCCTCATAGCCATCATATGGAGAGGCGATTTCTGTAAAGGAGGAGTCAGTCATCCTCTCCAATTACCAACCAAGTGCCACTCACAGGGTAGGCAAGCCAGCCTAGCCGAAATCACAGAGCCTCCTGAAAGCAAGATGGGAGACATGTGGGAGGCAAGTCAAACCACCACCACCACCTTGACCATCATCTGCCCACAGATCCTGATAGATATAGCCCAGGACCCTGAACCCACTAGCTTTGGGAGGAACAGTGTTTCCAGCCCGGCATCAAATGGTTCAACACCAGAAACTGATAGGATTTTGTCATGATGCATTGCTGCTGCCCCCTAAGAACCATGGGGACTCCCCATCTGATTTGCAGCCTAAATATTCCCTTCCCCCATTAAAGTGTGAGCTCCTTGAGGTCAGGGATTATCTTCCTTTTCCATTTGTACCTTCAGCACACAAAACAGTGTTTGCACATAATTCTTATTAAAGGCTTTTTTCATTCATTCAGTGAAAGAAAGGCCTCAACCTCCTGAGGCAGACCCCTTCCACTTTGGCAAGGTTTTAATTAAGAAGAAACCCTTCACTTGCTTGAAGACAGTTCTAACTTTCCCCATTCCTCCTGCCATCACGCCTGAATTTGCCCCATTGAGCTTCCAACCAATAGTTCTGGTTCTGCCTACCATGATCAAACACCAAAAGTGTAACTCTTCTTCTATGAGATAACCTCTCAAATGCCTGAAGACACCCATCATGATTTTCTTCTGTGGACTAAACTTCCTTCAGATCTTTCACCCAGTCTTCAAGACAACGACTCAAGGCACTTCCACTACCTTTCCAGTTCATCAACATCCTTCTTAGACCATGGTGCCTAGAAGAGAACACCATGCTCCCAATGAAGTCTAACCAGGTCAGAGGACCAGGGAACCAGGACTTCCCTCTTCTTGGAAGCAAGGTCTTTTCTTTATTAGCCTGGAATCATCTTAGCTTTTTGATTGTTGTCTCACACTACTGATAGATCAACAGCAAGTTTACAGGCTGTGAGAGCCCCCTGATCTTTTCCATACTAATTGCCATCTCTCCAGGTTCTCCCACTCTGTACTTGAGTTGCTTTTTGAACCCAAGTGTGAGTCTTTACATTTAGTCCTATTGATTTTCATCTCAATTAGATTTAGCCCAATGTGCTAGCCTGTCACCACCTTTTTGTCACCAATCCAATCCTCTAACACGGTAGCCACCTCTCCCAGCTGTTTGTCATCTTCCATTGGATTTAACAAAATAATATAATAATAGAGAAGACTACGAAGAGAAAGGAGGAGGAGGACAAGAAAAATGGATGAAGAGGTGGTAAAGGAGGAGGAAGATTAAATTATAAATGGTGTGGGAATTAGGGAACCCTTCTAACATGGGTACTCATTATACATCCTAGAGATATAACAAGGTAAGAAGAGAAAAATGTAAAAATGACTTCTAACAAAAATTAAAGACATTTACATCGTACCATTTTGAATGAGGAGATAAGAATTTCTGACGTCAAGGTCATCCTGGTTTGATAAAGAAGACAGAATCTCTGGGAAGTTCCAGTTTGGAGGTGAAGACAAGGTTCTTATCTTTGAAGCATTTAATCTAGTTGGTGAAATACCAGATAAACATGAAAAACCACATACTGCTTGTGTTTTTCTTTAATATGTATTTTTAAAAAGGTAGCACCCTATTTCTGATTTATGTTCTGCATGTGGTCCCAGATGGGCCCTAAAGGAGGCACATGGGAAAGATGATGATGACTTTCTGAGCCTGGACCTTTGACCGTCCATCTGAGATGAGTGAGATGAATGGTCCCAGGACACAGAAGACTCATTTGATCAATTACATGTTGTCATCTAGTCCTTGAAGTTGGCCAGAACTGATGCTATCACAAAACGCCCTAGTTTCAGCTAAATTATGAAGGAGTATGGCATGAACAAACAAAGGAGCCTAAATTTTATGTGTACGTATACATATAGTTGTTCTTCAGTCATTTTTCAGTTGTGTCCTACTCTTCATGACCCCATTTGGAGTTTTCTGGGCAAAGACACTGGAGTGGCTTGCCATTTCCTTCTCCAGCTCATTTTACAGATAAGGAAACTGAGGCAAACAGAGTTAAGTGACTTTCCCAGGGTCACACAGCCAGTAAGTGTCTGAGGGCAGATTTAAACCCAAGATGAGTCTTCTTGACTTGACTTAGCACTCTATTCACTGAACCACCTAGCTCTATGTGCATATGTATACATGTGTGTATACATATATATGGGGGAGGGGGGAGAGAAAGAGAGAGAGAGAGAGAGAGAGAGAGAGAGAGAGAGAGAGAGAGAGAGAGAGAGAGAGAGAATCATAGAATTTGAATCAGAAGCAAAGTCAGATGACATCAAAGCTAAAGCTAACCCCTACCTGAACAGGAATCCCCTGATATGAAGTCACCCACAGTGAGGGCATACTGCCTCCTCACCACTAGAGTTAGAGTTAGGCTTAGGGCAGTGCCCCCTTAGAGCACTGAGGCAAGTCCTACATTTTTCACAGCATCGTGATTTCAGTCATCAGCTCAGGATAACTCAAAGAATTCTGGCCTTGGAGTCAGAAAACCTGGGTTCAAATCCAACCTCAGCCACTTATTTGCTGTGTAACCTCTGGCAGGTCACCATTTATCGCTGTGGAATGACAAGATCTGCACCACGGGCCTCACAGTAGAGTTGTGGTGAAGGTGCTTTGTAAGTCATAAAGCTCTTTATAAAGTGGTCGATTCTTACCTTGCTTCTCCAGGACCACAGAAGTCTTAGTCATCCAAAACACAACCACAAAAGAAGCAAAGCAAAGAAAAAAATTATGTTTGAAAAGATAAACAGCTTTATCCTTTCAAGATCTAAATAGTATTTTCTATAAATGGCTAAGAAATTATTTCCCAGTAGAAGTGAATAGATTTTGTGAATTTTGTGAATACATAAAAAAATCATTTGTAATGATTACATTTCTAATTAGTATGAATCCAGGCAAAGCGAGTATTAATCTGTTCTCTCAAGTAGGCAAATATCTCCTCCAGCAACTTGGGCAACCTTATTAAATTTAATTATAAATACCTTTATCAAGTGTGGAGGAGCATGTAAGTAGAGGAGAAAAGAATAGAATGCAAGTTTCTCATGGGCAGGGACTGTTTCTTCCATGTCTACTATAATGCCCAACACACAGGAGGTGGTTAATAAATGCAATGTTAAATTGAACTGAATTTTATCAACATATATACACGTGTGTGTCTATACGTATGTGTGTGTGTGTTTCTATGTGCCATGCCCAGAATTTAGTGACCAGAGTTAAAGTTACTATACTGATTCTTTGGGATGGCCAGGAAGGATGCTGCCAGCTGCCAGCACAGCCCCAACCAGGCATTTCTCCTTGGCTTCTGTGGCTGCTTCAAGTCTCAGCTACAATCCATCCTGCTTCAGGAAGCCTTTCTGGCTCCATTTCTTTCAAGGGCCCTCTCTCTGTCCATTATTTCACATTTGTCTTTTATATAGCTCGATTATACAGAGTTGTTTGCTCCTTGTCTCCCCTGTTAGACTGTGACCTTCTTGGGAGTAGAGACCACCTTTGCTTTTCTTTGTATCCCCAGCACTGAGTACAGCGCCTGGCACACAGTGGGCACTTTATAAATGTTTATTGACTTGGACCCTGGACAAGTCTCTTAACCTCTCTCTGCCTCAGTTTCTCACCTATAAAACAGAAACATTAAAGATCTGTTCACTAACTGTCAGTGGGCTTGTGAGGATAAAATGAGAAACACACATAAAGTGCTTGGCAAGGCCTAAAACGCTTTATAAATTCTAGTCATTGTCATTTTTCTATTCATTCATTTGTTTATTCCTTGATCAACGCAATCCCCAGTCCATTCAAGTACTGACATATGTGTTCACAGCACAATCCTGGGCTCTGAAAAGTTAATGAGGCACAGTCCTTACCCCCAAAGAATTGACCCAATAGTGAGAATAAGCTGAATAGTAGGGACAAGAAACGCTTCAACAACTCTCTGTTAGGGTTATTGTTGCTGTTCAGTCATCGTAGGTGTGTCCGGCTCTTCACGACCACATGAACCTCTGTCCATGCGGTTTTCTTGGCAAAGATACTAGAGTGGTTTGCCATTTCCTTCTCAAGAGGCAAACAGAGGTTAAGTGACTTGCCCAAGGTCATGCAGATAGGCAATTTCAAAGGCTGAATTTGAACTCAGGACTTCCTGACTCCAAATACAGCACTCTATCCACTGTACCACCTAGCTGCCCCCAGTGTTAGGGTAGGATATATTAAATATGTATTCGGGCAATTTTAATTCAGAGTAGAGTAAGATAACTGCAGATTAAGTGAAGATGTAGAATTTATTTATCTATGTATATGTTGTTTCTCCCAGTAAAATGAAAGCTCCTTAAGGGAAGATATTATGGAAGGAAGGAAGAGAAGGAAGAAGGAAGAGAGGGAGGAGAGGAGGGAGGGAGGGAGGAAGGAAGGAAAGAAGGAAGGAAGGAGGGAGGGAAGGAGAGAAGGAGGGAAGGAAAGAAAGAAGGGAGGGAGGAGGAGAGGGAGGGAGGAAGGAAGGAAGGGAGGAAGGAAAGAAGAGAGGGAGGAGGGGAGGGAGGGAGGAGAGGAGGGAGGGAGGAAGGAAGGAAGGGAGGAAGGAAGGAAGGGAGGAAGGGAGGGAGGGAGGGAGGAAGGGAGGAAGGGAGGAAGGAAGGAAGGAAGAAGGAAGGAAGGGAGGGAGGGAGGGAAAGAGGAAAGGAGGGAGTGGAGAGTGTAGCAGAGGTTGTAGATTCCTCTGAATGCAAAGAAAGAGCGCTCTCCCTGCCGTCCCCTCCCCACTCTCCAGCCTCAGTACATCCTTCACTCAGCTGCCAATGTGACTCTCCTTAAGCACAAATCTGGCTGTGCCTATGTTCCAATCAATAAACTTGCCTGGCTCCCTATTGCCTTTGAAAACAAACAGACCATCTGCTGGTCAACTTTACAAGCTTTCCCTGCTTGGCCCTGGCAGAGCTTCCAACTCTCATGGGCTCTTACTCCCTCTCCAGCATTTTTCCATCCAGCAAAGCTGGCCTCTCTTTGCTTCTCCCAATGTTCCTCCATCTCTTGTCTCTGGGTCTTTGCAATGAGCACTCTCCATGCCTGGAATGCCATCTCTCCCTGCCTCTGCCTCCTCAAAGCCCTTTCCTCCTAAATGCAGCTCACCGCTCTCTGCATGAAGCCAGTTCTTATTTCCCTGCCCCCCTACCCTTCAGTGTCCTCCTTTCCCACTTATTGTATCTGGTCTCATTCATAGAGCATATGTTCACATATATGCATATTATGTATTTCACATATACATACACATGTGTATCTTACCTCTCCTCCTAGGCTGTAAGAGCATGCTTAAGAGCAAAGATCGCTTTTGCCTTTCTTCGCATCTCAGCATGGTGCCTGGCACATAGAGGGCAGCTAATAAATGCTTCATGATTGATTCCAGGCAAGAAGAAAGTTCCCTCCCTAGAGGAACAATGTGACATAGGGCAAAGAGACCCCAAGAAAGGGATGATGCACCCAATGCATCAGAGACTACCCAGAACTGTTCAGTCATTCCAGAGTCTTCATGACCCCATTTGGGCTTTTCTTGGCAAAGACACAGGAGTAGTTTGCCTTTTTCTTCTCCAGTTCATTTTATAGATAAGGAAATTGAGGCAAACAGAGTTAAGTGACTTGCCCAGAGTCACACAGCTAGAAAGGGTCAGAGGCCAGATTTGAACTCAGGTTTTCCTAACTCCAAACCCTGAGCCCTCTCTACTGAGCCAGGGTTACTCCCCCAAAAGATCTCACTGTGTTGACACTATGAGACACTTCTCTCTCTCTGAAAATTCATGTTGTTCGTGTTCAAGGTGGCGGTCTGAAACTGGAGAATACCAAAGAGTCATTATATATAATCTACTCCCTGTTCAATTAAGGCTGAATTGCCAACTTGTCCAGAGCAGGTGATATTTCTCATACTATATTTAAAGATATCATGTTTTAAATATTTAGATTGAGCCGTGACTATTTTAGAAAGAAATAATCAAGCTTGACCTTGAAGAGCCCATTCTTACATCCCACCCAGGGGGCTCTGGCACACGCTAGTGATTAAGCTCATCCCGCAAGAACCCCAAGAGATCTCAAAGGCCAATGAGTTCCCATTTTAGAGATGAGGAAATGGATTCCCGGATAGATTAGATTACTTATTTAATAAACAGTCGTGGATTCACGGATTGTCTGATAAGGATTTGAACTAGGTCCATCTGAGTTGAGAGCCAGTGTTAATGCTTTTGTACCATACTGCTTCTTTCTTGGGAGAGTAGGTGTAGGTGTAGGTATAAACTCTAGGTGTAGGTGTCTGTTTACGTGTACACGGACATGTATACGTGTGTGTGTGTGTGTGTGTGTGTGTTGTGTGTGTGTGTGTTAATGCAGGTTCAAAATAATAGAATAGTGTCATGAGAACTAGATATTCCATTTGAGTTGTCTCAGGAACATTCCAAAGCTCACCAGGCAGGATAAGGTACCTGACATCAAGCTCCTTTCTTGAGCTGAACTGCCAAGCATTCAAACTCTACAACAGAGAGCGCAATGCCAATGGGCCAGCCATATTGTTCGAATGCCAAAAGTATGTTTGCCTAAAAGACTATTTCATGCAAGGCAAATGCTCATACAGAAGTCAGAAGAAGCAATGCAAGGACACTCTCAAGGTCTCTCTGAGGAACTTTGAAATCAATTGTAAGACACGGTACAGGACCAGCCAGCATGGCATGCCAGCATCAAGGAGAAGCTGTGTCTATGAGCAAAGCAGAATGACAGGAGCTCAAAAGAAACATGAGATGTGCAAATTTGGAGACATCTCCGCTCCAAGTGTTCATGTGGACTGTTTGGGCCTGACTTGTGGTAGAGCCTTTGAAGTTTCTTTTGGTTGGATCAGCTACAAGCAGACACATTGTACTTTGACCCCAACCTAGTAATGTCACTTTGGTCCTCTTCAAGAATGAAGAACAACCAACCAACCAGATATTCAAAAGAAAAAAAAAAGAACAGAGTGAGGCCACCAGGGCAGTGCAAACACTCTGCTTATCATTTAGGGAGCAGCCTTAGTTACTGGTGGGGTCAGTTAGTGTGGCATGAACCTCATTCCAGTCATGGAAAAGGGAGAGCCTGAGAGATTAAACCACACAGCATTGCCATTTGATTTTTGTTTTGTTCTATAAAAGGACAACTCTTTCCTAAAATAACAGTGTTGAACTACTCCTTCAAAAGATAAAGCATATGGAATTTATCCAAAAAAGAACCCCTATTGATTTTTTTTAAAAAGCAGAACACCTGAGTATAGTGAGGCACTCTAAACTGAACTTGTTTGTACACTAGCCCTCAGTGTTTCTCAGAAGAGATCATTATTGATACATGAGTAGATAGATAGAGAGATAGACAGATTGATAGACAGACAGATGGATAGACAGAGACAGATAGACAGAGAGACATAGACAAAGATAAATAGATGATAGATAGACACAGACAGACATAGACAGATAGAAAGATAGACACAGAGATAGATACAGAGATAGATAGATACGTGGATAGATAGATAGACAGATAGATAGATAGATAGATAGATAGATAGATAGATAGATAGATAGATAGATAGCAGCGTATGTTAATCAGAAATAACAAGATCCCAGGGTTTTAAACTTGTTTAGGGGTTTATTGAGTTCTCCAACAAGGCACCCCTCCTTGCATGGGCATAGACTCCCCAAAGTGAGTTTACATGGGGGTTACACATACTTAAACAAAAAAGGGGGGGAGGCTTCAGGCAATAGGAGATTGGGAGGGGATGTTTTAAGAGCAGGCTAATTACCTGAAAGACCAACCTGATTCCTGAAATCAGAGAACCTTTGAAGCCTCCCTGAAAAGATGTTACCACACAAGATGTTCTTATGGAAAGATCATTGGGACAGAGAGCATGGCAAAGAGATCCTTTAATTCGTGAGCCAATGCTTACCACAAGATGGAGGGAATTGGGCTAGTTTACCAAGATGAAGGGAGCTATGCTCAGTTTTTGATCTACAATCAATAGAGAAATGATAAAGACATGATAAATAGATAAAACGGTGGATAGAGAGATAAATGGATAGATGGATAGATGGATAGCTCATTATTAAATACTTACTATGTGCCAGACACTGTGCCAAATGCCGAGGATAAAAAAAACAAATGAAAAGACAGACCTTGTCCTTAAGGAGCAAATGGGGGAGGCAGTATATGAGAGGAAGCTAAAAGGAGGGGGGACAAACTCAGTGAATGGACGGAGAGGCCATGGAGGTGCAGCTGTTAAAATATGGGGGCTTATGATGGGTTTTCTTCTTTAAAGCAGTTAACATTTCCATCAAGTTTGGGAAGATGCCTTTGTAGTAAACTAGCAAGCAGATTCCATCCTTTCCAAGAGACAAGAAAAAGACCCAACACCTAAAAATGCTGCCAACACACGGCAGGCACAGGAAATGGCAAATAACCAAAGCGTCATCATTTCTTAGCTCACAAGACCAACTCAAAGGCTTCCAAATGCTTTTCTCTTGCTGCGACATCCCAAAGCTCAATGAGGATATGTGTTTATTTAGAAAAATAAAACCTATAATGTGTCACCAAGGCAGTATGAGCCTGGGGGCAGGAGAAGGTCCTTTAATCCTGACTTGTTAAACAAAAAGGAAAGCTGTGAACAAAAATGGTAGTTTAGGAGGCTGTTTATAACTGCAGAGTCCTAGCTGTTGATGGCGTCACCCTGCCCAGCTACATCAAGATCATTGCCATCCATAAACATAGCTCTCCAAATGGAAACAGCCCCAGCAGAGAAGCTCAGTAACCGTTTACAAATGGGAGGGCTCCTCAAAAGCCTTGGCTGGCTGCACTTTGGTGCCCTCCCAAGGGGATGGAGGAGGTGAGCTCGCAGGGCAGTGTGGTGCAGTGGGAAGGGCCTCGAGTTAGCGTCTGATGGCCTGGTTTGAACAGTGGCTTCCTTCCCATGGATCCTTAGGCAAGCTGCTTCCACCCTCTGGGCTTCTGCTAAAGGAGGAGGTGGATTTGGGCGACCTCTGAGAGCCTCCCAGCCCTAAATCCAAGAGTCAGATGTTACCCTTCTATTGCCACGAGAAAAAGATGTGATGATGAAGAGAAACAGCACCAGAGGATTATCATGGATACCTGAGGCATTTGGATGCAGAGGCAGTGCAGTCTAATGGGAAGGGTCCTGATCTAACTCAGAAGATGTGGGTTTGAATGTCAAGTCTGACACCCGTGAAGCCTCGCTCAGCTCGAGTGCCAGCTTCTACATAATGTGTTTTCTGGCCGCTAGGTGGCGCCACAGTGGACAGAGCTCTGGACTTGGAGTCAGGAAGATTCATCTTCTTGAGTCCAAATCTGGCCTCAGACACTTACTACATGTGTGACCCTGAGCAAGTCACTTCACCCTGCTTGCCTCAGTTTCCTCATCTGTAAAATGAGCTGGAAAAGTATTTCAACAATCTGACTAGTAGCTGCTGTGGGGGTGAAAGACCAACACAAGCCCAACAACAAGCACGCTACCAGCATGCTGCCAAAGCCCAGGTTCTTTTGATCTGCTTTACCAAGGAAAGCGAAGTTAAGGGGTTGACAATGTCACTTTAATCCAGCATACAGATATCATCCACTTAGTTCAGGGGGAAAATCCAGCACCCTGAACTTCAGAGCAAATACAAACAAATTACAAACGTGCATTTATAAACAGACCAAATACAACTCATAGTTGCCAACATCTAGATTCAGCCCAGGAGCTCATGACAAGGGCTGGCCCAGAGTCACTCGTGCCACCACCGCTGTGGGTAAGAGCTCCCCTGGTTTTATATCTTTTTCAGGGTCAAGGGTGAGTCACACATTCGACTCAGCCACGTGACCTAGAATCATCACAAAGAGGCCACTTAAACCCATGTGGTCTAAAAGCCTCTGATGTCCCAAACATGTCACTCAAACTCATGTGTAAACTAGGCCCTCCCCTGAGGCAAGGAGGTCACCAAGGACTCTCAACCTAATCAAGGAAACAAAGGCCAAACTCTTCAAGGGCACTTGGTTGAACTGAGTGCTAAGAGCCCATTTTGTTTACCAACACAAGAAGGAAATGGTAAACCACTGCAACATCTTTGACAAGAAAACCCCAAATGGGGTCATGAAGAGGTGGACACCACTGAAATAACTAAATGATTGTTTGGGCAATTTTCCTGACCTCAAACCTACAATGGCCTCTTTGCAGCCTCCACCCACTCACTGTGCCCAGCTCCACACAGAACAAGTCCAACATGTCAGATCTTCAAATCAGGACAGCTCTCGAATCACGGCCCCTGAGAATTCTCTTCTCCAGCCTAAATGCCCTCAGTTCCTTCCACCTGTTCTCATATAACACAAACCTGGGACCCTTCATCGTCCTTATCTTCCTCTCTGCACCCTCTAGCTTTCGATGTCCCTTTTCAATCATGGCACCCAGAACCAAGGGCTGATGAGGGCAGAGGACAGTGGGATTTCACCTCCCTAATGCTTTTTTTTCTTTGTTTTTTAGTGTTTTATTTTTATTTATTTAATATTTTTTAGTTTTCAGCATTGATTTTCACAAGAGTTTGAATTACAAATTTTCTCCCTATTTCTACCCTCCCCCCACTCCAAGATGGCATATATTCTGATTGCCCCATTCCCCAGTCAGCCCTCCCTTCTGTCACCCCACTTCCCCCCATCTCCTTTTCCCTTACTTTCTTGTAGGGCAAGATAGATTTCTATGCCCCATTCCCTATATATCTTGTTTCCCAGCTGCGTGCAAAAAACACCTTTGTTTTGAGCATCTGCTTTTAAAAATTCTCTCCCCTCTTCCCTCCCCACCCCCTCCCTAAGAAGGCAAGCAATTCAACATAGGCCACATGTGTATCAATTATGTAAAACCCTTCCACAATACTCATGTTGTGAAAGACTAACTATATTTTGCTCCTTCCTGTCTTATCCCCCTTTATTCAATTTTCTCCCTTGACTCTGTCCCTTTTTGGAAGTGCTTGTTTTTGATTACCTCCACCCCCTATCTGCCCTTCCTTCTATTATCCCCCCTTTTTTATCTCCTTCCTCCTTCTTTCCTGTGGGGTAAGATACCCAATTGAGTGTGTATGGTATTCCCTCCTCAGGTCAAATCTGATGAGAGCAAGATTCACTCATTCCCCCTCAACTGCCTCCTCTTCTTTTCCTACAGAACTGCTTTTTCTTGCCACTTTTATGCGAGATAATTTACCCCATTCTCTCTCTCCCTTTCTCCCTCTCTCAATATATTCCTCTCTTATCCCTTAAGTTGATTTTATTTTTTAGATACTATCCCTTCATATTCAATTCACCCTGTGTCCTCTGTCTATATGAGTCCATTTTCACTGCCTGGCCATGTTTCCAGCCAACTACTTGATCCTTGAGTTTTTCGTCGGGGTATGACTGCTTGTAGAGTACTTTGTCCCAAGCTTGAGGGGCTGAGCTGTTGTTTTCAGAGCTATTTCTACATAGCAAGCTCTGCCACACTAGCGCTCCTCCTCCCCCAAGAACCGCCAACTCGGACCGAGACTCAGATCTAAGCAGGCTCTGCACGCCTGGTCTGATCTGCCACTTAATTCCTCCCACCAGGTGGGCTTGGGGCCGGAAGCAACTGTAGATGTAGTTCTGTGACTGTACCACCTCTGCTGACCCAGCATCGGTGGCCAAACCATGAACTCCTTTAACTCTGTTCCCGCAGTTTTTCCCACTAACCTTCTCTGTTGTCTTTGGTGTTTGTGGGTTGAGAAGTCTGGTAACTGCCACAGCTCACTGATACAGGGCACTACAGCCTGTTCTGCCTGGCTCCCAGTCTGGTTGGTCCTTGCATGGCCCACGCTGGGCTGTGTTCTGCTCTGCTCCCATCTCCATGGGCCATAGACCTTACCCAGTGACTATCCAGGGTGTCCTGGGCTGGAGCCCTGCTTTCCTCTATTATTTCGTGGATTCTGCAGTTCTAGAATTTGTTCAGATCCATTTTTATAGGTGTTTGGAGGGTCCTGGGGGAGAGTTTTAGGCAAGTCTCTGCTTTCCAGCTGCCATCTTGGCTCCGCCCCTGAACACAGCCACACCTCTCTTAACAAAGCTCAAAAGCCCACAAGCTTTTTGTGCTATCCCATTATACTGCTGACTCTGATCGAGCTTGTGGTCCACTATAGCCCCTAAATCATTTTCAAACCGACTGTTCTCTAACCATGCCCTTCCCATCATACCCTAGTCACACTAATTTTTGTACAGGACTTTAGATTTGTCAGGAAAAGTTTCTTATAGGATATTCTCTCTATTCCTATCCGGTCACCTGTGGCTCAGTGATCCAAACATAGGGCCAAGAAGTCAGGACTATTGCTTTTATTTCTACCTGAATCCCCTAACTTGACCCTATTCATTAATTACAGATTAGAATGAGCTGCCTTTTAGGGAGTGAGTTTCCCATCCCCGGAGGCTAGATGAAGTCCAATTAAATAATTCCTTATATCCAGTGTATATTTTCCCTGTGCTTACACACACACACACACACACACACAAGATGCCTCCCTTCTAAAATGTATGCTTGCTGAGGGTAGGGATGACTTTATTTTTAATCTGTATCCCTCACGCCAAGAACGATGCCCAGCATTGATTGGGGCATTTACACACAGGAACATAAGAGAAGAGACTTGGCTATGACTCAGTTCCCTTTGGCTACTGAGGACCCAACCGAGGCCTGCCTAGTGCTGTCTTCAATTCCATTTCCAAATGCCCTGAAGAATGAGTTTGAGGCATTTCTTTGGGGAAAACTGGCTTTTGGTCTAACTAGTTTCTTTCCTAGATGTTTTTCAACTAATTCTGAGGCTCTTGCAGAATAAGCACACACACACACACACACACACACACACTCATGAATTCCAGCTCAAACCAAGCAAGGAGGGGGAGGGAAGCCCACACTTGATGAGTGGTTCACTCTGGGGAATGACAAGTCAGGGTCAGGGGCCCTGGCTCCCAACTGCCTCCTGTTAACCATGGAAGCCTCCAATAGGCCGAGGAAGCTTTGGCAATGGGTTCCTGCCCTGTCAGGGGATGAACTTGGGAACCACTGGCACCAGGACGGGGAAAGAAAACAACCCGTCTCCATGGGTTATTTATAGGTGTCTGGGGCTGCGATGACATAACATCCAAACACGCAGTCACATTGGTGAAAAATCAGTCAGGCTGGTGGGTGTGGCATTGTCAAAACAACCCCACCAAGGGCTGTAAAGGCTGCAGGGCCTGATGGGAGATTTGGCACCTGGGCCTTCCTTTCAAAACCAGGTTTCCAGAATGCAGCCTGACTCCATTCCCTACTTTCTTCAATTCAGTTCAATGTCATTTGACAAACTCTTACGAAGCCCCTCCTCAGGGCGAGGCTCTGGGGATGCAGACTCTTTTCTGTTCAATCCAACACCTACCACATGTAAAGGATTGTGTTGGGCTCCAGGAGTCCCTCAAGAAACTTACCCAACATGCGATCAGGGTCACAGACCCAGAGTTGAAAGGAACCTCAGACAGCATCCATTTTACAGGTGAGGAAGCTAAAGGCCAGAGAAGTTGAAATGACTTTTCCATGGTCCCGTAACTGCTGATCCTCCGATGCCAGGATGAGTGTCCTTTTCCCTAGGCAGAGCTGCCTCCCACATGTTAAAAGATAGCATGGTAGTGTAGAAAGAATGCTGGTTTTCAAAACAGAAGACCTGGGTTTGAATCTAGTTCTGCCATCTATATGACCTTCGGCAGGATTCTTGGCCTGCCTGGGCCTCAGTTTCCTCATCTGTAAAATGGAGGTGGTCTCTGGATTTTCCTCCAATTAGAAGTTTATGACCTAAGCAGGAGTGTGCTAGAGCCTGCTCTGACTTGTGAAAGCTGATTGTTAAATGTTTAATGTGAGCATTTGTACCACAGAAAACAACACATGCTGCAAATCCAGGTTTAATTTAGTGTTTGTTGATTGTCTAGGCTTAAGAAAATGATACAGCCAGGGTTAATGATGCAGATGACACTCAAAAGCGTGCCCTGCATACAATTTTTTCCTGGAGAACCAGCTGTTAAACATTTACCAGCACGCCTCTGAAAGCGAAAATATATTCAAAATAAATACACGGTGCTTTCTCTTCTTTCTCTTTTTGGGGGGGGAGGGGGGGAGTGGGAGGTGGAATGGTGATGGGGGAAGGAAATGTAAAGCCCAAAATGGAATAGGCCTTGCCTTCAACAAGCTTACTTACATGCTACTGGAAACTACAGGTGCAACAGATAGATGGAGGTCATAGTGGCTAAAGTGCTGGGTCTGGAGTTGGGAAGACCTGAGTTCAAATCCTGCCTCACATACTTATTAACTGTGTGACCCTGGACAAGTCACTTCACCTCCATCTGCCTCAGTTTCCTCAGCTGTAAAATGGGGTTAATAATGGCATCTGCCTCACAGGGTTGTTGTGATGATCCAATGAGTGCCTGGAACATTCAGTCTGATTCAGGAAATGTTTATGAAGCATCTATTATGTGCCAAGCACTGCGCTAAGTGTGGGGATACAAATAAGAAAAAGGACAACAGCTCCTGCCTTCAGGGAGCTTACAATCCAAAAAGGGAAGACGACACATACAAGGAACCTGAAAAGCTGGGGCTTGGGAGTGGGAGGGAGAGTATGTAGTAGGTGCTTAATAAATGCTAAAAAGCAGGGGCTTGGGAGTGGGAAGGGAGAGCACATAGTAGGTGCTTTAAAATTGCTCATTTCCTTCCTTGATTTCTTCCATCACCCTGAGAATCAGGGAATGTCAGGTTTTTTTGTCAGAAGTGTCACCATCTGGTCCCACCTCTTCATTTTGCAGGTGAGGGAACTGGGAGCCAGAAAGAGAGAAATGAACGTGTCCAGAGTCACCACAGCTGACCAATGATCCGTGGAGCTGGGCCTGGAGCCAAGATCGCTGCCTCCCAGGCTGACGCTCTTCCCACCACATCAGTCTTGAAGCTCTCTTTGAGGAAGATCATCTCATCCAAACATCACGGCCCCCAAAATCATAGTCATTGTAAGATTAGGGCTTGTGTACTCAGAAATTACATGCTGACAGAGAGCTCCTGTGAAGTCAGCAATATGTTTAAATGGATTTGTATTTTGCTCATCACAGTAGCATCTATTTACATTTGAAAAATAGGAAGATGTCTATGTGCAAGACAGATCATTTATTCAGTTGACAGAAGGTGTGTTTGCTTAATTATAAGACTGAGTCACTGAATGAGTCATGGATTGAGTTGGCTCAAGTCTCCTCTTCTGGCATGAAGCCTCTCTCAGGATCCCAACAGCTGCTAGCGACACCTCCCATTACCTGCTGTGTATTTTGTGTATCCTTCTCCATGTCTGTTTGGTCTCACCTTTAGAATAGAAACCTCTCGAGGGCAGAGATTATTTCATTTTTGTCCCTGTAATACCTAGCATATTGTCTAATTACAATAAGTCCTTTAAAATGCTTGGGGGTGGATAGATGGATGGATTAGTGGATGGTTGGGTGGGTAGGTGGATAGATGGATGGATGGGTGGGTGGGTGGATGGATGGATAGATGGATGGACGGATGGATGGATGGATGAATGGATGGATGGGTGGATAGATAGATGGATAGATGGGTGGGTGGGTGGATAGATAGATGGATGGATGGATGGATGGACGGATGGATGGATGGGTGGGTGGGTCGATGGATAAATGGATGGATGGATGGATGGATGGATGGATGGATGGATTGGCTAGCCTTTCTGTTATCTGTTCATTTCCACTCAAGGGGGTGGCCAAATCCCCTACCACTAGTCTTGCTCCTTTTCTGGAATTCCTCATGGCTTGAATCTTCTCTACTACAAACTTCCATCCTTCACACAGCCTCATTGATTGGCACCTCCCCTACCTCCTAGTGACATCAAGGGGTGGGAAAACTCTCTGACTCACCGGAGCAAAGCCCACCCCTCTCAAAAAAACATGTGGCTCTCTCCCACATCAGTGCCTGAACTTAGCAACAGTCTGCTGCTATCCCAGACTGCTTCCCTAACATTACACATAAAGATCTCACTTCCAGAGGTCATTTTTTTTTAAATTTGGAAGAACAGAGTTTAAATTGTTTTTGTTACAATGTGGCACACTGGGCCTTTGCTGCTCACTGTCATCACAAATATTGTTGCTTCCTTCGTGTTGCAATCTCTTGTTTGGCAAGACTGCCTGCTTCTGTGACTTCGGTTGTAGTGGTAGCTTGGAACAAGGGTCATGTTTCCCTGTTGCTGCCCATTTTCCTGCTCCAGAAACCTTGGGTAGTTATATAAACTTGTGGTGATATTCTCCTACCATCCCCTGGCCTGGAAAGATTATAAGAGGCTGCAAGAGTGCTGGGAAAAGGAAGGAGCTTCCCAGTGGTGGGAAGTGATGCCATGGACCATGGCACACCAGGCCCTCCTATCTTCCACTGTCTCATGTTCATTGTTTCCATCACACTATCTATCCATCTCATCCTCTGCCATCCCTTTTTCCTTCTGCCTTCAACCTTTATCAACATCAGCATCTCTTCCAATGACTCTTGTCTTCTTATTATGTGGCCAAAATGTTTAAGCATCAGTATTTGACCTTCCAGTGAATAGCCTGAATTAATTTCTTTAAGTTGTGACTGATTTGATCTCGCTGCCATCCAAGGAACTCTCCAAAGTCTTCTGCAGCACCACAATTAGAAAGTAGCAATTCTGCAGGGCTCACCTTTCCTTATAGTCCAATTCTCAAAGCCTTACATTGCAACTGGAAAACCATAGCTTTGACTACACAGACCATTGTCAGAGGTGATATCTCTGCTTTTTAGTATGCTGTCCAGATTTATCACAGCTTTCCTTCCAAGGAGCAAGCATCTTTTAATTTTACAGTTGCAGTTATGGTCTGTCATGATCTTTGAGCCCAAGAATATAAAATCTAACGATGCTTCTGTTTCTTCTTCCTCGCTTTTCCAGAAGTGATGAGACCACTTGCCAAAATCAGAGTTTTTTTCTTTTATGAGGGAGGCTCAAAATCTAATTATGTTGGAGGACAAAATGGGGTGCTTGAGGGAGTCGTATCTTGAATGGAGCCAGGTTTCCAACCGTGATTATGGTGTTTAGGGTGCTTCTGCTGGGTTCCTGGAGTGATGTACGACTTCTAATTAAGCCCAGTTACATGAAGAGCTGTGGTCACTCCCATAAGGCTAGAGGGAGGAAGAACCATAGTATAATCATGAAATTTAGAGTTGGGCCCAGTGTGGGCATTTTGTCAGAGTTTCTGGATGCCAAAGGACATATTTGAGCATCCATCCCAGAAGGAGCTACCCTAGAATGTCCACACCTCTGAAGAAAAGAATTGCCTAGGAGGATACAGGGTTGGGATACGGCCAGCAGAGAGCCTTGGGAGGAGACTGGCAGAATGCTATATACTGTGGTAGAGACAATCCGTCATAGCCATAGATGAAGCTCTTGGGCACTCCCTGCTGGTAGGAAGGGAGAACTACAGGAAGAGTAATACAGCACGGAGGGCACATGCAGGAGAATCACAAAATTATAGCATTAGGAAGGGACCTCTGCAGCAATCTTTTCAGAACCACACGAGGGTGTTCTGACAGAAGGCCCAATCATTGAATGTTCCAAATGCTAAAGGCTGCACTGGTCCAAAAATTATTTTTTAGCCCGTGTTGTTATCCCTATGGGCTCTAATATAGATTATATGTATTTCCACTGGCCTATAAACAAATGCAGCTTTCTTTGAGTCTTGTGAATTGAGTACAAAGAGAGCTGGGGACAAAACACTGAATGGTGTCAGATAAGGACTTCCAAGACTGTGTGGGTAAGGATAAAGAACTAAAGAAATGAGAAGATACCAAATTAGAATTAGGCCCCTTATGTGAGGAACCTCTAAGAAAAGGTCACAAATTATCACCTCTAACTAGAGATTACTCCAAAATTCGTATGTCCAATGTCTCTTTCACGTTCTAGGCCAGTATAAATAATTGTTCTAACAAGTAGAACTATCTGAATGTAGAATGGGTTATCTTGGGAATTGGAAATCTTTAAGCAAAGCCCGTATGATCATTTGTCAGGGACATTTTGGAAGGAATGTTTGTTCATGTATACGTCGGACAGGAAACCCTTCATGAAGAATATGGTGCTTTCCCTGTTCCTCATTCCCCCATCTGCTGGTTGGCCAACCTCTGTACATAGGTCACCACAATCTCTCTCCCATGCATCTTCTTGTCTCTAATCACACGGCTACAACACAAGTCCAACCTCTACTGTGTGCCAGGTACTGCGCTAAGTACTGGGGAAAAAGAAAGGCAAAAGAAAGGCCTGCCCTCAAGAAGCTCAGAGTCTCATGGGGAAGACAACGCATCAAAAGAAGCCATCTTCAGGAGGAGAAGAGGGAGGGGAGGGAGGGAGAAAAAATTGGAACTCAAAATCTTATAAAAAGTGAACGCTGAAAATTATCTGTACATGTAATTGTAAAAAATAAAATCCTATTTAAATAAAAAGAGGCAGAGCTTTTCTTGAAAATTGTAAACAAATGAATGACCTAAAAAAGAAGCAGAAAGGGGGAAGGGGGAGGAGGGTACCTGGTACGGGAGCGCTGTAGTTGGAAGTGATCTAAGGAACTGTGGGTTTCAGCATTAATTTAAGCTTTCACTGATGAGTTTTGGGAGATCATGAAGTCCAGGAGAACAGCCAGGTGAGAAATAAAGGGAAATGATATCTATAAGATGGAGGTGAAGGAGAGGTACATTCCAGGCATTTGCCAATGCAAAAGCATGGAGACAGGAGATGGATCAGCATATGTGAGGGATGGAGAACAAGCCAGTTAACTGAAGGGGAGCAGTGCCCGACAAGAATGGAAAAGTAGTGGGAGAGCGGGTGGTAAAGGGCCCAACAGAAGATCTTCTATTGAATCCTACATGCTAAAGAAGCCACCAGAAATGGCTGAGGAGGGGAATCACATAGACAAATTATTGCTTAAGGAAAATTACTTTGGCAACAGTATGTAGGATAAACTTGAGTGGGAAGAACCTAGAGGCAGGGAGACCAATTAGGGGGCTGTTTCTATAATCGAGGCTCTAGAGGACAAGGTGGCTGTGTGAGTGATGAAGAGTCAGATGGGAAAGATCTCCTAAAGGTAGAAACAGCAAGATTTGGCAAGTGTTTAGATGTGTTTTTTACATTCTGTGATATCCAACTGGCTTCCTTACGGCACCTCAACTCTGCATGCCCTGAACCAAAACCACCATCACCCTCAATTTCCTTTTTTCTGGTGAAGATAACCCCATGGGACAAGTCATGCAAATCTATAACCTTGGAGTCATCTTTGATTTTTCCCTGTTCCTCATTCCTCCATCTGCTGGCTGGCCAGCCTCTGTACATATGTCACCACAATCTCTCTCCCATGCATCTTCTTGTCTCTACTCATACTGCTACCACAAGTCAAAGCCCCTCATTGCCTCTTTGCTGGAGAATAACCTATTAAGAGCTTTCCCAATGTCTAGCCTCTCTCTTCTTCAATTCATCACTACAATGGTGAAAGAAAAAAAGGAAGGAAGAAAGGAAGGAAGGAAGGAAGGAAGGAAGGAAGGAAGGAAGGAAGGAAGGAAGGAAGGAAGGAAAGAAGGAAGGAAGGAAGGAAGGAAGGAAGGAAGGAAGGAAGGAAGGAAGGAAGGAAGGAGTATCTGTCCCTATCACTTGGAATCACAGAATTCTTACTGATTAACCTGTTTTCAGCTCTTAGAGGCTCCATGAAGATCATATTTAGTCCAACCACTGACCGCAATTTTTCTTTTATTTTCTTGGTTCTTTGGTGGATGATTTTAATACCTTTCCTTCCCAGAAACTTCTCACTGACTCAAAAGACCTCAGTTTATGCCAGACTATCACTCCTTTCCCCACCTACCCCACAATCCACAGCATCCAAGACTAGCTTGGTTTAGCTTGACTAGGGTGAATCTCTAGAATGGAGATGGCCAGCTGCCAGAAAGACTAGTCAATCAATCAATCAACTCACACTTTTATTAAGTGCCTGTAGTGTTAGGTGCTAGGGAAACAAAGACCAGAATGAAACAATCTTTGCCCTCAAGGGAAATTCTGTGTGTGTGTGTGTGTGTGTGTGTGTGTGTGTGTGTGTGTGTGTGTACATAGATAGATAGACAGACAGACAGACAGAAGGTAAATCAGAGGTTTATCTAGACTGCAACCAGGAGGGAAGAGAAGCTTGAGAGGATTAAATTAAGGGGAAAGGAGCGGGGGCACTAGAAAAGGTAATCCTTGTCCTCGAGTTTGAGAAATTAACCAGAGTGACCTGATCGGCAGACTGGCTTCCATAACTCTCTGCCCTCCAGATTTACAATATGGCTCTCTGTGCATCTCTTGCTCTCACATGGCCTGGGCAGACATAACTCCCATGCCAGTCATCCCAAAATCCACAAGCCAATTTGTATCATAAACACGATTAGTTCAGCTTGAATTCATTCTTCTCATGTAGACCCAGAAATGAGAAAATAGAATCTGGAGCTACTGTTCCCATGCAGCCAGCTCAATTTTCCAATCCAGAGGCTGGAGACTGACGTTGGCAAGTCATGGGAATGTGAGACCTGGGAAAGAAGAAAACAGCACCAGTGAAGGAAACTGATTTGCCAGTGTCACACTATTCATTACGAGCTGTCACTGCCTTGAGCATTGGCGCCATGTAGAAGGCACCAGAAGGCTGAGGGGAACTGAAGCTCTTGTCCTCACTCTGCCATGGATCTGGAAGCCCTAGGAATGTGAAACACCCAACATAGTACCACGTTTCCACAAGGAGAGTTTTGCCAATCAACACAGCCAAGTGCAGCCACAGTACTCACTCATGAAAACCAGCAGAAGAATCCACCTGTTGCTAGTGATGGCTCATACAGACCTACTTTCCTCTACCTTCTGAGGTCTTCCTGGCATTGGTGTTATTCCAATCTGTTTCATTATGGGATTTAACACAGTGCCTGACTCATAGTAGGCACCTAATAAATGCTTGTTGACTTTGGCAGGACTGCATCACCCAAAGAGAGAACATGGCCTCTCAGCTGTTCTCTCTGTGTCTTCTCCCTCCAATCCATTTTTTTAAATTTATGGAATATAACAAGCATTTCCATAACACAGTACAATGGAAAAGATGATTGCACATGAAACTGCAAATCTACTATGCCCAACTTGTGATTCCTTTCAAATACACAACACAACTATCAGTTAAATTTCTTTTTTCCCCAGTTTTTCCCTACCCCATCCCCCTGCCCTGGAGATGGCTACCATTAGACACAAATAGGTGTACACACACACACACACACACACACACACATATGTGTAAAATTATTCTATACATACTTCCATTTGTCAGTTTTTTTCTGGATGCAGATAGCATCTTCCTTCACAGGTCCTTTGTCGTTAATTTGGGTATTTATAATAGTAATTCTTAAAGCAACATTGCTGTCACTGTATTCAATATTCTCTTGGTTCTTCATTATTTCACTAAGTTTTTCACCGTGTTTTTCTAAGATCAAGCTCAACATTTCTTACAGCACAATAGTATTCTATCACAACCATATATTACAACTGGTTCAGCCATTCCCCAACTGATGGGCACCCCTGAAATTTCCAATTCTTTGCCACCTCCAATCTGTTCTTCACATTTCTGCAAAGTGATTTCCCTAAAAACCATGCTACTCCCCTCCTCAATAAAGTCCTGTGGCATCTTGTTAATCTAGGTTCAAACACAGATTCCTTTGTTAGTCATTGAAAGCCTTCCCAACCTTCTTAGACATTGCTCCCTTCCACAACCTCTATGGTTTAGCCCAATTGGCCTTCTCATTGTTCCTTTCCTATAGCCCTCAATGTCCTTCCAGGCCTTGGCCCAGACCATTGGCCACGTCTGAAATGCTCTCCTTCTCACCTATGCCTTTTAGAATTCTTCCTTCCAAGTTCAATTTATGCATGGCTTTCTACCTGCCCTTTCTACCACATGTTACTGCTTTCCCCAGGAAAACTACCACAAATCGACTTTATATATACATACATATTATATATGTGTGCGTGTGCGTGTGTGTGTGTGCGCGTATGTGTGTGAACTTACATATGGTCCCTTACAATAAAATGTGAGTATTTCATTTCATTATTTTCTTTGTGTTCTTAGTGATTTGCATAGATCCTGACACATAGTAGGTGCTTAATCAATGTTTAACTGTTGTTTAATTGGTTGATCCTTGTAGCCACGCATAGCCATATGTTCTCAGGACATGACTTCTATGGGCCCCATCCTAGCTCTAGGGTCACATCACTGTTTCCAGACAGGGTCTTTATCTCTCCCATAAGTCTTTATCATATGTAGATGCAGATGTAGATGTAGATGTAGGTATAGGTGTAGGAGTAGATGTATACATATGAATCCTCTCTATAGAAACCCTGACAAGCAATCATTCAACCTCTGCTCAACAGCCCCGGGCAGGAGGAAATCTGTTTGTTTCATAGAGGATTAGAGATGGCGGTGTTGGTCCTGTGTCAGATGTTTCTGCTGGCAGGTCATAGGTTCATGTCTGGGCACAATGATCTGAGACCAAATTTGCTCTAGAAGTGTTAGGCCAGCAGCATAAAAATGAGACTTGGTTCATCTGGATCTCCCAATTTTCTATCTAGGTGAACAGAACCAATATCTGACATCAGGAAAAGAGGAAAAAGTGGAGGTAGAGGATATATTAGGAAGGCAGAATTTATGATTTCAAAGAGAATCTCATATGTGCCTAAAAGGTCCGGAACTGCAGGATATAAGGAATTCTCTAGGCAGAAGGCAGGAGAACTAAAGCATGTATTTACACTCCACAGTAACAAGCCCACAAACCAGCATCCCCATTTTGATATTTTGATCAAAAGCTTCCAGGCCCAATAAGTCCGCCTCACAAGAGTAACCAGGAGGCCACAGAGAAGCGAGATTGTATAAAGCAAAATCGTATACATGCTTCCCCGCTATGGTAAAAAGATTACCCACTAGCCTCCAGTCAGCTCTGCTACCGGCAGCTCAGCTTCA
The DNA here is from genome assembly GCF_011100635.1 of Trichosurus vulpecula. Taxonomy (NCBI): domain Eukaryota; kingdom Metazoa; phylum Chordata; class Mammalia; order Diprotodontia; family Phalangeridae; genus Trichosurus; species Trichosurus vulpecula. The sequence continues at coordinate 436,918,406 of NC_050575.1, read as the reverse complement.
GCTGTAGGCCTCTCTGGCTCCAACCGGAAAAGGAAGAGAGGATCTTCAAGCTGTCCTCTCCCCTCTTATAGAGTTTTTGACATCATCAAGCGCCGCCTGAACGACCAGGGCCGATTGGTTCTTGACTTGGCCCCTCCCCCTAGCGTAGACCAGGTTAACACACCTCCCCTCAGCCAGCCCCATGACTCATCACACAGGAAGTTCTCTGATTCCTAGCATCGTCACTGGGCTTCCTGCCCCAGAAGAGCAAGCCCCAGTGTCCAGGGAAGCTCAATGAGGTAAGCTGAGTCATTCAAAGAAAACAAAGTCCATTCTGGTTACAGAGGAAGATGAAGCGGAGAAAGGGGAGGGGGTGGGAAGAGAAAAGAGAGCCCCATTTGATGGGGAAGGACATGAGGAAATAGCTTATTCTGAAAAACAGGAATGGTTTTGTCCAGTGGAAGGCACTGCTGTCATCACTAGTGTCATTATTATAGGTTGCTGAGGGGAGATAGGTGCATTTAAGGCCATCTTCAGGCACAAGGGCCAGCCATGAACTTTTTCAAAAAGTATCCCTTGGGGCCATCCCAGAGTCGGCATCTCGGTGAGGGGAGTGATGGGGCTCCCTGCCGAGGGCACTGCTCATGCTCTATTAGAGGAGAACAGGGCCACAGGTCAGAAGGCCCCTCTCAGGTCAGAAGTTCCGGCCCTGCTCTGAGCCTGGAGCAGGGAGGACGTGAAGGAGGCTTCTCTCTTCTTCCCCTTCAGGGACCACATGTCCCTGGCACAGGGGGAGAACCGAACAGGATGTGTGCAGCATGTATGAGTTCCCAGAAAATCGAAACCCATCTGTGACCTTTCTATTTTTAAAGTCCCATCCTTTAGGCTCTAAGGGCTCTGATAAATGAGGATTCAGCAGTTTTTTACATGTTCAGACTGCCTGAAGTCCATCTGAAAATAACAAATATCTTTAACATTTGTAGTTCTTGATGTTATCCAGAGCACTTGGCCATTATCTCTCTGATTCTTAAAAGCAGCCCAGCAACAATCATTAAGCTCCTGCTGTGTACACAGCATGAGGCTAGACCCTGGGAGACATACAGAGTGAATCAGACAGGACAAAGTCCCTGCCCCCACAGAGTTTAGGGTCTTCAGGGTGAGCTAAGACATCAGAGCCAAGGTCTGTAACTGGGACAATTACATAATCAACATTTTTGAAGAGGAGACTGGGATGCATTCTATGTAGAACCATGCCTTTGTTTGTTCCAAACCACCAAATCAGGGAGTGAGAGCTGGAAAGGACCTCAGAGGTCATGGATCCCACCCCTTTCATTTTGCAGGTAAGGAAACTGAGGGCCAGAAATGGGAAGAGAATGGCAGAGCCAAGATTCAGATCTTGCTCCTCTGTCTACTTTGTCTTCCTTTCTACTGTGTGACACTTCTAACAGATAGACAGACCAAGAGCTGAGCTTGGGGGACATGAAAGAAGGGCCTTCTGCATCCCACATACATTATCTGCAGAGGGGTTGTGGGCATTGATAAGGCATTGATAAGAATCCTTCAAAATCACCACCACCATCATCATCACCACCACCATCAGAAGCAGCAGCACCACCACCACCATCATCATCATCATCATCCTCACCACCACCACATCATCATTATCATCATCATCATCATCACCACCACCATCACCACCACCATCATCATCCTCACCACCACCACCACCACCACCACCACCACCATCATCATCTCCCAGATTTTATGATCTCCAGAAATTCATCATTCTGCAAGATGAAATTGAGTCTGAAACTCACACCTTCAGCACCTCCCACCCCTGGGGCCCCTCCTTCCCTCTGGCTGGAGAGAGTGGGGGTAGACACCTGGGAGCCTCTTCCAGACTCTTCACCATTTAAGGAGGGACCCAGGGAATTCAGCTCCTCATTTCCCATTCAGCCAACCTCCTGGATTTCCCAATCTCATCATTCTGCCAGATAAACTCTCCACTTTGCACCTGTGCTCTGCCTGTTTTCAACTCCACAGAACAAGATGCTGCTCTAGGTTAAACTCACCACCTCTGATCTCATCACCACTCTGCTAACTCTATCCTTGATGGACACAGCCTCCTCTCCTCTGGCTGGAGGACTGGAGGGCTGGAGGGCAGAGCAGCAAACTCCTCCCAATGCCTTCCTTTATTGCGGGCAGAAGCTTCTTTGGCTCACTCCATGAGGGGCTAGGACTGTCTTTCTCTCTATTACTTTTATTCCCTGTGCTTAGTACAGTGCCTAGCACATAGTAGGTGTTTAATGGATTGAGCTGGATGAATGCCAGGCAGAAGGGCCTGAACATCATTCAGTGGGCAATAGGGAAACGCTGAGGTTTAGGAACAAAGGAATAACATGACCCCATATACGCCTAAAGATTATTACAGCAATGGTTTGTAGTAAGACACGGATGCAATGAGCTCTCTGGACAAGATGTTGTTATCATCCAGTTAATGTGTAATGGAAGAGCCTTTACTGGGATGGTGTCCATGGGAAGAGAGAAGAAGGAACAAAACCAAGGGATACAGTGGAGGTAGAAGCAACCAGACATTATGACTGGAGATGAGATGTGAGGCACAGGAAGGGAGATGCTTGGACAAGGGACAGTGAGAAAGATAGTCATGGGCTGAGCAAAAGCTGCCTCTCACTCCCGCTAAGGTATCACAGTGACTGAGGCTTGTAAATACCCCGAAGCAATCCTAGTCTAAACTTAGATCAGGTGTGGGGAGTCGGGAAGGAAACACAGTTGGAATAGGTTTTCATTAGCAGAATGCTTCCCCACTACAAGCTTGTAAAACCCAGCATTGGGCAAGCCCTGGCATTGGTGTTCTGTTTGTGGTACCTGTCCTTACTTTAGAGAAGCAGGTTATTATTGTATCAAAGAGAGTTGTACAATACCATTGGATGGGTTACTGAGCCAAATGAACCCAGAAACCCATCACTCTTTCGTTTGATTGTGCATGCTGGCACATCTCCCTCGAAATCTGCCCCCTTCATGTCTAAGTACAGAGAACCACAGTTCATGTCATTCAGAAAAATGAACTATGTTCATGAAGCAGGGCTTTGGAAGTTGCCAAAGGATGGAGACATGGTGTATTGTGGCAAAACAACTTCCCTGCCTGGTTGTTTTCCCATGTTGACTATTGCCACGAGCCTTTTCATATCTCTTTTCACCCTCCCTGTTCAATACAGACACCATAACACTGTTTTAGGGGCTGAAAAGTGTGACCAGAAACATACCAACCTACAGCTTGACTAAGAGAGGAAGAAAGGCAGAAAGAGAGATTAGGAAGAGGAAGGTGGGAAGAAGGGAGGGAAGGAAGAAAGGAAGGAAAGAAGGGAGAGAGGGAGTAAGGAAGACTGGGAAGAAGAGAGGGAGTAAGGGAGGGAGATAGGCATTCAGCAAAGGAGGGAATATATCAGAGGATGAATTAACCCATGGGACCATCATGAGGGGTATGTACCTGGAGCTCCACTAGAAACTTCCAGGGGCTATAGGGACACGGTGACTCATCACTGAATACATCAGAGATGAGCTCCTTGGCTGCTTCTGGGTATGTGGTTGCTTAGCACTAAAGGTCTTAGAAAATTTGATATCACAAAGTGATCCCCTTCAGCCAGAGGAGCCATTGAACTTATTGTACCTTTGCAGAGGAAAGAGAGCTTCCTTTTCAGTCCCTTGGTTGGATTCTTTCATGTGGTGAGCAGTGCACTCTGGGGGATGCTTAGACACTTTCTGGGCTGAGTCTAACAGTAGTTAGCTTGATCCTCATTTAACTTAAGTTTTACTGTCAGTGTGCGCTTGTAAAATATCTTAATTTCTTTCGTGTATAGGAAGTAAGTGTCTGTCCCACACCTGAATGATATTGTATGGTGAGTACTTTTCTTCCCACCCTTTTCAAGAAACCTGAACAGGAGCCTAAACTTGAGCTCTAAATAATGTGTCCTGATGGCACTTGGGTGGGTGTTTAATGAGCCAAAGACTCTCCTCTCATTAAACAGTAGGCTCCCCTCAGGATTCAAAATGGCATAGACATCATTCTTGGTTCCAAAGAAGAAGGGTCTATTAAGGAGGAGTAGGTGATATTCCCAAGAGCCCAGCAATGGTTCCTCAAGAGCAAGGGAGGGTGGACAGGAGGAAGGAAAGAAGGGATGAGCGAAAGGAGGGAGGAAGGAAGGAAGGAAGGAAGGAAGGAAGGAAGGAAGGAGGGAGAAGTGAAGGAAGGAAGAAAGGAGGGAGGGAGGGAAGAAGGGAGGGAGAGAAAGGAAAAGTGGAGAGAAAAGACATTTGGCATCTGGAGAGCTGGATTGGTGTTCCTTCTTTCCTACTTACCAATTGAGGGGCAGCATGAATCAATCAGTTAATTTTTAAAAAAAAAAAATTATTAACACTATGTGCTAAGCACTGTGCTGAGCCCTGGGGATAAAAATATCCCCAGAATCCCCAGAAAGAAAGACAATCCCTTCCCTTAGGAGCTTGTATTCTAATGGGAGGAAGAACCCTGGCTTTGCCCTGAGCCCATGGATCCCTGGGCTCTACCACACAGTAAGAGTGTGATCTTGACCAAAATCCCTTTACCTTTTAGAGCCTTCTGAAATAATAGCAATATCACTGCTCACTTCCCAGCGCTATTGAGAGAATCAGATGAGTTGCTGAAGGTAGGACAGCTTATAAATGAAAAGTGCTAATTCAATATGAAGGCCCTGGAAGCAGAAAGTCCTATTTGGAAATCGATGTCCACACCCTTCTGGCTCATGCCTGTCTGTTGGCGCAAGGTTAGTTTCAGGAGACTTTAAGACAAACAAAGCCCCCGCATCTGACTGGGGCAGCAAGGAGCACAGATCTATCATTTTCAGAATTGGATTTTGTTTCATTAAGTCTTAGATTCTCTTCCCAGCATCCTCACTGGTGGGTGAAGGGAATCCAGGCAATTTATTTTTCTGCTTCGTACCCTCACTTGTCTGGGGCAGTGTCTCAATGACACCAAAACAACAGTCTCATTTAATCAATTCTGTGGCGGGGTGGGGAACCATTAACTTAGATGTTGCTCTGCATTGCCTGGTTATTCAGTTAAAAGGGTTGCCCTGAGAGCCCTGCATGGGCAGATTTTTTTTTTGCTTGAGACCCATGATTTCATTGTTTTGGGGGCCTCCCAGCATGGGAATTCCCTCCACTGATGCAACTCAGCAAGTCATCTGTAATCTACTGTGGAGAGTTGCCTAGGGCACTAAAAGGTTCATTGCCCAGCCCATGGTTACTCAGCTTCTATGAAAGAGAGAAGGGATTTGAACCCAACTCTTCCAGGCTCAGGACTGACATTTTTCCCATTATGACACACTGTCTCTTAGAAACAGAAGAGAAATAATAAAATCTTGCTCTGGATCAGACTTCCTTATGAAATAAAATGGTTCAGAGCAGGGGTGGGGAACCTATGGGCTTAAGGCCACATGTGGCCTTCTAAATCCTTAAGTACAGCCTGCCTTTCGACTGAATCCAAATTTTGATTTGTTCTGAAAAATTTGGATTCAGTCAAAGTTAAGGATTTAGGATGCCACATGTGGCCCCAAGTCCATAGGTTCCCCACTCCTGGTTCAGACTCTAATAGGAGGAGCAAGTAGGTAGGGATGAGCGGGGGGCATCCAGGGAATCAGAATGCCTCTGTCCAAAGGGAAATAGCATCTCCAAGTAGCTGTGGGAAGTGAGTGGGCTGTGGGAAAGATAAGTAATTGTACAGAACCCAGGAGAGTGGACTCCGTCTCAGAAGACGGAGCTTTGGTTAGTAGCCTGGGCACCCAGATGAGGCAGCGTATAAGGCACCCCAAACCCACTCCTCTCCATCCCACAGGCTTGTGTCCGGTTCTGAGCATGGCATTCTGGAAAGGACATTAATAAACTGGAGAGCCTCCAGAAGAGAGAAGTCAGGAGGAAGGTCTTGGGGACCACACCACGGGGCCCATGTCACTGGCAGGAGCTGGTTTATCTCCAGCCTGGAGAAGAAGAAAACTTAGAAAGAGATGGCTGACCTCAGATATTTGAAAGGTTAAGACATGAAAGGAGGATCTAATCTGTCCTGCTTGCCCCTAGAGGATAGAACCAGGAACAATAAGTGGAAGAAGATGCAAAGAGGCAAACTCAGGCTCAAAGTCAAGAAAAAAACATACAAACAGTGCCATCTCAAAATGGAATGAGATGCCTTGACAGGTAGTGACCTCTCCAGCATTAGAGAGCTTCAAGTGAAGACTACACATGACTTTTGGCAGATATCCCAGAGGTTATTTTTACTCTAGTAGACTAGACTAGCTGGCCCCAGTGTCTTTTTCCATTTTAGAGGTTTTTATAATTGAGTGATTTTTTTTCCCTGCGCACCCCACCTCCACAATTTTAATGTGTGGGTGATTCCCCTTTCTCTTCTGCCCATCTTGAAAATTAAGAAAATAAAGTGTTCAGATGAGTAAAAAATCATGTGATTCCCCAATTAAGAGGTTCATCTTAGGGAGCTAAATCTAGGACAATTTTGTTGGTGCTGTTCTCTGTCACCAACGATCCTGGAATGTAATGCCCATAAAGGAGCCTAGAAATCCAGCCCCTTCCATTTACAGCTGTGCACACTAACACTCAGGAATGAGAGAGATTCCCAAGTCACACAGCTACTTCACAGGAAAGCCGGGGTTGAAAATCACCTTGCATAATGGAGTCCAGGCTCTTTCCGTTAAAAGAAATCGTCTCATTAGCCCAGCCTCCCCTTCCACTCCATTCCTTATTATGTTTCAAGCCACCTGGGAGGAACTCTCACGAAAGTCAACCAGAACGATTACAGGGTGAGAACACAGGGTCTGGGGGGAAAGCAAAGCCATCCTGGAGAAAAGGCAGGAAAATGAGATGAGTTTAACTGACTTTTTCTACAACAATGACCTTGGTTAAGTCCCTTCTGCAATTTGAACTCAAATCTTTCAAATGAAGAAGCTAAACTAGTGTTTGAGAAGGGAAAGAAATGGTTTATTCTGCTTGGTCTCAGAGACCAGAACAAGGAACAGTAGGTGGATGTTTCAGAGAGGCAGACTTTTGGCTTGACGTGAGGAGGAAAAGGGCAGCTAGGCAGCACTGTGGATAGAGTTCCAGGCCTGGAGTCAGGAAGACTTGTCTCTCTGCGTTCGAATTCGGCTTCAGACATTTTTTAACTGTGTGACTCTGGGCAAATCACTTCTCCCTGTTTGCCTCAGTTTCCTCATCTGTCAAATGAGCTGGAGAAGGAAATGGCAACCACTTCAGTATCTGCCAAGAAAACCCCAAATGTGGTCATGCGGAGTCAGACTGTACTGAAATGACTGAGCAAGAACAAAGAGAAAAGCCCCTACTAAGGGGTTAAAGTACACATTAGCTTAGAATTGATCAAAAGGGCCCCCTAAAGTAGTGAGCTCCTCATCAGTGGAGATCTTCAAGAAGAGATTGGATGGCCATTTGTCAAAAATGTAATAGGTGGATTCCTTAAGAGTTCAGGTCAATCGGCTCCTAAACTCCCTACCAACTTTAACATTCTGGGATGCATGTGCATGAATAGAGGATCTCCAAGGTGTCTTTCTAGCTCTAACACTGTGGGTTCTATGGGATTTTGTCTCTCAGTTCTGTGCCTTTACATGGACTGTTTCCTGTGTCTGTAATGCCCTTCCTCCCCACCTCCACCTTCTGGCTTCAGTTGGCACGTAATGGACACAGTCAATGCTTATCAATTTTCAGCAAGTGGGGTCCAAGACCAGGTCTCTTTAGCTCCTGCTTTTGCTTGTGCTTGCCAGAGCCCTACATAGGCCGCTCAATGCCATATGTGAGTATGGCAGAAATGAAATTGCCTCATAGAAGCAATCTCGGGGAGCATGTGCTAATGATCCTCCAACTGGACTGCATCACCCAATCTCCTCAGTGAGCGTGCACTACAAGTCTGGGCATGGAGTGAGTGCTCCAGAAACATTTACTGATTGGTTGGCAAGTCAATTATCTGGCTGCTTCCAATATAATTATGTATATTAAACATCCAAGTCGATTTTTTTATTTCTGCCTCCAGATGTTGGGCATCATGTTGACACAGGCAGAAACATCCTCTACCAAAATGTGAAGGATGCAGAATTGATCCTTTATGCCTTCTGCCTTCTGGGCCACCTTGTTTTCAAGCCCTCCCCCCCCGCTGCCACCTTTGCTCTGAGGCAACCAGTGTTCTCCTCTTCCCCAGGCCTCTTCCTATCAGAGGAGGAAAGGATAGGTTGAGTTCACTCACCATGAAAAAGGCTAGGAAGTTAATGTGAACCTTCCACCCAATTATTAAATGGGTAAGGGGGAGTCTGAAGAGAATAGTGTTTCATTCAAAGGAATGGAGTTTTAATTGTGGAATTCCAGGCTGTGGGACAAAATGGTAGGTAATATATTTGGAAGACAAAATGGAGCCTTTCCGGAATCTCTCGTATTATACAACCACCCCCTTTATTTACAGGTAAGGCCACAGATTGTTGAATATAAGATAGTTTTGTGGGGGTCAGGAGACTTAGGGTCAACTCACTACATATTTGTTAGTGTCTGCTGTGATCCAGGCTGTGTGCTATGTGCTGGAATTGTAACTCCAAAGAAAGTCTCAGCCATCAGATGGCTTATATTAAAAAAGAGGACACAGCACATAAATACAGAATAGGGTGTCAGGGGGCAAAGGAAGAACCTAGGAAAGATTGAAGTGAGAGAGGCATTAACTAGAGGAAATCATGGAGGGCTACCAGTGCAGGGACAACCTGAGCTAACTCAGAAGAGCATAGAGTTCAAGCTTGAAAGGACTTTAAAAGCTATAAAACCCATCAATTTTGAGATGAGGAAACAGAGTCCCAGAAAGGTTAAATGACCTACCCAGGGCCACATAGCTAGTAAGTATCTATGGCAGGATTTGAATTCATGCCTTCCTGGTTCCAAACCCAACCAATAATTCACTGTGCCATCTACCTACCATGAAGGAAGATGAGGATTATAAGGAAGACAGATGAAGAGAGAATGCATCCTTAGCATGGGGGATGGCCTATGTGAACTCATGATGGTGGGAGTTGGAATGAAAGGTCAGGAAGCAGCAATCTATCTAGTTCCCTCTGGAAAGATTCTAATCCTGACTTTCCCACTGACTGAGGGATGCTGGTCATGTCCCTTCTCCTCACTGGGTCTTGGGTTCCTCCTCTGTAAAATGGGGTATTTGCAAAGGATGATTTCCAGGCTCCTTCCATCCCAAACTCTAGGTCCAGGATGAGTCTGTGACCTGTGGCCACCTTGTGACTGAGAAAGTGACTGAAAAGCCTTGCTAGAGTGAAATCCCATAAATTGGGGACTCATTAAGCCAGAGCCCAGACAATCCCACCTGGGGCGAAAGGTTGCTCTTCAGCCCTGGCTTGATGAATGAAGCTGCTGGAACATTCAATCAATCATCAGGACAGCCCCAAAGCAAGGACTTTCCAGCCTTTCAGCATAAAAAGCTTAATTTCTTCTCCCGTGCTCTCTCTCTCTCTTACTAGAGTAAGCTGCTTAGGAAAACAACTGAATCTTAATGGTAGAATTTCAGGCATAACAAGCCAGTGGGGGAAAAGGTCGTAGGAGTCCTTAGGTACCCAACAAATGATGGCACACCAGTTGTTCTGACTCCTCTGCCTTAGTAAAGGCAATTCCTGCCCTGCGCTCTGCTTCCAAAAAATAAATGAAAGGCTGGTAGCAATGAAGTGGAAACAGAGTGGATGCCAGTCGAGTGGGGGCCAACCAAGCCAATGAGGCCATATAGATATGGTGCAGTAAGAAACAGTTGGTCTGAGTTCAGGCGAGCACCAGAAGGAATCGAGAAAAACAACACACACAATGACTAAATAGCATAAATAAAAACACTGCTAAGGAAAAGCCAAACTGTGATTAAAGGTAAAAATCTCTAGAGCTCAGAAAACAGAGATCAAAAGGTGTCCTGCTCACCTGGGTTGGCAAGTGGGGGACCATGGGAGCAATGTGCTGCATACCCTCATTTCAAGTCACCGTGTGTGTTGTTTTGTTTAACTGGTTTTTTAAATTTGTTGCAAGGGAGGTTCCATGCCGGGAGTAGGAGGCTGTATGCAGGAGTGACTGTGCTGGAAAAAGAAAAGACATCAGTAAGGCTTATTGTAAAAGGAAAAAAGTGAGTATCTACAGGAAGGGCATTGCAAGAAGCCAGATCTTGGGGAAGTTGGGCCCTTCCTCCATCAATTCGGCCCCAAGAGAGGGAAGGAAAGGGAGAGAGAAGCAGAAGCCGTTAATTCACAAAGTACAAGACCATCGATTTTGAGTTACAAGTGATCTTAAAGGTCCTTAAGTCCAACCTCTTAAGTTTCAAATAAGAAAACTGAGGCTGAGAGAGTTTAAATGATTTATTCAGGATCATAAAACTAGTGTCTCAGGAAGGATTTGAACTCAGGTCTTCCTGATTCCATAAGCAGTCCCACTGCACAGCACTGCTCTCCACTGGCAACACAGGAGGGCAGCCTTCCCAGCCTCCTCTGTTGTCTCTCAGAAAATTAAGAGCTGTCTACATGGCACAGGGGATAGAGTGCCAGGTTTGGAGTCAGAAGACTCATCTTCCTGAGTTCAAATCCTGCCTCAGACACTTACTAGCTGTGTGACCCTGGGTAAGTCACTTAACCCTGTTTGCCTCAGTTTCCTCAATTCTAAAGTGAGCTGGAGAAGGAAATGGCAAGCCACTCCAATAGCTTTGCCAAGAAAACCCCAAACGGGGTCACAAAGAGTTGGACACACCTGAAATGACTGAAGAGCAACAAATACCTACATCTACACTTCACAAAGCAACCGATTAAAAAATGGAACAGCTTGGTTATCATCTGATTGTTTCCTTGATGGAGAATTGGAACACCCAAATGGGCTAAGGTCTGTAATTACATGAGGCAGTTTGGTATAAGTAGGACAAAGATTCCCAATCTGTGGGCTGCAGATTCCTGGAGGAAGGCTGCATTCTTATGAGGGAATCTCACATTCTTTTGCTTGACAAGCATAGTGATCTGAATTCTGGTCCTGGCCACTTCCTGGGTTGTAGACATTGTGCTAGGTTCTGGGAATACAAGGACTAAGCAAAACTGGCCCCTGCCTTCAAGGAGCATGCATTCTAGTGGTTATAGACAATGAGGATCCTATTGGTATATACTAGATAGATACAAAGTAGATACAAGGTATCATTAGAGAGAAAGGCACTAGCCTCTGAGAATGCGTGAATCTACAATGGGTTCTCCATGAGTTTTACATTATCAGTGCTTTTTGGAGCCTAATAGGAAAAAATTACTTGTTAAAACTAGTCATTAATCCAACTATAAGACTGGCTTCTGCTGACTTATTTTTCCCAAGAACCCAGACCTGCCAAATAAAGCCTTGAAATACTTCATTTAATTTATTTTATCTTTCTATCCAGCTCTGTGATTGCACTGATGTAGAATCCTTCTGGATGAGAAAAGTCCCCCATCCAGTGCACATCATCCACCATTGGAGTGAACTCTTGGGGCACAGAGAGATTCTCAGCTCCTAGAAGAGGCCTCCCCTGGTTCTCCCTCCACCTACAGCCCCGCCCCACCCCCCAGCTCCTCTCCCATCTACTCAGACAGTATACAGGAGCTAACATTTAGATGGTGCTTGAAACCAAGAACCAAACAGAATGAAAATCAAGGGAAACATTTTAAATACAAAAAACAAACAGGTACATGAGGGAGTACTTTATAAATATTATCTCATTTGATCCTTATGACAACTCTGAGAGTTAGGTGCTACTGTCACCCCACTTTACAGATGAGGACACTGAGGCAGGCAGAGATGAAGTGACTTGTTCAAGGTCATACAGCCAGGATATATCAAAGACAGGACTTGAACCCAGGTCTTCCTGACTCTAAGGCAGAACTTTAACAGTTCTAAGTACCTAGAACTTCCAGATAATGCTTGAAATCAATCATCATCTTCTCCCACACACGTCATTGATCCATAAAAATTATAGAAAAAGGTTTTGAATAGATATTGCCATGCCAAATACTCATAATTTCCAAACTTCATAAAACAGAAAGCTTTCAAAATACAGACCCAACCAGAGAGACTAAAACCAGATGGGAACAGGATGAGGCACATATCAATCAAGCAATAAGCATGTATTGTACTCACTATTTACCAGGCATTGTATAAGCGCTTCATAATACTTTTGTTCAGCTATAAAACAGCTATTTCATCATCCCGTGTGAGAACCCACAGAATATTAAAAACAAAGGAATAATAATGTAATAACGAGTGTCTTATCGCAGGACCATCTTTATCTGAACTCTACTAAAGAAGTGATCGAAGGGAGGAAAATAAAACATAATAGTTCACATTTCTATGGTGCTTTAATGCTTACTGTGAGCTTTTTGTATATGATCTGAGGACAGCACTTGTGAGGCAGGGAACGTTATTATTTTCCCATTTTATGGACGAGGATACTAAAGGGACAATATGACTCACCTAGGGTCTCAGAGGTGGGACTCATACCTACATCTTCCTGACTTGATGAGTTACAGAAAGCAGGCCTGTTCAGGCTGAAGAAGAGAAGGCTCAAGTTTTTGAATAGACACATAATAAATGATTGATTGACAGATGGGCTGTAATGGGCAAGGGGGATTTAATCTCTTAGACGCAGGAGGTCAAATGATTAGATTACAGGGGAAAATTTAGGTCTGGTAAAGAGAACCACAAACAATAACTGAAGATACCTAATGCTGATCTCATTCAATCCTTCTCTCTTTCTCTTTTCTTATAAAAATAAGCCTTAAAGTGCCATATCCCAAATATCAGCTTATTTCACTATAGAGGCAGCATAGACTAATGAATAAAGAAGAAAGCTTGGAATCAGGAAGCCCTCACTTTGAGGACTGCCTCTGATGCCTACCAGCATGTGAGGGAGGCTAAGTCTCAGCGCCTGGGCTAATGCTCTTAGAATGGACGTTACAGACGCATTGTTGATCGATGTTGATGAAGGAGGCTTCCACCCCAGGCGTTCTGACAAACTTTCAAATTCCAGCCAATTTTTACTGTTTTTTATTTTATTCTTCCCAACTTCTACTCCATGGAGCTCTGAACCAATGCAGGGACAAGCTGCCACCCTGCTGTTTGTCTATTATGTTTAATGTTCAGTGAACAGGGTTTTATGCATTACGTTAGCACATTCAGGAAAGCTGGGTGATTACTCTATGGAGCAGGAAGGCAACAGCTAGTGCCAACAACCCCACAAGGTCATCAACCCCAGTCCTTTTATAGGCTGCCTGTATCCAGCATCTGAAGGCTAACCTACCCTCACCCTATCGGGCCATTACCTTCTAACTTGGTAATCATACTGCAGAGTCCAGTCTTCAACAAGTCAAATCAGCAGGCATTTAATAAGCAACTATTGTATGCCAGGCATTGTGCTATGGGCTAGAGAGACAAAGACAGACCATAATGGTGTCTGATCTGAGGGAGTTCCCTTACTAAAGGAGAGAAAGCACACAAATGACTACGCACATATATAGCATAACCTGGAGATGATTGAAAGAAAGTATCAGCATTAAGGGGGGTCAGAAAGGGTTCTTGTAGAAATAGGATTCTAGCTGAAGCTTGGAGAAGCCAAGAGGCTGAGACAGGGAGAGAGAGCGTTCCAGGCATGGGGGCAGCCTGTGAGAGTCCTGGGGGAGAGGGGCAAGGGTTATGTTAGGAACAACATGGAGGCCAGTGTGTTAAAGAGCACATGGAGGAGAGCACAGAGGAAGAACTCAAGAAAGGTAGGGAGAAGAGAGGAGAGAAATGGATGGAGGGGATGGGGGGAGAGGATGAGGAGAGAGAGAGAAGGAAGGAGGGAGAGAAGGAGAGAGGAAAGAAGGGGGGGCAGAGAAACAGAGACAGAGAGAGATAGACAGAGACACAGAGAGAGACAGACAGAGACACAGAGAGAGATAGACAGAGACAGAGACACAGAGAGAGACAGACAGAGACAGAGAGAATGATGCTTTTGACAGGAGGAAGAAAAGAACAGGGCAAGGTCTCTATGAAACAGGTGGTGTTGCTTGTGTGTTTAAGTTTGTGCTGCCTTGTTTTCTGTGGGACTGTGGCATAGAGCCTCCTAGGTTTTCAGTACTCCTCAGAGGTGCCTGTGGGACACAAGTGTAGCTGTAGCTTTGACACCTTCCTAGCCCTTTCCTATTCCCTACTGTGGGCCTGGGTCAGAAGGAGCAGAATCTCGGTCTATTACCATTTTTGGATTTCATAAACACCTAGAAGGAAAAATGAAGACCCAGAGAACTGAAGTGATTTCCCCAAGGTCACACAGCTAGTTAAGTGAATCATCCAGGACTAAAACCCAGGTCTTCTGACTCTAAGAACAACACCCTAAATTGAGACCTGGGAAAGACCTTAGTTTCAAAAGGCCAGGGTCTCCCACTGCATCCTGGGCCAGTTATCTTAACTCTTATCTTGCCACTGGATTCTGATGATTCTAGAAGAGAGAGAGAGGCTCATGACCCTGTGCAGCCCCGCCTCCCTTAAACTCAATTCACTCGAAAGTCAAGACATCACTGTCATGATATCATTGGTCCTCTTAGAGAACAAAGGACATACTACAACAACAACAACACCGCCCTTTCTACCAGGATGATACAAATACTAGACAAAAAGTGTGATGGAGTGAAACAAAAAAAAAATGATTTGGGATAGAGAAATTTAAAATGCAGATTAGAAATGGTGATTTCCTTGCTCTTCTGGGGAACATTCCCCCATGGAAGAGAATGCCCTTGCTCCACCAGGGACCATCACTGTCATAAATAATCTCCAGGCATATGTTCTTACAAATCTATGTACCAGAAATCTGGCAGCTAATTTTCTGCTGTCATCCATCAACTGTCACAGAGAAAGGACATGTCAGTCCTTGACACGGGACCAAAGATGACAATGCTCTGACTGAGCAGATTGTAGGGATTTATCCCATGTAGTAAATGCTTGTGTAAAACATCAGATGCTATTTTTGCACCAGGAATATTTATATGTGTCATATGCATATGTCAAAATTATGCAAGATTGCTTGAAAGATGTAACTACAGAGGTAACCTCATTTGACATCTCTCTGATTACTAATGTCAAGGGAGACATAAATAAGGGAGACCTATGTTTGCCAAAGGTGCTTGTCACTGTCATGGAGGAAACTCAGAGTCCAAACCAAAGAAGGATTTTCTGTAAGTGGCATGGTTGTCTGGATTCTCCTGTTGGCAAACAGCAATATTCTGATAACCTCAAGGAATCTCCAGAATCTTTGAAGTCAGATACATAATCACTCCACAAACTCTGGCCTAACTTTCCACCTGGGAAACACCAAATAGAGGATGAACAGACTATTCTGTGCAATTGGTTGGACAACTTATAGAACCTGTCCATCAGTTCATATGATAAATTAATAATGTACATATGTGAATGAATATAAATGTGCATTTCTCCTGTAGTAAATAGAGACCTGGCCTTGAGATCAGAAAAAAGTGGGTTCAAGCCCCAACTTTGAGCTGAGTGATATAGACAAGTCACTTAACCTTTCAATGGTTTAGACTGGTGATGACAAATCCCAGCTAACAGCCTATTGACTTAGAAAACCATAAATTAACATTATCTATGTTATATTGTATTTTATTTATTTTGTTAAACATTTCCCAATTATATTTTGATCTGATTCTGGCCAGGAGTTTTGCCAACTCTTGGGCTGCAAGTTTCATACCTCTGGTTTAGACAACCCTCTGAGACTTCAAGATGCAGAAGCGGGGCTGACCTGCATCAGTGGAGGGAGTTTCCTCCCCACAGAAGACCTTATGCCAGTGAAATCACAATTCCAGTCCCTATCTTTCTCTTGGACAGACAAGTGGACAGTGAACTGGACCCAGAATCAAAAAAGAGAAGAAAGTGAGACACTTAATTGGATTGCTTTTTGGAAGTTGCAAAGTGCTTATATTGACCCTAAACTTCTCCCTAAAACAAGTGCTCATCTTTTGAACACCTCCATTCTTGTGATTCTTTTGTTTGACTGAAACTCATGGAGGATGAAAATCTCTGAAGAGGTGAAATGGAGCATGACCCAAAGAACCGTGAAGAGTCAGGATGAGCTGCAGCAACTCACAGTCAAGGGATCATGGAACAGTTTCTATCCTCCATCGGTGTTCTGGTGGCATTAGAGGAGCCAGTGGAGGCCCTAGTGTGGTGGGCATGCCTCCATGGTGACCTTATGGGAGGAAACAGATGAATGTCATGTTGGACTAGCAGAGATCTGATCAGCATCAATTTAGGAATGCTAACGTCACAGAGATAGACATACTGGAGTATGTATTGGATACATACTGAATAGTATTGGAGTGTGTGCGTGTGGACGTGTATGCGTGTGTGTATGCATGTATGTACTGAGATGGAGATCTACATATTAGCTGTGGCTATAGATAAATAGAGATAGAGATAGGACCCGACTTTTGAAATTCATTGGTAAAGGACTTATCTGAAACTGATTTAGCACATCCTCGGCTACTTAGAATCTCAGATAATTGCCTAAAGAATTATGCAAGATCATAGAGTCAACATGTGTTCAAAGGTGGGCCTTGTTTTTGCACAAACAAAACCAGTGCAAACAAAATTGTAAGGAAAGCAGAAAACTGGGGGGCATCTTTGACAAAGGCCTCATTTCTCAAATATATAGAGACCTGAGTCAAATTTATAAAAGTACAATTCATTCCCCACTTGATGAATGGTCAAAGGGGAGGAATAGGCAGTTTTTAGACAAAGA
Source organism: Trichosurus vulpecula (assembly GCF_011100635.1). Taxonomy (NCBI): domain Eukaryota; kingdom Metazoa; phylum Chordata; class Mammalia; order Diprotodontia; family Phalangeridae; genus Trichosurus; species Trichosurus vulpecula. The sequence continues at coordinate 436,901,551 of NC_050575.1, read as the reverse complement.
AATCAAAGCTATCTATAGTGAAAGGAAAAAATGCTCTAAGTCAATATTAATTAGAGAAATGCAAATTAAAATAACTCTGAGGTACCACCTCATACCTATTAGAGTGGCTGATATGAAAAAAAAAAGGATAACATTGGATTTTGGAGGGGATGTGGGAGAACTGGGACACTAATGCTCTGTTGGTGGAGTTGTGAACTGATCCAACCATTCTGGAGAGCAATTTGGAACTAGGCCCAAAGGGCTACAAAACGGTGCATACCCTTTGATCCAGCAAAGGGTACAATGCTAGGTCTATATCCCAAAGACATACAAAAAAGGAAAAAGGACCTATTTATACAAAAATATTTATAGTAGCTCTTTTTGTGATGGCTAAGAATTGGAAATCAAAGGGATAGCCATCAACTGGGGAATGGATAAACAAATTGTGATATAAGATTGTAATGGAATATTATTGTGCTATAAGAAATGATAAGCAGGATGGTTTCAGAAAAATCTGCAAAGACTTACATGAACTGATGCGTTTTGACGTGAACACAACCAGGAGAATATTGTATACAATACCAGAAATATTATTCAATGAAGGATTGTGAATGACTCAGCTATTCTCAGCAATGCAATGATCCAAGACAATCCCAAAGCATACTGTCCACCTCCAGGGAAAGAATTGATATTGATTGAATACAGACTGAAGCAGGCAATTTTTCAGTTTCTTTCTGTCATTTTTTTCTCTTATTTGAGTCTTCTTGTACAAAACAATTAACATAGAAATGTTTAACATAATTGCATGTGTATAATCTATATCTGATTGCTCAGAAAAGGGGTGGGGGAGGGAAGGAAGGAGGAACAGAATTTGCAACTCAAAACTTCAAGTAAAAAAGCCTAATAGACCTTAAAAAAGAAATAATCAGGATTAATAGTCTTTCTTAGATCTGTGTCTATACCAGGCACAAATAAACATTTCAAAATAAAAATATAGTTGTTCATAAAAAAGGTGCACCTCGAACCCAGGCCTTTGACTTTAAGGCTGCCCTTTTTGTGATCCCTCGCTGATTCTTTATATAAAGACAAAGCTCGAGGCAGATGTGAGTAGGTTTCAAGACATGAGGGTTGATGACTTTGAGAAGCAGCAGTATAAAGATGGCATCAGGTAAAGCTGTGACTGATGGAAAAGGGGAAAATCATATTAGGAGAGCAAAGGATGACTGGGAACGCAGAACTTGTCAAATCCATGTCAAGAACCTAATTCTAAATAGGAACTTTCCCTTAGGAAAAGGGGCTTAAATTTGCACCTATTTATTCAACTAGAGTTATTAAGCACCTACTGTATGCTAAGTACTGTGGTACATGCTGACAATACATAGAGAATGAAATAATCCCTTCTCTTTAGGAGTTTACATTCTATTGGAGGAAATAGCAAATACATACACACATCCATATGTGCATATGGTTATACATAAACATATATACACACATGTATAGACACATACATGCATGAGCATACATAAACATATGTACATGAGTGCCCATGCATACATACACACTTGCATACATACTTATAAAGACAATAAAGAAAAATAAAAACAAGGCAGTGAAGGAGGGAGGATACTAACATTCAGGTTAATGAACAGAGTCTTCATGCAGAAGATGGTGTCTAAGCTGGGTCTGGAAGGAAGAGAAGGATTCAGTGAGACTGAGATGAGGATGGCATGCATTCCAGTCATGGGAACCAATCCACTCAAAGTCAAGGAGGCAGGAGATAGAGTGCTATATGTGAAGAACAGAGAGAAGACCAGTTTGACTGGATCCCACGTATGCGGAGGAGAATCACGTCCAATGAGGCTGGAAATGTCCACTGGGGCCAGGGCTTTAAGAGCTAAACAGAGGAGTTTACTTTTTTTGTTCTAGAAGTAATAGGGAGCCATTGCAGTTTATTAATTATGGGAGTGATGTGGTCAGATCTACACCTAAGGAAAATAATTTTGATAGCTAGTGTAGAGAATGGATTATAGAGGGGGAAACTTGAGGTGGTTTAGAAGCCAACCTGCCTCTGATTTTTCAAGGAGTGAACTAGGGGTAAGGGGGATGGAACACTATTGAGCAGAGCCTTGGAATAGTTGATATGGGGATGGCTGGGAGAACGTATGTAACAATGTTGCTAGCAGCTGCTTTGGAGGTGTAAGGACAAAAAGTCCCACTTTGTTTACCATTACAACGTAGCTCCCCCCACATTCCAGGATGGGACACGGTTTAGTAACTATTATTCTTTTAGAATTCTCACCTTCTACACCCAACCCAGTGCCTTGCACTAAGTCATTACTGGATTTATGGATTTGCTGCAAATTTGTTCTCCACCATACGTCCAGCTAAGCTCCCACCCACTAAGGGAAAGAGAGTTTTGATCAAGGATAGCACAACCTGAGGTCGGAACACTTTATTCATTCATTCACTTCCTCATTCATCCATCAAAGGTGTGGTAAGAAGGGGAGCTGACTTTTAGGCTGTGACAGCAGAGACATATGGAGTGCCCGCAATAAGGAGGTAAGAGTCCCTCTGTCTACCCTAGTCAGACCCCATCTAGAGCAGCGTTGAGCACTGGGAACCCCGTATTTAGGAAACACACTGGTATTTTACGGAGTGCCCATGATGGTGAGGATCAGTTCTAAGGAAAATTGGATCGTTGAGGTTGGAAAAGCGAAAGCTGGAGGTCAGGAGAGAATGCAGAGATCTAGTTCTGTTTTCAAGTAACTGCATGCTGATCATGTAAAAGGGAGGACGGTTACGTTTATTCTGCTTGGCCCCACAGGACAGAACAACACGTGAGCGTCGCTGTTGCTGCTCAGTCGTCTCAGTCATGTCTGACTCTTGGTGACCCCATGTGGGGTTTTCTCAGCAAAGATATTGGAGTGGTTTGTAGTTTCCTTCTCCAGCTCATTTTACAGATGAGGACACTGAGACAAACAGGGTTAAGTGACTTGCCCAGGGTCACATAGCTAGTAAGCTGAAGCCAGATTTGAACTCAGGTCTTCCTGACTCCAGGCCCTAGGCTCTTAATGTTAAAAAACACACACACACACCCCTTTCTAACAGTGGGAGCTACAGATAAATAGAATGGCCTGCATTGGTAGACAGTGAGTTCCCCATTGCTGAGTGTCTTCAAGCCGAGGCTGGAGAGCCACTTCTTGGGGATATTGTAGAGAGGATGCTTATTTGGGTATGGGTTGGGTCCTTTCCAGTACTCGCCATCTGTGATTTTATCATTCATCCATCCTTTCATCAAAAATTAATTTAGCAAACCCTCTGTAGACACATAGTCGGTTTTCTGGGCCTTGTGCTGTGGCCTTGAGTCAGGGGACTCAAAGATGAACAGTAGATAGACTCTCAGCCCCCATGCAATTTACCTCCCCCTTATGCGTAAGCTTTTAATAAGAGACATTGTCAGCCAGAGGGAGGACAGGACGTGTCTTTTGTCTTCCCAATTTCCTGTTCCTATAAAATTCAACTGATTTAATTAGATCTTATCTAGCCTTGGTGGGCATCTCCTTACCCTACTATCTGAATTTTGGTCATCATACTCATCCCCTCTCTCACCCCCCAACCACAACTTTGGGCTTCCCCCCCAATCCCTCACAACTGTAAGGTGAGTTTTCACCTTGTCTTGTCCAACACACAGCCCTCTGAGCCACTCTCAGCCCCCACCACATCCTTTCACCACTGGCAAGTACCACACCACTCTTTCCAACTCTAGAGCCCAAGCTCCTTGAGGCAAGACCTTGATTTGTATCCCCAGGGCTTAGCACAGCCTCTGGTACAAGTACCTAACAAATGTTTTATCTAGCTACCTACCTGCCATGTCCAGGGCACCTTGAAGTACAATTGATATAAAGAGAAAAACTGACACAGACTGTCCACAAGGGCCTCCTGAATCACAAAAAGGCTTTTATTTTGTGATAATAGCACCTCAAATTTATGAGATGCAGGTTCACGATAACATTTTTTCTTCACAAGAACCCTGTAAGGTATGTGGCAGTACAAGAATTCTTGTCCCCATTTTATCGATTAGGAAACTGAGGCTTGGAGTCCAATTATCCCTTCCACATCACAGGGTCAAGGGTGCAGCACCCTCACCATCTGGGATATCCATGTAAAATGTTTTAGCCCTCCCTTTGTACCAGAGGAGGTCTGAATTACTGTGGCATTAAAAAATAAAATATGCTGATATTATGCAATACTACCTACCTATCTATCCATCTCTCTATCTATCCATCTCTCTATCCATCTCTCTATCTACCTATCTCTCTCTCTCTCTATCCTTCTCTCTCTCTCTCTATCCATCTCTCCATCAATCCATCCATCTCTCCGTCTACCCATCCATCTCTCCGACTACCCATCCATCTCTCCGACTACCCATCCCTCTCTCCATCTATCTCTACCCATCCATCTCTCCATCCATCCATCCATCTCTGTGTGTATGCATTTCTGAGCTTCTAAACTTTTCCTGTCTTCTCCTGGCCTTCACATTGTTGCCTGCCGCTTCTGCAAAACTCCCCCCAAATTCCCATTTAATTTCTTTTGCCAACCTCCAATATATTGAAACCACAATGGGGAAAGTCACGATGTGGAGGGGATAGCTGTGTAAAGCTTTTGACACTGTAGGATACTGTTTCTTTACCAACTCTAGTTTGCAGCATGGTTCTGCTACCAGGCCGCACTCCTTCCCTGGGCTCTCCCTCTCACCAGGGTTTCGGTGCCCTTGTTATTTCTGGCTACACAATAATCCCTCCACTTTCAGCCTAATGCTTCCCAACCCAGGTCTGCCCCACCCCCTCCCCCTGCAAGGGCTTCTCCCTCCAGAATTGCCTCTCCTTCACTCTGCGCATCAAAATCCCACTCCCAACACTCTTCCTACAGGACCACGACTACCTCTTACGCCTATCGTCTCCTGCCTTCTTTTGTTTCTAAATTGTAGACAAATCTTTAAAATCCGGTTTGATCTATGACTTCTCTGTATATGTATATCAAGATTTTGGGGCATCTTATTTTCTTCTTCATTGGAATCAGTTGTTTGGGTTATTAGAACCTCAGTCTTCAGAAAAACTGAGGCTTGGAGAGGTTGTGAGATGTTTTGGCCAGACTCACACAGCTATCAAATGGCAGAGTTGACTAGTGTTACCCACTATACCAATCTGTTTGGGACACAGTGTATGATTCTTCTTTATCCCTCTCACAGCTGGTGAATGTAATGCTACAAATTAGGAAACAGTTGGGTGAGCCATGGATCTTGTGACCCAAAGAAAGCATCAGAACATAAGGTAGGGAGAAGCACGGCAGAGAAGTCACAATTCATTCATTATCATCAACCTAGTGCTAGGTTGAGTTGGGGCTATGTAGTGTATGTACTAGTCAACAACCATCCCAAATGCTTTTAAGTGCTACTGGCTAGTTTCCTTACTAATTCTCTACCCAAGCTAGAAGGCAATCAAAGTGTATGTAGGAATATTTCCTAATAAATTAATAGACGTGAAAATCTTCCTTGTCGATTAATCAATGGGCTCTGAACCCCGACTCTGGTTTCTAAATAAACTAGAGAACTTTCTTTTTCCAGACTCTTTTCATGCCTTTCTCACAATTTCAGTGTCAGTCTCATGTTTAAATGGCAGTGTTACTGCCCATATAATTTATTACAGCAGCAAATAATAAAGGACAATGATTTAATGATTTCTATTGCATCACAGTGAGTAAAGTTCAGCCAGCTCTGTGCTCTTCAATAAAAGAATAAAGATACAAAGAATAGAATGTTCTCAACAACAATACCAGTATGACTCTCCCTCAAATCTAGAAAGCCAGTTATCTCAGGATGGTTATTCAAGTCTCTCAGGAAATCTTTTCATACTACCTCTTGGCAAAATAAGAATTAAAGTTTTTTTTCAAAATATCTCTCTAAATACTTTCTCATTAATATTAACTCAGTCTCTCAGGAAAAAAGAAATTTCTCTTAGATCTTCCTTTATACCATTATAGTCTCTTTCTTACGACAATTCACTCACTCAAGATGACAGTTAAACCCTCTTCTCCAATACTCTACTCCTCTCCAAGAGTGAGTAACTATATATACAGTCTCTGTTAAAAGGACCACTGAAGCTGGTGTTAAACATATATTGAACACCAACTGTATGCATGATGCTATGCAAGATCCTAGTCGGAGCTGGGAGGGTAGGGAGACATATAAGATCCTGCCTTTGTCCCCTAAGAATTTCTTCCAATCTAATTGAGGAGTCATCATAAATGCATAGAAATGCATAGTACCATGATGGGAAAAATGAAAGGAAGTGGATGCAAGCTATGACATTTTAGAAGAGTAGAAGGTCATGATAAATGTGGAAAGAGTGGGCAATTAATAAATATTTATTTGGCATCTATTATTTGATTAGTTCCATGCTAATTAGTCTATGGTTTATACAAAAAGGAATAAAACCTGTATTCATTAACATAAACTTCAACAAAATCCATGAAGTCATTAACACGTATCTTTTCTCTGCTGACACGTATAAGCAGTCCCTCTAATCCAGAGTAGCAGGCAAGCTTCTATATTTGAAAAATGTATTCCTCTTTGACCAACCTGCTATGGAGATTGGCCACGCTTAGCTGGATTGCTCCTTGCATGAGAAACCCATACTCCATGGCCAAGCCTACAATGGTTGAGGCTTTCCAGCTTTCTAGGACCTGACAGAGTTTGTACCCGACTAATAGAAGGTTTGAAGACCCATGTTTACACATTCACCTTCTTCCTCTTCCAAAAAAAGTAGGGGAGGGATTGGAGTACTTTGTTCCTATACCCAGAACACCCAGATATACACATCTATCTTTAGGAAATCACTTCCCTTCTTATTCTTCATTTATACACTAAGAGGGCTGGATTAAATGACTTTGAAAATCCCTTTCAGTTCTACAATCATATGATCTCATCCACCGAGGAAAAGGGCGGGGGGAGTTTTGATTGTGGACAGGACCTGATGAGGTAAGGATACCTTGTTTGTTTATTCACTCATTCATTCATTCATTCATTCCCTTGTTCATCAATAAAAGTCTTCTCTGGCAGCCAAGAAAGTGAATGCAAATATTGGGTTTGGATCAAAGAGACTTCATGCTGAGGAATAAGGAGGCAATGGTGTGTTGGTAACCAAAAATGGGCTCCTTAGCACTTAGTCAACAAGTGCCCTTGACTAGTTTGGCTTTTTCCCCTGAACTGAATGCTGTTTGTATGTTGGGTTGGAGTAAGCTTGTCGGCCCCTTCACCTTGCTTCCCTTGCTTAAGCTGATCGAAAGAACCTGTGCTTTCCTAGTCAACCCCTTCACCTTGCTTAAGCCAGGAGGCTACAGAGAAGCATGATGGTGTAAAACAAAATCATGCTTCCCCCTCTATGGTAAAAAGATTACCCACTGGCCTCAAGTCCTTGTTCAGCTTCCTCCCGTAGGTCAGCTCTGCTACTGGCAGCTCCTGCTTCAGCTTCGGCTGTGGCTGTAGCTGTAGCAGCCTCTGGCTCCAACGGAAGCTGTTTTTAACCATCCGGCCTCTGCAGGGGTTAAGGTACGCCGGGGAAAGCACAGGTTCTTTCCATCAGCTTAAGCAAGGGAAGCAAGGTGAAGGGGCCGACAAGCTTACTCCAATCCAACATACAAACAGCATTCAGTTCAGGGGAAAAAGCCAAACTAGTCAAGGGCACTTGTTGACTAAGTGCTAAGGAGCCCATTTTTGGTTACCAACACAAATGGTCCCTCCAAATATAACCATATTTGGATCACATCTGGAACATTGTGTTCAATGCTCAACTTGGGGAAATACATTTTAGAAAGACCATTGATAGACTATGGAATGCCAAGAGGGAGGAAAGAGAGAGAGAGGAAAGGAGAGGGAGAGAGAAAGAATGAAGAAGAAAAAGAAGAAGAAGGAGGAGGAGGAGGAGGGGGAGAAGGAGGAGGAGGAGAGGGAGGAGAGGGAGGAGGAGGAGGAGGAGGAAGTACTGAATCTGGAATCATGAGATCTGCAGTCAAATGAGAAGGCAGAGGGCTAGACTTGGAATTAGGAAGACCTGAGTTCAAATATAAGCCCATAACCTGGACAACACTCTCTCTCTCTGTCTCTCTCTGTCTCTCTCTCTGTCTCTCTCTCTCTCCCTCCCTCCCTCTCTCTCTCTCTCTCCCTCCCTCTCTCTCTCTCTCTCTCTCTCTCTCTTTCTGCTCCCTCCCTCTCTCTCTCTCTCTCTCTCTCTCTCTTTCTGCTCCCTCCCTCCCTTTATCCCTCCCTCCCTCCAAACGGGGATGATAATAATCCCTATCTCACTGAGTTGTTATGAAGATCACATAAAATAGCATACATGAAGCATTTTGCATTTCAGGTGAAATTACATACAGACTAGTGGTTATCACTATATGTCCTGGCACTAACTCTGTTCCTTGAGCAAATCACATGATCTCCCTGAGCTTGAGTTTCCTCCTCTGTTAAATGGATATACTGACACCTGTCATCCTTATTTAACATAGACACGTGTGGCTCAATTCTACATAAACAGCCATTACTATCAATAATGTTATTAACTATTGGTATCGTGCTCATACTAGCTACCTTAAAGTGTAGTTGTAAGAAAAATATTTTGACAGTGTGACTTACATAAATGTTCTTTATTATGATGATTTTTATTATTTTGTGTCACATGCACACAACTCGCCAAAGAAAAGCAGCATGAATCTAAAGTCCTGTACTATGTCTTTAAAAAGAAGGCAAGAGAATTGAAAACAGCCACTGTTTGCCTCCATTCTTGAATGACCTTGAAGACAAGGAAGGAAAGAATCCCAGTAACTTATTTAGAAATAAATGTTTGTTTGTTTGTTTTTGAGTGAGTAGCCAAAATTATTCACTTAAGTTGAGCTTTTGTGCAAAAGAAAGGAAAGAACAAAGGAAGGAAGGAAGGAAAGAAAGTTGAGCATATTGCATGACATTAGTCATGGGAGAATGACAGATGAGTCTAGAAGGGAAGCTGATTTGGGGTTGAAAGGTCACAAAATTAGATTTCCCTCCTATCTGAATGTTTAGCCTCTAACCATCCCCTCTCCTTCAACCCTGCCCCAACACGCAGGAAAGTATGAAATGTGCCATGGAGATTCTTAATTAATTATGCCAGTGGCTAGTTGTCATGGTTCTCACTCTCTAGACCAAACTTTATCAACATATTGAAATGATAAATACTTCAAATGTTTATCCATACAAAAATATGCTTCCAGTACAACAAACAATAAAACCAAAACACAAATAATTATTTACAACATGTCAGCTGTGACAAAGATCATAGTCAAAGTAATTTCTAATCATGGCTACCATTGCTGACTTTTCCTCATTTCTGGAAGTATAGTCCCATCATTTAGACTTTCTTTCCAAGAATCCTCTTCATGATGTTTCTTTGCAAGATGAGTTAAAACTCTTAGGAGAGAAGTACTGTTAGTCCTTTCTCTCTTATTTCTTGCAGTCCTGCTCCCGCCATCACAGTTAAAACAGATTCCAAAATTGCAACTAAATTGCCAGTGTCTGAAGATTCCATTCCGTCTTAAAGATGCAGTAACACTATCAATAGTCTCTATGAAAGAGACTCTTGAAGCTAACAGATATTGATATGGCTAGGTATAGATAGATATAGATTAAAGACAGGGATTAGAGATAGATAGAAACGTAAAGAATTATGTTTGAGCACTGGAAGTTATTAAAGGCTCTCAAAATGTTTCTTCCATCTCAACTAATGTGCGCTCTTATTTTGCAGAGACATCTCTATGAGGAAGAACTGACTTGACCACTTCTCCTTCCACTAATGTAAGAGTGATTCTAACTAAAAATCATAGACTCATTGCATCCCACCCCCTACAATACATAAGGAGCAGAGTCATAGGCAGATGCTGAAAGAGCTAATATCAAGAGCAAAGTAACTGACAAGAAAACAGGAAATCAAAGAGGCCAGCTAGCAACAAGACAATTCAGTGGCATGATACTTTAACTGCCTGTTGAACTCTGTTCAACTGTTTGCTAGAGTCAGGTTCGGAATAGTACTATAGTTTGGGGAGACTGAAGAAAGGAGAACCACTGAGAAAGGAGAAAGAGATCTCAGCTCCTAATCGTTTAGGTATGAATCCATTCTAGAACAGAAGCAATATAACTTAATTGGCGAATTATTAGGCTTGCAGTCAGAAAAATTGGTATGAAATTTCCCTGAAACTTACCACCCATGAATCCATGGACAAGTCATTTAACATTTCTAAGCTTTAAGTTCCTCTAGTTAATGAGGCTTTAGGAATTGTCATCCAAAGCAAGTTGATCAGTGAAACCAAGAATTAGGAAAAAAACCAAATCCAGTAGTCCAAGAACATAAATTACTTGGAAAAGGATCCCTATTGAACAGGAACTGCTGCAATTATTAGAATGTAGTCTAGATAAAAGAAAATGGTTAGACCAGAATTATTTACCATAAATCATAATAAGTTCCAAGTCAATAAGTGACCTAAATGTAAAAGGTCACACAATTTTTTTAAATGGAATAAAAGTAATGTATATATATCTTTCACAATTTTGACTAATGAGGTAATCCTTGGTCCAACCATTTTGGAAAACAATTTGGAATATTTTTTTTGCAAAAAAAGTAAATTAAATGTCCATATTTTTGAGAGATCTTCTTGCTAGATAACCCCCAAGAAAATTAATGACAAAATAAATGTCCCATATATGCCAAAAAATTAAAGATAGCACTTTTATAGTAGCAAAGTACTGAAAACAAAATAGATATAAATCAATTGGATACTGGCTAAACAAATTACAGCATATAAGTATGATAGAATAGTAGGTACTTTAAGAAATAACAGAAACGAGAAGTTCGTTGAAACGCGGGAAGAATTCCTTGAACTGATGAAGAGTGAAGTAAGCAGAACTCGGAAAACAATATAAAAATTAATAATAGTGTAATGACAAAGAACAATAAAATGAAACTAAAACAGTGTAATAATTACCAAGCTTGTCTCTGGAGAGAAGGTGAGAAAATGTATCCTCCTCTTCTTGTTGGAGAAGTATGGACTCAGGCTATGAAAGGTTTGCAGATATAGTCAATATGTCAGTCAGATTTGCTGAACTTTTTTTCTTTGTTACAAAGGAAGGCTCATTGGATGGGGGAAGGAGTGGCATATTCAGCAATAATGTAAAAACGAAAGCCACCAATACAATTTTTTTGGTTTGCCTATAAACTTTTCATCAAGGGTACTTTCAATATGTGCATAGACCGTTGTCATAAAGATTTTATAGAGCTGTGAAAGCCGCTGTACAGATCAGTAGTTTCTGATGCCTTCTCAATTACTTTAAAAATTTTAAAATACACAAAAATTCATTACCTTCAATCCAAAGAATGCCCTACGGTGTTCAAAGCACTGTGTTACCAGGCACTAGAGATATAAACACAAAAACAGAAACTGTCCCTGTCTTCAAGGACGTTAGTTCAACTCCTGGAATAAAACATGTACCCAGATAAAGAAATACACGATATATACATTCGGTTGGGGGCAGGGGAAAACATTGAAGATTAGGATAATTAGGAAATGTTTCATGCAGGAGCCTCAATTAAAACTAAACTTTGGCGGAATCTAGAATTTTGGGTGTAAGGAACAGACAAAGGCAGGGAGGCAGGAAATAGAATGTTAAGTACAGCACAGCAGGGAGCAAGCAAGCCAGTTGTATTGGAACACAGAGAATGTGAGGGGGTGTAACATGAAATAACTCTAGAAAGATAGGCAGGAGCCAGATTGTTCAGTACTTTAAATGCCATCTGTGGGCTCATTCATTACTTTGGAATATTCCCATCTTTGAGATCTTAGAAATTGATCCCAAAGTGACTAAAATTGTGCCTCCTCCAACTCAGGTTTCTTTTTTATGGATTTGGTCAAGTCCAGCTGTTATTTCCAACTTCACCTTAAGTGACATTTTCATTTTATTACAAAGGACATTGAGGTTATAGTGACAAATGGGTGGAGGGGGTAGGTTCCATTACCATCGCTGCTTGGAACAGATCAGCCTAGATGCAGTCTACAGCTTTATTTCATTATAAATCATCACCTCCCCCACCCCAAACCAAGCCTTGTTCTCAATTTCCCTATTTTTGTTGAAGACATCCCCAACCTTCCCATCACTAAGGTTTGAAACCACAGTCTTTCTTGATTCTCCAATATCTCCCACTACCCCCCCCCATTTAATCGTTTGCCAAATATATAGTCTCTCAAAAGAAGATGGTACTGCTATTTATGTTCAATTGCCTGTCCTTGCTTTCATATTCCTTTTTTTAAAGTGAGCCAATGCATTTCCTGTGCATACACATCAGTTTCTTTAGACAACACCCCCTTTCTTTATTGAAATTGTTTCTCTTTGTGTCTTCCAAATGTCAGTCTTCAGAGAGTTTTCCATCACTCCCAAGATGATTTATTTTAGGCTATGTGATCCTACTTATCCTTCCTCTGAATTTGTCCTTTCTTTGAAACCTACACTGCTAAAATCTAAGTGGCATGTTCACCCATTTCTGACTTTGCCTTCTTCTATTACAGATCCTAAGACTGAGTAGTCATGTGCCCTCTACCTCAAAGTCCCTATCGTTTCCTTGTCAGCAACAAGCCCCTTCTTGCTGATGAGTGTTTCCACAATCCAGCTAGCAGCTTCTGTGAGGGTGTAAGATCAACCCACAGCTAGCACCCAGAAAGCTGCCAACAGCACAGGTTCTTTTGATCTGCTTAACTAAGGAAAGCAAGGTTAAGGGGTTGACAAGTTTACTTTAATCCAGCATACAGACAGCATTCACTTAGTTCAGGGGAAAAAACCAGCACCTTGAACTTCAGAACAAAATACAAACAAATTACAAACATCAACAGACAGACCAAATACAGATTCATAGTTACCAACATCTAGGTTCAGCCCAGGAGCTCAGAACAAGGACTGGCCCAGAGTCACAGGCACCACTGCTTCGAGGAAGAGCTCCAAAGAAGAGATAGCCAACCCCTGGTTTTATATCTTTTTCAGGGTCAAGGGTGAGTCACACATGCAACTCACCCACGTGACCTAGAATTGTCACAAAGAGGTGACTTAAACCCACGTGGTCTAAAAGCCTCTGCTGTCCCAGACATGTAAACTAGGCCCTCCCTGGAGTTAGCCCTACCTTGGGCTCCGCCTCAGTTGCCAATCCATACCCACTAAGGTTTTACACCTAATAGGGGTTTGGGCCTGGGGCTTAGCACCTAGTAAGGCTCAATGAAATACACTGAATTACTCAAAGCAAACAAAAGCCAAACTCTTCAAGGGCACTTGGTTGAACTAAGTGCTAAGGAGCCCATTTTGCTTACCAACACAATGAGGTTCAGATGCAGAAGAGAATTTCCCCTTGTCTATCCCTCCATATTTTGAGAGATGAAATTGTCATTAAGACAAGTGAGGACAACGTTACCTACTATACTTAGGACTGAGAAAGAGCTCCAAAAGAAGTCTAAATAATTGAGGCTCCCCCTCCCCAGCCCTAGTATACCATGTCTCTCCATCCCAGACTTGTGATTTATTTACCAAACATGTCATCTCTTGGCTCTTTTCTCCAGATTGTCTACATTATTCTCTCCCAACATCATAGCCTCTTTTTCTGCTTCCATTAGTCTTCATCCAGATATTTTCTCTTGATTTCCTACTCTAGTTCTCTCCTGCTCTTCTCCTACTAATCTTAGGTTTTAACTTCCTAATATCCATGTTTTTTACTATTTTTTCTGATCCAAAAACTATGTGACCATGGGCAAGCATCATCAATGTTTTGGGCAAGACTTCAAGATTATAAGTTGGAAAAATAAAAAAACATGCCTACCCACATTGGCAGATTGATTTTTCTTATCTGTGAGTTCCCTATACAAATGAAATCACGGATTCATTCCTTACCCCATCATGGCCTTTATGGTATCTAACTCGGTTGTGACAAACATGTTCTTTTCTACCAATCAACTTCTCTACTTCACACACACACACACACACACACACACACACACACACATTTTTATTTATGTTTAGTTTAAAACTCATTTTCTTATTTGCTAGACTCCAAGCAAACAGATTTTTCCCAAATCCTTTTCAGACACACACCATCTCTGACCAAGAACCCATTAAAAGTTGGCATTCTTGCTATAAATAAAACCCAAAGACAAAAGGAAACTCAGTGGAATCAGGGGTCATGGGTTCTCCATGGAGAGGCAAATAAAAGAGTTGGCAGCATTGTTTTCATTGTTCTCCCAGAAGACTCAGTGCTGTGAATTCTTTGCCATCTCTCCTTTCAATGTTCATGACGACTATAAACAAAAAGCCCATGATGGCAGTAACAGCACCTTAGACGCCAGCACCTGATTCAGAGGAAGAAGAATTTTTTTTAAGAAGTGAGAGACATTTTCCAATCCAAGCCAATACATTCATGGACATCAAGTGCTTCAGTGAGAAGGTAGGCACAAGAGAAAAGAGAAATGTTGGAACATATGGCTCAAAGTGAAAAAAGAAGGAGACCAAAGCCTAGTATGCTGCTCGTGAATACTTTATCCCAAAAGAGAGGATGAAAACAGGGACTAGTTTTGAGCATGAGGGAGAGGAAAAAGTGAAAAGTGTCTTCCTAGCAGAGCTAGGCATTCGAGCCTCAGTCTCCTCTCTTGGTTTGGCTTTTTTCCTCGTGTGACTTCTTGGTCACATGGTAGTGGGCAAGATGTTATAAGAGGAAGGGCCATTGGTCACGTCCATCTGAGACAGATATTTGACCTAATGAATATGGGTCTCAGTTCTTTGTTCTTTCACTTTGGAGAAAGGAAGTTAGAGAGGACAACTTCATGAGTTTCCAAAGGTCAAGAGATTAAGCCTCCAGGAATCTGGGAGGCCAGAAGCCAATTCATTCTTGGGTTTGTAGCCAGCCTAGTACCAATGCCTCCAGGATCAAGGAACAACATCCTGAGTATCTAGGAGCTTTGGGACCTCACCTAGGAGACAAAGGGTCTTATCCAGCAGCAATGTGGCATTTGGACCGGAACTTGGCAGCTGTTTAGAAATTAAGTCTGAGCCCACTGTTCCCTGAGACTGAGGTGGTATATGCCTGTGCCCCCAAGGTGCTGGAAGGATATATTTGTACTTCTTTTCTTATTATATGTTTGAAATAAATATACTTTTGTAAAAGCTAATTAACATTAATTGGTTGAATTAAAGCTGGGTGTTTGTCATTTCTTACTAATAGTACCACAGGAGAATAGAGACTTGAACTAATAGCATTAGAAAAACACACTCCCAACCCTTCAGGGGCTCCTGTAGACCCTTAGGAAGAAATAAAGCCAGCCTTGCTCAGGGTCAGGTCAGAGAATACTTCCAGCTGACTCACAATTGAAGTCACGAACCTGAGAGAGCTGGAGGCCAGCATCTGAGCCACAAAAAAGCGGGAAGGAAGTTGTGACGAGCTGGGAATGGGGTCAATCTTAACAAGCAGAGTGAAAGAACACTAGCTCTGGAGTCAAAAGACCTGGGTTCAACTCCCACTTTTAATGCTAACTGTGTGTGACCTTAAGCAATTCACACAACCATAGTCCCATATTGGACTTACATGGCTTTTAATATCCCTTCTAGCCCAAACTTTATGGTCTTATGAGCACCATGTACCCATTAAGAAAGGCCAACCCAGAGTTCCTAGGTGCTGCATAACTAGGTGCCATATAGATAAAACACAGCTTAGAACTGAGTTTGAATCTTTTCTTGGACACTCGCTACCTGGGGAACTCTGAGCAAGTCTTAAATCTCTGTGAGACTGGTCTTCCTTACTTGAACCATGAGGAGGTTGTACTCAATAGCCTCTAGGGTCCCTTCCAGCTCAGGATCTATGACCTTTGGTACTATGATCAATGGGAAGCTGATCCAAAGTCGGACATTTGATGAGGATGAAGCCCTGGGGCAAACGCTTTTGATGACTTCCTGCTTACAATGGCTGGAGAGGACTGAACTACAGGCTATCTGCCATGGGATTATCGATTCAGGGCACTTCTAATGGTCTGATCAAAGAGCCCTAAATAAGTATGCCTTGTAAGAGCTTAATAGAAATACAGAAGGGATAGAATAAAAGGGGGGTCCTGAACCATGATCCTACAGATAATTTACATGGGCCCCTAGACTAATGAGAGAAAAGCATCATGTAACCAAGGAATAGAGTCTAGGGATGAGTGGTTGGAGAGCCTGAGGGAGCCACAAGGAACTGAGAAAATACCTTGGAGTTCCCCCCTGGGGTTGAGCAGCACCAGTAGGCAACATGCTTGATTAAAAGCACCTCCCCTCATCTTCATTGCTGAATGAAATCAGGCACTGTCCACAACACCAGCCTCCCCCATCCTCACCGTACCATTCCCACCCTAGGTGTCACAGCATTGAATTTCATCACTGAAATTGTCCTCTGTTGTCTCATTGTGTTGAAGAGGTGATCCTGGTTTATCAAAGATCATATCTATCAAATCAACTGAACATGCATTTACTAAGTGCCAGGCACTGTGCCAAGCACTTAAGATACACAGATAGGCAAAAACAGATAGTCCCTGCTCTCAAGGCGCTCCTGATCTAATGGGGCAAAGAGCATGTAAATAATTCGGTAAGTACCAGACGACTAGATCAGAGTGGAAGGTAATCTCAGAGGAGGAGTCATTGCAGCCAGAGGGACAGGGAAAGGTGTTTTTCTACAATCTTGAAGGAAGACAAGGCACTCCAGGCATGGGAAACAGCCAGTGTAGTGGGTCTAGAGTGTCATGTCAGGCTGGTGTCACTGGATCATAGAGTGTGTGGAGGAGAGTAAAGTGTAAGACACCTGGAAAGGTAACCTAAGACAGGGTGTGTGCTCCATCTGAACTCTGAACGGGTCTCCTGACTTGTTTACTACAGCATGCTCTTATGCATAATGTTTTTTGGGAGGCATCAGATTTTATTTCAAGCCATGTCAAGGCATTTACTGGACATGTCACTTTAATTATGCTGGAAGGGCTTAGAGTCTCAGGCTCCTAGTGGGCTGCCTGTCTCTTTTACAAGATCCAGCATCTCTAAAACTGAGGCTTACACCCTCAGGTCGGTTCCAAGGTAATCATATAATGAGTCAATAAACATTTGAGGGCCTACTATGTACCAAACATTATGCTAAATACCGGGGATGCAAAAGGAGGCAAAAGACAGTCCCTGCCCCCAAGGAGCTTACCATCTAAAGTGGTGAACAACATGCAACCTAATCTATACAAAGCATTATATACAGGATAAATAGGAAATAATTAAGAGAAAGAAGGCATTCAAATTAAGATGGTTTGGGGAAGGCTTTCAATAGAAGGTAGGATTTTAGTTGGGACTTAAAGGAAGCCAGGGTTGTCAAAAGTCCCAGTGAAGGAGGGAGAACATTCCAGGCAGGAGGGGACAGCCAGAGAAAACAGCCAGAGCCAAGAGATGGTATGTCTTATTTTTGGAATAGCTAGGAAGCTAGTCTCACGGGTAAGCGCCTTTTTGATAGCCCTAGAAGACCATGTACTATGGTACTGAGGAACAGCAATCTGTTTCAGTGAAGGGATTACTCATGATGACAAATTATAAATACTTGAATTGTTATTAAATTGCCAGGTTTTCAGCCAACATTCACTCAAAGTTTTTGGCATAGATCTGACTTCCTAAAACACTTGACCTTTGCTTTGCCACTTTGTGGATAGGGTAACTTTTCCGTTCTATCCAAAGTCCCTTCCAATTCTTAAATCCCATGGTGCCTAGATATCGCTATCCCTACTCAAGAGAAGAGGAAAACTAGGCCCAGAAGGGTTAGGTGGTCACACAGAAACAGACTGGGGTTTAAACACCAGCCTCCTGACTTGCTCCCCCTCACGCTATCAACATCTTCACGTACATTGTAATGAGGGGAGTCAGACTTGACTTTAGGCCACTTCAAGGCATTTATCAGGCATCTCTCATTAATTCTGTTCTCTGCATCCCAGATTTATCATGATGGCCACAGGGAAATTTGACTGAAACAAAGCACAAGTTCCTTCTGGAAGACAGCACTAATACTTGGTTCCATAATTGGATTGGCTGAGGATAAATCGAATGTAACCAAATACAAGTTTGTTTTTTTCCCTTTAAAAATGGATCCTATCTTGCTTGGCAGGCAGAATACGATTTTCCCCTCTGGACATCATGACCACTAACTGTCTCTGATCCCCATCTATTTTTTACATACTTTTATTTTTCTGTTGTTTGTCTTCTCCAGCTGAAGGTCACAGCCTGATTGGGGGCCGGGAGGACTTGAGTTGTTATGGTGTCGGCTTGTTTTGTAGAAAGGCTGAGACCTGCATTGCCCAGCACAAAGGGACAGATCCTGGAAGCCTTTTTCTGCCTTCCCTGCACATTTATCAAGCACCTACTTTGTATGTGCCAGATAGACCCTGTGCTATGCACTGAGGACCCAAATCAGAAAGAAAATAACCCCCAGGCTAAAGGAACTTGCCTTTGTGTCTGAGGAAACCATGTGGCTACAAGAAAGTAAATTCAAGGTAGACTGAGGGAGGCAGCACATTGAGGGGAGAGAAGGTTGAGGAGATCAAGGAAGGCTTCTCGGAGGAGGTAGCACCTGAACTGGGACCTGAAGCCAAATATTCTAAGAAGTCACCAAAGGCCTGGTGTGTTGGTAAACAAAATGGGCTCCTTAGCACTTAGTTCAACAAGTGCCCTTGAAGAGTTTGGCTTTTGTTTGCTTTGATTAATTCACTGTATTTCATTGAGTCTTTACTAAATGCTAAGCCCCAGGACCCAAACCCCTATTAGGTGTAAAACCTTAGTGGGTGTAGATTGGCAACTAAGGTGGGGCCCAAGGTGGGGCTAACTCCAGGGAGGGCCTAGTTTACGTGTCTGGGAGAGCAGAGGCTCTTAGACCACTCGGGTTTAAGTCACCTCTTGTGACAATTCTAGGTCACGTGGGTGAGTTGCGTGTGTGACTCACCCCTGATGCTGAAAAAGATATAAAACCAGGGGTTGGCTATCTCTTCTTTGGAGCTCTTCCTCGAAGCAGTGGTGCCTGTGACTCTGGGCCAGTCCTTGTTCTGAGCTCCCGGGCTGAACCTAGATGTTGGTAACTATGAATCTGTATTTGGTCTGTCTGTTGATGTTTGTACTTTGTTTGTAATTTGCTCTGAAATTCAGGGTCCTGGATTTTTCCCCTGAACTAAGTGAATGATATTTGTGTGCTGAATTAAAGTAAGCTTGTCAAACCCTTCACCTTGCTTTCCTTAGTTAAGCAGATCAAAAGAACCTGTGCTGTTGGCAACTTTCTGGGTGCTGGCTGTGGGTGGACCTTACACCCCCACAGAAGCTTCTAGCTGGATTGTTGAAACAGGTGGCTTGGGAAAAAGCACAGAGAGGGAACATAATCCAGCCACAATCATTGAACCACCACCGATTTAGCCCTTACTATGTACCCCGTTCCCAGGGGAATGTGATTAGCCAGGTGGTGCAGAGGATAAGAGCGCTGGGCTTAGTGTCAGGAAGACATCTTTGCGAGTTCAAATCTGGCCTGAGACACGTGCTAGCTGTGTGACCCTGGGCAAGTCACTTCACCCTGTTTGCCTCAGTTTCCTCATCTGTAAAATGAAATAGAGAAGGAAATAGCAGAAGCACTCCAGGATCTTTGCCAAGAAAACCCCAAATGGGGTCACAGTGAGTCAAACAAAACTAAAAGAACTGAAAACAAGAGACTGCAAGGACAAAGAAGAAAATCGTACCTGTCCTCAAGGACTTTGTGTTCTTGCTGCATAGAGATACACAGACAACAGGTATGTTAATAGGTACCTATAAGGTTTACGTAGAGCAAGTAGAAGGTGCCCACGTAAGGGGAAGGTTGGGATGGGGGAGGGGGATGGCCTCCTACAGCAGATGGCATGTGAATCTGAGGGTTGAAAGCAAACCAAGATTCTAAAAGGGGGAGATGAGGAGGGTGGGTACACTAGGCATGGGTCACAGTCAATGCAGAGGTGCAGAGGTGGGAGATGGAGCCTTGTGGATGAAGAACACGGAGGCTAGTATGCTTAAACTGGAGCATGCATGGAAGGGAAAGGTGTGCAAGAAGACTGGGAAGGTAAGAAGGAGGCAGTTTGGGCTTTTAAATGCTAAACAGAAGAGTTTACATTTGATCCTGATAAAACAATGAGCCACTGGGGCTTACTGGGTATAGTGGAACATGGTCAGACCTGCCCTTTAGGAAAAACCCTTTGACCTCTGGCACATCAAGTTTGTAAAGAGGAAGTCACATGAGAAAAAGATGGGAGAGGTAGAAACCAGGGGCAGAGGACTTTAAACACTGACTTGAGGGGCTTAGATTTTGTCCTAGAAATGACAATGAGTCACGGGAGATTCTGAACAGAGACAGGGCATGTTCAGGTACAAGACTTAGGAATGTGACTTTGGCAGTTTGTGGAGGCTCCATTAGAGAGAGGAAGGATGGAAAGGCAGCTTTCAGAAGTCTGGGTGAGAGGTGATGAGGCCAGAAGAAGGCTGATGGCCACTGGTCCAATCACATTGTTGGAGAGAAGGGGGTGAATACAGGAGACATTATGGAGGTAGAATTGACAAGGTTTGGCAACTGATTGAATAAGATGCTGAACTAGAAGGAAGAGCCAAGGATGCCTCATGGCTCAGGAAGATCTGAGTTCAAGTTTGGCCTCTGATAACAATCTAGTCATTTAACCTTTCCTGGGACTAAATCTCAGCCATAAAATCAAACTGGATTAGCATGTCTCTGAGGTCCCTTCCAGCTCTAAATCTATGACTCCAGTTCATGGATTGTGAATGGGATGATGATGTCCTCAATAGAAATCAGAATTCTGGAAAAGGAGATTAAAGAGGAGCAGAATGAATTCTGTTTGGGACAGATTGGCCTTAAGACAGGAATTCATAGGGAGATATTCATCCTTTCCCACTTGTGTGCATGGACAAGAAGCCCTGCCTTCAGCCCCATCCTCAGACCATGACATAGACTGATGGGAGTGGTCCTTAGAGTCTAGGGAGAGACACAGTCTCTGTTCTCTGAGAGCCTGAGATCTGGTAAGGAAAATAGATTCTGCCCTCAGAGATCTGAGCCCTCAAGAGGGAGAAATTGTCCCTGCCTTGTTGAGGATAATAACAGTTCAGGATCCTACAGCTCTTTAAGGATTACAAAGGACTTTGTATATGTTCTTCCTTAACACACTTGTAAGAGAATGCTGTTGTTATCCTCATACCACAAATAAGAAACTGAGTCTGAGAGAGGTTAAGTGATTTGCCCAGGGTTAAGCAGGGAGGGAGGATTTGAATTCAGGTCTTCCTGATGCCAGATCCAGGACTCTACCCACTGTACCACCTAGCCACCAGAAAAAGCTCTGAGTTTGCATTTCATTCCCACTAATGCTATTTCTCTCAACAGAAAGTTAAGGCTGAAGGATAATTACAGTAGTGTGAACAGGCCATCTGAATGATTTTTGCCAAAGGAACTCCATCAAACATCCAGAGTTAGCCACACAGAATCACAGAATTTCACCTCGTCAGAGCTGGAAGGTAGCTCAGGGCCATCTACTGTCACCCACAGCAGACTGAGAATCTCTTCTACATCCTTACCAAGAAGTGGCCACCAAATGTCCCTTGAAGTCTACTAGGAATTTGTCTTCTGTAGCCCTTGACAGCCTGGCCCCTTCCTCCCTGGCCTGCCCTCCTTCCATTTGACTGCCGCTGCATCCCCTATCATTCCAGAGAGTCTGGCCTCCTCTCTATGTCTCCATCTTCCAAGCCTGGGCCTTTTCACTGGCTCCGCATGAGCACCTCTTAGCTTCGTGGACTTTTGTCAAGACCTGGTTTCAATGGAGCTTCCTTCCTTCTGAGGTTACCTCCAGATATCTCCCATGTACATAGCTGTTTATATGCTGTGCCCCCCCACTCCACCCCCAAATATAAGGCCTTTAGGGCAGGGAGTAATAACCCAGTAACAACCTTTCTTTGTATTTCCAGGGCATAACACCTTGGCTGGCATACAGTAAGTGCCTAATAAGTGCTTGTTGACTGACTGACTCCCTCTAGAGGAAGCCCTAGGATAGATTTCTAGTCTCTTCAATTTCTACCCACCCCTCCCAGTTCTAGCCTCTGGGGCCAAGCAAAAGAAATGCAACCCTTCTTTTTGCCAAAACAGTCCTCCCAAAACCTGAATTGCAACTGAAACTTACTGAGTAATATCATGGCCCCAGGCTTGGGGCCAGCTGGTAGAAGATACCTGGAGGGAGGACTTTTATCCCTATAAAGATGATCACAATTTAGGGACTTCCCAGTGGCAGAAGGCACTTCCTAAAGGCTGAGCTGGGTTGTGAGAAATGTAACTCGTGGAGAGGTGATATGCTAGAGCCAAAGCCCTGCTTTCAATCTATAGTAGAGTTCTCAGATGGCAAAGGGCATCTTTAGAATGGACTGTGCCCTGTGGGTCATTTTCTTTGAGAGAGAGCATCTGAAGCTTGATGGCTGGAAACGCAGGCCATGACTAGCTAATTTTTGCACTTGAAGCAAAACTCAATTAGAGAACAGAGCCTGCAGAGGGTTGTTCTTGGAGTCAGGAAGATCTGAGTTCAAATTTTGACTCAGGCACTTTCCAGTGGCATAGCCCTGGGTAAGTCACTTAAGTTTTCTCAGCCATAGTTTCCTTGTCTTTAAAATGTGTATCACAGTAGTACCAACCTCTCAAAATTGTGTGAGGATCAATAGGGATAGAGACTGACTCTTAGATATAAAGAACTCCCCAGTTACTTAGTAGTGCAAAGGATAGAGCACTGGGCCTGGAGACAGAAAGACTCATCTTCCTGAGTTCAAATCCCACCTCAGACACTTACTAGCTGTGAGACCCTGGACAAGTCACTTAAACCTGTTTGCCTCAGTTTCCTCACTTGTAAAATAAGCTGGAGAAGGAAATGGCAAACCATTATGGTATCTCTGCCAAGAAAACCCCAGTGGGATCACAAAGAGTTGGACACACCTGAAAAACAACTAAATAACAACAAAGAACTCCCAGGTGAGGAAGTTCATTCTACCAACGTAGGTCAGCACCTACTCTGCAACTTACAGTGTTAGAAAGATGCCTAGGGCACTGAGAGGTCACACATCTAGTATGTGTTAGAGGTAGGATCTAAACCAGGGTCTTTGTGATTTTTATATCAGCTTTCTATCTATTACACCAAATATTCATACATATATACATATAATAGCATTATATGTGTGTATACACATATATATATATAATGTCAAATATTTTAACATACATAAAGCTCTTTGCAAATGATTAATTATTCTGCCAATATTAGTGTCATATTATCAACAACATAAAACTTGTACCACCACCTCCATTCTAAGGGCACGGTGTCCTTGGGATTGTAAATGCATGTTTTACATATATTTTCTGCCCCATAACTAAGTGTACCCTAAACAGCTCTCTCTGCCACCTTTTTTTCTGGCCTTTTTGGTATGGACCCACCAAGTAAAGGGTGGTCATCTCTCCTTCTCCATCTCAGATTCATCAATCAAAAAACCAAAGTCCTAATCTTCCTCCTGTTCTTACTATGTCTCCTTGATCAAGCACCACCACTCCCCACAGCTTCAGTTTCCTCATTTGACGAACGGAGGGGTCGGACCAGCTCATCCCCGAGGTCTCGTCCAACTTCCAGCCTCTCCACCTCTAGGATTTCCACCACAGCAACCAGTTTTTGCTTCCTCTTCCACCATAGGCATTGACAGGCCTAGCCAGAAGCACCGACCGGACCCAAGTACGCTTATTTGTTGTCTCTTTCCATTTGTTGTTCTCACGGATGCTGAAATCAGCCCACAAAGTTCAATTCATTCTCAGTATGCCGGTGAGGGTTGATTTGATGAGCTAAGTGAGGGCAACACTGGGTTTTATTGGTTGATAGTGGCCTTTGGCAGCCTCAACAATCCCCCAGTGCTACCCAACCACGTACACTCCTCCAGATCCGCAATGCCCTGTATAAACATTCAGTCCCATTTCACTGAGAAAACTGCCAGTGAGTTTAACTGATTCACCCTGCAGGTGCTTCTGAGATTTCAAAAAGAAAACTTTCTGAGCACAGAATGATAAACACTCTACCCAGTGGTTTGTTTTTTTTAATTTCATTACATAGAAAGATTGATTCCAAAAATTCTCGTCAGCTCAAACGACATCTGGAGACAAGAAATAGACTGCTGGTGTAATCTGGGAAGGGGGGCCATCGAACTATGAGCTGAAGGAGACAGCTGTTCATATCACTGGTGTTTATGAGGGCATCAACCATTCTGCTACTCCCAGGTTCCCTCCAGAAACTCATGCAAGCAAAGATAGCCCAGAATTCTGGGCCAATGTTCTCTTAATTCACTTGTATGTTTTAACTATAGAGCCGAGTATTTCAACAGAAAGAAAAGCATTAGAGGCAGGTCTTATGTCACTGTGGCAGAGACATGTTGCACTGCAGAATTCAGTTACCTGGGCAGCTTTCCCCATGGTTGTGTTCCCCTTCTCGTCTGTAATCCTGGGGAAAGACTCATAAATTGGGCCATTCTTCAGGCTGCTTGACATCTTGGCCCAGACTATGCCAAAGGGCTGGGCATTTATAACTAACTAGGGTTAGGGGCAGCTCACATCTTAAAAGCACTTTCTCAGCCCCTTCCTCATCTATCAATCTTGTTTGAGCCTCAGAGGTCACAGAACCTTGGCAGTCAGTGATCAGAGGCTGCCAGCTTTCTATTGCCTATTCAAATGGCCCAGCTCGATACTCTCCTACAGAGTTCAGATGACCGAAACCCCTAGCAGAACCAGCCAACTCATTCTTCATCCCTGTTTGGTAAAGAATCAAGTGGCAGTGAAATTGAGGGCTGAGGCATTCAGAGCACACATGTGGAGAGAAATGCAGCCTTCGCAATAGATAACCTCCCCTCCTTCACAGGGGTGCCATATTAACCTAATATAACAGTGAAATGCTTGGACTTGATGCTTTCTGAAGGTAATGCATCAGAAGAAATAGTGCTGCTTTGCTCCTCAGGATTTTTCATGAAATGTAACCAGAGTGATGGAGACTCTCTAGGCCTCCGTGAGCCAATAATTCATACTCTGAAGGCTACGGCTATCAGCTACCTCCCTCTCCTGAGCTACTACTCCCTGGTGTTCCATTAGCCCCAGCTAATAGCTGCCTTTGTCTTTTCAGAACCCTATAGTTAGGATGCTTACTCAGAGATGCCCAACCATCTGAGGCTCCATTTGTTCTATTCATTTCCACAAACATTTATCAGGTGCTTGGTGCATGCAGCGTGCAGGTAACAGTGGGCACACATCACAGGGAATAGCATCAGAAATGGAAACCACCCCAACTTCTGGAGTCATGGAAAGATGTGAAGTGGAATTGTGTATGTTTGAGTCATACTCAAAAAAGGGGGTGGGGCAGCTAAGTGGTGCAGTGGGTAGAACACCGGCCACCGAATTCGTAGGACCTGAGTTCAAATCCAGTCTCAGATGCTTTACTCTCTGTGTGACCCTAGTCAAGTCACTTAACCCTGACTGCCTAACCCACCAAAAATAAAAATATGATGCTTCCAGATGCTTCCTCCTAGCTTTGTGAATATGGGCAAGTCACAAACTCCCTGAGTCTCGATATCCTCTTTGGAAAAAAGGAGTATTTGTGACCCTGGGCAAGTCATTTCACCTCAACCTCAGCTGGGAATAATAACAGACCTACCTCACAGGGTAGTTATAAGGATCAAATGAGAGAATGTATGCAAAACGTTTGGTAAACCTTGAAGCACATCATACATTGTAGGGGTTATTAGAATAGTCCTGGTGCTCCATGGTTCACAGGATGGTTGCGAAGAAAGTGCTTTTGGAGGGAAAAGGAATTAGTATGATTAATAATAAATCAAATCAGCCTAGAGTGGGATGTTTCAGCCTCTTTTTTTGAGGCGAAAGAAAGCGACAAGGCACTCAACGCCTAAGAAATTACAACCAACCGCAAAGCCTGCCTTGGAGGTGACGTCACTTAAGCGGGGATCAGAAATCTCCTCTGCAAAGCTGTCCATCAACAAATTTCCATAAGGAAGTTCCTGCATTCATTCATTCATTCAACAAGTGTTTCGTGGACTGCAAAGTTGCAGAATTTGAGAGCTAGAGGGGAATCAGTGGCCTTCCGATTTAACCTATGCACCAAAGGAATCCCGGGCTGAAACGTTCCAGACAAGCTTCTGCCGGGAGATCTCCAAGGAGGTAAAACCCTCCACCCTTTGAGGTGGCCCATTCTGCTCTGGTGAATCACACTATTATCTTAAGGACTAGACCGAGCATCAGGAGATCTAAATTCTAGAGTCTAGAACTTAGAATCTAGGCAATAGAAAAACAAAGTAATAGATAAATAAATAAACACAACAATAACCAACACTTATTAAGTGTCAGGCACTACACTAAGTGCTTTATAAATATTATCTCATTTGATCATCATAACAATCCTGAGAAGTACCTGCTGTTTTTATCTTCATTTTACACATAGGGAAACTGAGGCAAACAGATTTTTTTTTTAGTGTCTTGCCCAAGGACACCACACAACTAATAATAATGCTCCTTGCTGTGTGAGCTTAGCCAAGCCACTCCCTCCCCCTGGGCTCCCTTTCCTCATCTGTAAAATGAGAGGATTGGACCAGCCCATCTCCGAGGTCTCTCACAGCTCTGTGAGTCTATGCAGTCTGTGACTATCTTATACTGAGCAATGCTTCCCCAGTCAGATGGGCTTAGTTCTACTCTTAATTAGGTATTAATTAAAATCTAATTAATTAAAATCCATGAAAGATATGGGACATTTTATCTAGCTGAAAGTACTTAACCATGGCTGGTACAAGCCCTCCTATGGCGAAAAATATCATATGTTTACTACAACTTCATTGTTTTTATCTTGTAGCATGTCCCCAGACCTGTTTTGGCTTCTCTTTTGTGTTTTTCTAATAATATTTTATTCCCCCCTCCCCCACTAATCACAGGTAAAAGTAACTTTGCTTCTCTTTTGAAGCCAAATGAATGTAGTTACTACCTAGGTGTACCAGTGAACCCATCCTAAGATCTGAGACTGCCCACTGGCAGGGGCATCACTAGTCATCTAGCTGAAGCCCCTCACTTGAGAGATGAGGAAACGGACACCCACGGAGGTGAGCTGAGCTGCCCAAATTCAATTCAATCTTAATTCAACAGAGAAAATAGGAGCACAGATGGAGCTGACCTTAGATTCAGGAAGATGTGGTTCAAAGTCTCCCTTCTGCCATGTTTGGCTGGGTGACATTGGGCAAGACACAGCCTCTCACTACTCTAGGAAGCTTTTGGAGATGATCTAAGCTACAGAAAAGATCTCTGCCATATTGGTAAAAGAAGCTTCTTGTCTGGGAGTCCCTTGTACCATAAAATAGGCCCGTTTCACCATCTTTATCTAGCAATTCAACGAACATTAAGCACCTAATGTATCATACTAGGCACTGGGGACACAGAGACAAAATGAGAAATAGTTCCTGTTTTCATGAAGCCTGCATTCTATTAGGAGGATTCAGCATGTACCCAGAGAAGTAAATATCAGAGGGGGAGGGGAGGAAGAAAGGGAGGGAGAAAATACTGAACTAAAAATTTAAAACAAAACAAATGTTAAAAAATGTTTTTACATGCAATTGGGGAAAAAACTAAAATATTAATAAATAAATATCAGGTTATTTGGGGAAGAAGGAGAAATAAGATAATGGGAGGTGAGGGGAGAATGAAAAATGACTTCATGTAGGAAGCTGAACCTTGAATGGTAAAATTCCTTCCCTCTTCCCTCCCTCCCTTCCTTCCTCTCTTCCTTCATTCTTTCTTCCTTTCATCTTTTCTTCCTCCCTCCCTTCCTTCATTCCTCCCTGTCTCTCTCCTTTCTTCCTCCATCCCTCCCTTCCATCCTTCTACTCTCTCTTCCTCCTTCCATTTCTTTCTTTCTTCTTTGCTGCCATCCTCTCTCCTTTCCTTCCTTCATTGCTTTCTCCCTCTCTTCCCTTCTTCCTCCCTCCCTCAATTGTGCAGTTCTGTAGACAATGAATTATTGAAGGCTCCAATTAGGAGAGAAAAGGCTTTGGGGGCTGAAACTAGAGTAGTGGCCACACGAACAGATGGAGGCAAAAGGTAACGTGAAGGTAGAACTTAGCATCTGATTAGACAGGAAGAGAGAGAAAGGAGGACTCTAAGGTTATAAACCTCTCTGACTAGTGGGATGATGGCACCTTAAAAGAAATAGGAAAGTTAGGAAGTGGAAAGAGTTGGAAGGGGAATGGAAGATAATGAGTTCAGTTTTGGACAAGGAGAATTTGAAAAGCCTTTGGAACATCCAGTTTGACACGTCCACTAGGTGGTTGGTGGTAACAGTAGAGAGTTCAGGAAAGAGGCTGAGGCTGGCTGTACAGGGCATCCCCAAAGTCACCTTGTATAGATCTGGAAATCACCTGTCTAAAGATGAGAATTGAGCCTTTGACAACAGCTGAGATCAAGAGACAAAAGCTTCTGAAGATAGAACCTTCCCCCCAAACCTGGGGTGGGACAAGAATTCAAATCCTTCAAAGGGGACTGGGGAGTAATGAGACAGGAAGGAGGAGGATGGGCAGAGGAATCCCAGAGAAGAAAGGGCTATACTTCATTAACCATTCTTCCCATCGTAGGACATTAGACATGTGATTGGTTATGCGTTTGGTAGAGATATCAAGTCAATATGTGAAGGATGGAAGTTCATAGAATCAGGTTTAGAGCTAGAAGATACCTCTGAGGTCACACACTCCCAACCTCTTCATTTTATAGAGGAGGAAACTAGGGCCCAATGAGTTGAAGTGATCTGCTGAACTTCTCGTCGGTAGTGTCCGAGGTAGGATTCGAACCCAGGCCCTCTGACTCCAGAGCCAGTGTTCTTTCCACTGTGCCTGATGTCTAGCCTGAAGCAGAGAAGCCTTGTTGCCATTGGCAGAATGATAGCTGTCTTCAAGTACTGGAAGAGATGTCGCCTGAAAGAGGGGGCAGGTAGATGGCACGTTGGATGGAGCACCAGGCTTGGAATTAGAAAGACTCGTTTTCATGAGTTCAAATCTGGCCTCACACACTTCATCCTGCTTGCCTCAGTTTCCTCATCTGTAAAAGGAGCTGGAGAAGGAAATGGAAAACCACTCTAGTATCTTTGCCAAGAAAACCCCAAACGGGGAGTCAGACGCAACTGAAGCAAATGAACACCTGAAAGAGACATTCAAGTTGGTCTGCTTGGCCCCTGAGACAGAGCATGGAGCCATGGGATAAAGTTACAGAGGCAGAGCTGATGTCCGGGAAGTATTTCTGGCCCTTTGAGCCATCCCAAAGCAGCAGATTGCCTTCGGAGGCAGTGGTTATCTCCACAGCTGGATGTCTTCAAACAGAGGGAAGCTGTATGACCACTGGGCAGGGTAGTTTGGTTCTCAGTTAGGCTGGAAACATAATAACCTCTGAAATCTCTACCATGATGCTGTGATACTAAATTTTCTTTTTGTCTCTATACTCTCCTCTTCTTATTGGCAGATTCTGTGATAATTGGTATACGGATTGTAGTAAGTCAACAAGCATTTATTAAATGCTTATTGTATGCCAGGCACTGTTCTAAGAACTGAGGATACAAGTAAACACCAAAGCAGGGTCTCCCAACAGATCTATTTACTAAATGAACCAATGAGTCAGTGAGAAAAATATCTGGGGCCAAGAAAGCCTCTTAGTGACCCAGAAAGCATACCGAGCAGGTGGCCATGAGCTTCCCTCAGGAGTAAAGCCACCCCTGCTCATGTATTAGGGATAGCCCCACCCTTGTCTGCCTCACTATTTCACCATAGACTAGTCCCATTATGATTTTGAATTCCCTTTCCCCAATCAGCCTGAAATGCAGAAGCGTAGTATGCCACGAAACCCATTGAAAATTGATGACTTTAATTACGCTCCGAGGAAACTGACAAAAGAGGATCAGCGTAATTGCAAAGAAAATTTGAATCACTAAAATGAGTGTTCTAAAGAGGCCAGTCCTCTCCTCCACACTCCTGCGGCCGATGATGAGCGAGGAGGTGATCACAGAGCAGTGATTAGTGAAATTGATTCGAAATAGAATAATGTACTGGAAGCTTAAGGAAGCAGAGGTTAATGATGAAAGACCTTCCATAATGGGAATTATTAAAGATGATTGCCTAGCAGTCCTCAGGGAAGTCTTGTTCATCTGGATTCATGGAAGGAATCCATCTATGACTGCACTTCATCGTGGAGAGACTATGGACACATAAATCAGAAATTAGGAAGACAAGCAGGCTAAATTCCGAAGAAGAGTATTTTTAGAGCTGGGAGAGACCAGAGAGGTCAAGGAGCATAGCATCCAGACACAGCCTTTATTTTTGCCTTTTCTTCTATCCCCAGCACTTAGCACAGTGCCTGACACAGAGTAAGTATTTAATAAATGCTTGTTTAGGATGACCAGAGCTTTGGGACTAGGAAGGATCTCAGAGGTCAACTGGTTCAACTCCCTCTATTAACTGAGGAGCAAAGGGAGTCCTGAAGAAAAGTGACGTAACTTGTCCAGCATCCCATGCGTAGCAGGTGACAGAGCTGAGGGTGTAATACAGACCACTGTAGTACAAATCTGACACTATTTCCACTGTGACATGTTGCCTTCCTATGGTTGTGAAGTTTAAACCTCTTGTTTTACATTTGAGGAAAAAACCAAAGCCCTTAGAGGTTGAATAATGTTTCCAGGGTCAGAGGGCAAGTCATTGCCAGATCCAGGATGAGAACCAAGGTCTCCTGACTCAGTTCAAGGGTGTTCCAATGAACAAGGGGAGTGCATTGTGAGTATCACCCCATGTTCTTCTTTGATGTTCTTGTCTTCCTTCAGCAGGCAGGTCAGAACAGTTAAAAGAGCTGTACTTGAGGTCAGAGACCCTGGGCTCAATCCCAGTTCTGTCATCTACTGCACATATGACTTTGGGCAAGTCATCTGTCAAATGAGGGGGCTGGACTAGAGGACATCTAATGTCTGTTTCAGCTCTAAAATATGATCTTATGATCCCTTAGACTCACTCTCACCAAAGATCCCAGGGTTCTCATTCTGCTCTGAGATATCCAGAGCTCTGCTCACTTTGAGGTCCCAAACTGGATCTTCATTTTTTCTCCCCTATTTCCATCCAAATTTAACCAGCCTATGTCCCATCCCTTTCCAGCCCTGCTAGGTGACTGCCCAAATTCCCTGAATGAGCCAATGAGCAAATGGTTGGTTGTGACTCAGTACATACAAAGCTCAAACAATTCTAGTCATCCAAATAACCCTTTTGCTACCTAGAAGAAGAAAGATTAGCCTCGCTCTTCTTGGCCCCAGAGGGAATGACTGAGAACAATTAATGGAAGTTACAGAGACAAATTTAAGCTTGACATCAAAAAAACTTCATAGCAATTAGAGTTTGCCCAAAATGGAATGGACTGACTCAGAAGGTAGTGAGTCTCTTCTCACTGAGAGGTTTAAAGTAAAGACTGGGTGGCTTGCCTTTCATATTGTAGAGAGAATTCTTCTCCAGGTGCATGTTGGACTAGATGGCCACTGACAGTCCTTCCAGTTCAGAAATGTTGGGATTCCAAGATGCTGAGTTGGTGAGATTTGCAGATTCCATGGAAAGTTATGGAAGCATCTTTTCAGTTTCACATCAGACCACGTAGTTTTTCTCCACTTCTCTTCGTTTTGTTGTTGTTCGGTTGTTTCTGTCATGTTCAACTCTTTGTGATTCTATTTGGGGCTTTATTGGCAAAGGTACTAGAGTGGTTCACCATTTCCTTCTCCAGCTCATTTTACAGATGAGGAAACTGAGGCAAAGAGAGTTAAATGACTTGCCCCGGGTCACGCAGCTAGTAAGTGTTTGAGGTTGGGTTTGAAATCATGAAGCTGAGTCTTCTTGATTCCAAGCCCAGTGTTCTGCCCACTTTGCCGCTTACCTTCCCCTCAGTATACATTGACCCCATTGTGTGTACCTATTGGGGGAATATCTGGTTCACTCCATTAGTTCGGTACCAAAACGGACCATTTCAATAGAGAAAATTTCAGACACTGTGTGAGTGTTTATGTGCTTTCAGGTAGGAGCAGGGGGAAGTGAGAACACTGATTCTTAAAAAGTAGGGAAAGACACGAAAACAATTGCTTCTTGTCATTTTTCCCTTTCAGGAGGTTGCCATGGTGACTGTGTGGACTGTATCCCAGGGGGCTGAGGGATCGACAATATTGATTGAATTGCCTGACTTCAGCTCACTGGCAACCCCTAGGGTCTGGGAGCATGTATTTCATAAATGATGCACACCTTGCCTTGAAGTTATTCCTCCACAAAAATGACTATCTTCCTGCATGCTGAGAAGAAATTCGGTTCAATTTGAGTCAGTTGAAAAGGTATTATATTTGGAGGAGTTGTCCCCTCCCTCAGACCCTGAGGGTAGGCATTGTGTCTCTCTATCAAATCAGGAATTCCCTCAGACAGGGTCTGCATCTTCATCACATCTGAAGGACCCTGAGAGCAGGGATTTTCTCCAGCATCTGAAGGCAGGAAGGTCTCACATCAGATAACAGCTTCCCTTAAGGTCAGGGGCTGTGTTTCCTTGTCAAACAGCTGGATTTCTGAGAGAAACCAGACTTCCCATCAGATTGCCAAGAAGTGGGATCACATCTCCCCAAGCACCCTGATGACAGTCGTCATCTATTTCTCCTATGTGCTCTCCAGGTCACTTAGTTCAGGATTCTGCCCTTACTACTTCTGTTTCTCATGGCCCCTAGGGCCCCCAAGGACTCTGAGCTCACACAGACCAGGTTAGACCCTAGAACAGACCCCCAAGACCATTATCTCTCTTTACCCTTGCCCTCAACTGGAGTTCTCCAAGAAAATCTCTAAGATAAATCTCAGGTATGGCTCTAGGTTTCCCCAAAATGGGTAACATGATCCCCAGCTCCCCCACAAGAACTTAATGTATAATATGGGTAATGAGCATGGGACAGTCCTTATTTCATCCATCATAGAAAATACATGAGAAGCGAAGGACTCACAGGAGCCCATGAACAAATATAGAAACATAAAAGATTCAATTAGTTCATTAGATTCTCCCAAAGAAGATAAAGTCACTTTGCGGCTGCTAACAGTACTACTCAGTTATTATAGACCTGTACTGTCTGAGCAAATGAGGGCCGTCACACAGAGCGTTGGCAAATCTAGATCTCCCCTCCCATCCCTTCCTCCACCCCCGTAGCATGGCTTTAGTCTTTCAGCAATAGGGCCACCATCTTCTTTTCCAAGAAAAGCAAATCAATCCATCAAGAGGCATTTATTAAGCACCAACTGTGTGCCAGATTCTGAGCGAAGCACTGAGAATACAAGGACAGATGTGAAACAGCTCCTGCCCTCAAGGAGTTTACATTCTAATCTCCCTAAAGGAGGTCTAGGGCCCAAGCTCAGGAATCCTCCAACTCATGGAATCACCATATTACATATTTAGAGCTATAAAGGACCTTTTAGGTCATCATCAATAACCTCTTTTTTTATATTTTATCTATTTTATATATTTATGTATTATATATTTTATATTATATTTTTATAGATAAGGAGCCTGAGGCCTGAGGCCCAAAGAGGTTAAGGGACTGTACCAGGATCACACAGCGAGCAAGTATCTCCCCCAAATTTGGGAAGCTACATTCTTTACCTAAGGGTTATTAGATTATTCTGTATCATGGACCCCTTTGGTATTCTGTACCTCTTCTCAGAACAATATTCTTTTAAAATTGTAGGAAATGCTAACCTTCAATTAAAGGTTAGTGAAAATAAAGATTTACATTTTTAATTATATTTTTTTCTCCATCCAAGTTCACAGACCCTCTGAAATCTGCTCCCAGACCAAGGTCCATGGATCCCAGGCTAAGAACTCTTCTTCAAAGTTAATTAGTGCCAAGGACAGAAAAAAACAAAGGCAAAAGAAGATGGCCAAGAAGCTGACATCCAAGAACCATAGGCCACCTGGGAAAATACACCTCACCATGGGCTTTTTCTTTAAGTTGCTATTTTGTTCTGCCCTTCTCCCAAGTCCCTTTTGTCCCACCATTCCAGATATCCAAGGGATAAAAAATTCTTGAAAAAGAATAAAGATCAAGTCTTTTCTCAATTTTTAGGCCAGCCAACTAGAGTCTATCCCCACTCCCTCTTCTGACCCCCCACATACATTCAATGGCCAACCATTTTGGATATAACTGTAGTCACTGGGAACCAATTAAAGGAGATCCTAGTGTCCCTCAGGGACATCTGGAAACTAGCCTTTATCCATTTGAGGTATCTTCCAATCACAGATCCATGCCCTATTACCTCAGACAATTGATCAAGGGACTCATCAAACTAATGGTGGTTCCCCATTAACTTCCTTACATTTAGA
This sequence comes from Trichosurus vulpecula, assembly GCF_011100635.1. NCBI lineage: Eukaryota > Metazoa > Chordata > Mammalia > Diprotodontia > Phalangeridae > Trichosurus > Trichosurus vulpecula. The sequence continues at coordinate 436,866,962 of NC_050575.1, read as the reverse complement.
ATACGCTTCTCCTTAATTAACTGACCTAGTTGTTCTCAGAGTCACTGGAAAAGGAAGACACTGATGCTTTTCTTCAAATGGGGCCAATAAAGCTTCAAAATGGCAGCCCAGCTTCTTCAGCGAGGCTGTACCGACCTTCCATTTGTTGCTAATGATTCTGAGCTTCCCCAAGAGGTCACTGAGATCTCCCTGGGAAAGGGGTTAGCTAATTCATGGAATCTCAGAAGCTCAGTATTGGGAAGCACCTCAGAGGCCATCTAGACCAATCCAGACCTGAATAACACTGTCCTCTACAACATCCCCAGTGTGATCATGGGCGACATTTATTTTCTCAGAGCTTCAGCTCCCAGTGGCTCCCTATTGTTTCTTGGATGTTTAGTATTTAAGGCCCTGATTCATCTGGCTATAGCCTACCTTTCCAGGCTATAATGTGTATTTTTTATTCATTCTGCATTAAAGACAAACCAGCCTTCTTGTTGTTCCCTCCATTTCTCATCTCCAGATTTTTGTATGAGTTCTTCCCAATGTCTGAACTAAATACTCTCCTCATCTCCAATTTTTATCATCACTAGCATCCTCCAAGGCTCAGCCTGTGTCATTTCCATGCACAAAGCCTACTGTGACCTCTATCCTTCACACACACACACACACACACACACACACATACACACACACTTCTCATCTCACTAGTGCCTTTTCTCCTTCCACTTGTATCTGAGGATTCTCTGATAGAAGACATACACAGAGGACTGAAATCTAAGGACTGATCTTGGGAGTCAAATCAGCTGCCAGTCTTAAAGCTCTGAGTGGAAGGATGAGAGGCCAGATAATAAAGAGACAAAATTCAGGGTGAGTCAAGCAGTTGAATATTGGTCTGACTCAACTTGATTCTCACAAATTTTGTTCTTCTTATTACATAAGCTCTTATTGCCTTCCCTCAGCTCCCCAGATTCCCCACATTGACTTCTGCTGTAGAACTTTTGGCTGAGGAATCATACTTATCATCTTAACCCTCTAAAATTTGTTCTCCAAGAATATAGGGTCTGTGTCAGACAAACTCTAAGAGGAAGTTGTCACTTCCTCCAAGATTCCCATCATCTCAATAACCTGGTCCTCATTGGCAGTAAGAAACAAATCCAGAATAGAATTGATGACTCCATCTTTGGAAAGAGTAAATTATTAAGGCAAGTCAATAAATTATCAACTGTTCTTTTGGCAAAGAGATCTAGTGGATGTCCAGATAATTGCGCCATCACTAGTGTAGCATGCCTCTTCTGCAGGTGTGATTGATTCCACCAATTCCTCATCTATTTCAGCTTTCTGTCCAGGTGGTCTGTAGCCTACACCAACAACAATATCATTTTTTTCTGCCTCCACAGATCTTCGTCACCTAAACATTCTCCACCATGCTTTTCTACTCTGGGTCATGAATTTCCTCACACGAGAATATGTTCCTGATATACAATGCTACCCACCTCTGCTGTCTTACTCTGGGCTATCCTAGGATCACAGGACCATAGAATCACAGCCTCAGAGCTTGAAGGGAGCTCAAAGATCAAATCCTTCCATTCTACAGTCAAGAAAACTGAGACCCAATGAGGTTAAGTGGCTTGCCTCAAGTCACACACACATGAGGTGGCCAAATCCATTCAGAGACATAATTCATGCATGGGGCTCATCCCGCCCCACCCCATCTCGATGACACCTGGATCAAATTTGCCTCCTTGTGGTAGAATCTCTTGTTCATACTTCCGCATTTGTATATAGACATCTGAAGCCATGATTTTTTTTTTAGATTTTCCTTTTCTAGACTTTTTTTCCCTCTGGTGAATCTGTGGACATTTCTACTACTAATCTTCCTATATTCTAGCTACTTTTCATTGCGTATAGCTTAGTGGACCTATAAAGAGAGTTTTCTTCTTCTTCCTCCATGAGGAAAGAACCTCATATCATAGATTTAGAGTTAGAAAGAACCTTAAAACAACCTTGTCCAGTCCCATTATTCCATAAATGAGGAAACTGAGGCACAGAGATGGTAAGTGACACGCCCAGGGTCACAGAAATAGTAATTATCTGAGTCAGCATTTGAACCCAGGTCTTCTTCATTCCAAGTCCTGTGAATTATCTACTGCATCATGCTGCCTCCCCCCTGATTAAGCTCTTAATACAACATGCTTTATTTGTTGGTGGTTTAATTACTTGGCCAAGCAACAAACACAAGTAAAGCCGACTAACCATCGGCAAGGCTCTTCCAGTCTCCATGGCTACCTGACTCATAAATCCACAAAGGAATCCCCTTCCAGGTAGAAATATCCCTACCCCTGCCTGGTGTTCAGAACATGAAATTCATTCTTTCTGATTTTTTTTCACCACCTAAGACCCATCCGAGCAGAAGTTCTCTCTTCGGCAGGTCTCCAGCCAAACCAAAGACCAAAGCCCAGTTAGGGGGATCTGCCCCAAACATAAAGAATAGGGAAGGAAAGGGAAAACAACAACTGAGATCAAGAAAAGGTTATTTATAAAGTCGAAACCTCCAGAGCTCATTTTATGGGATGGAAGTTTTAAACCTTCAAAATTGAGTCCCTGGGAGTTATTGCTAGGATTTTTTAAAAACTCCCTTAAATTGGTTTTCAAATAGAGAGTGAGCATTTCTTCATCCTTATATAACTTCAAAATGACAGAACATTTTGGACGATACATTTTTTTCAATCTTTCTCAAATGAAATCACCTTTGGTAGAGGAGCAAGCGGAGGAAATTGTAGCTTGAAAGGACAGCTTTTTGAAAAGACTGAGCAATTTAACAGTAGTGGTAAAAGAAAAAAAAAGACATATGCAATGAGCAGCAATCAAAATGCCTCATTTCCCAGCATCATTGGGGAATGGGACGTTCCAAAGGCAAGATTTTCTCAGCAATTGAAGCTCACCTCTTGAAATGCCACAACTTTAAAAATTGCAACTCTTCCCAAGAGATCCTTTTTCAAATATCCTACATACTTGCACCTGCCTTCTTAAACAGAGCACGGCCATGGTAATTCCAGCTTTTCTTGATGAGTCATTTCATAATCAATGTCACTTACGGCGCTAAGAATAATCACTCCTGTTTCCGCAGTGATTTCAGCTTTGGCCAAGCTTTTACCTCCTCAACAGCAATGGGGGGTAGACGGATTATTACAGTTCTCAATTTACATATGAGGAAGCCAGGACTGTCACCAGGGGGCCCCAGCAGCTCCTAACCATTGTCAATGGAGTTACGGCAAGAATATGTTCTTTGTTGGCAGAGGAAGAAAGCCACAGAACATCAGATCTTAGACTTAATGAATCACAGAATGGTGAACTATTGAAGTCAGTGCATATGAGGAAACTCAGACTCAGGGCCAAGTGGCTCGTTACATCATGTAACTCAGAGCATGGTATAGCAGAAGGACTCCAAGCCCTTCTACATCCGTATTTACCACTGCAGCATTTAGGGGTGGCACTGGTTTGAGTCAATCAACCAATCATCCCATGCCATTTACTGTAACTAACAAGCAATTCTAGCCCTGATACTTTATCATACAGCATCAATCAATCCAAGGCATTAAACTGAGATACACCAGGATGGAGCTGTGTGACCCTGGGCAAGTCACTTAACCTCTGTCTCCCTGCCTTAAGTCTCCCCTACCGAGCTGTCAAAGTGATTTTCCTAAACTGCAGGTCTGACTGTGTCACCCCAACCCCAACTCAGGGGCTCCAAGATTCAATTTCCAAATCTTCTGCTTGGTGTTCAGAAAAGTTTTCTTACATCTTACTCACCACCATGTACCTAGCCATGTATTCTGGCCTCTGCTGTTCTTCCAACAAGACCCTCCATCTCTCAACTCTGGCTATTTTCACCAGCTGTCTCCCCTCACCTCTGCCTCCTGGTATCCCTACTTGTTTCAAGTCCCAACTAAAAGCTCACCTTCTACAGGAAACCTCAACCTAAGGACCTCAAGTCCTTAGAACCCTGAGGGTAGAATAGTCCTGGAGACCCATCTTGCCAGTAGAAGTGAGGGTGGAGAGAGTGAGCCCACAGCCTGTGTTACAGCGAGATCAAAAAGACGTTCTCAGGACATTAGAGATCTCTCTAAACCTCCCGCCCTCGGCTCCCCACGTGAGTTTCTGTTTATGCCCCAAGACCAAGAAAGCCACCCCAACGGTTCAAGCCCTGGTACCCTGAAATAATCAAATCCCCGCCCCTTCAGCACAGACTACGTACAACAAACATCATTCCGACCGTGGGGATTTTCCTTGAATTCATAGCAATGTCATTTGCGTATCACAGATGGTTAAAAACAATCATACAAGCAGTCAGACCACATCTAGACCGTGTCCCACACTTAATGCCAACCTTAAGGAGTGATGGGGACCAAAACTGGGATTTCACTAATACAAGGAAGGCCGGCCAACAACACTTTCTCAGAACACTGAGATGTTAATTAAGTTGGTCAGTTTATAAGCATTTAGTATTATTGTGGTTATTACTGTTGTCATATTATACATTGGGTTGTATGTCATGTACTTACGAAATAAAATATGCAGATGTATGATATAAATGACATATTAATGTATAGATTTCATTAGTAGTGGTAGCTAGCACGTATATACCACTTTAAGGTTTGCAACCCTGGGTGCCTCCATTATTAAACACTTATGGGCCTGCAGTGTTCTAAGCATTGGGAATACAAGGGCAAAAATACAGTCCCTGCCCTCAGGAAGTTCACATTTTAATGGGAGGCACCACCTTCAAATAATTCCTTACATACATGATGTATACAGGGGAGGAGAATGTCAAAGTAAAAGCACCAGTAGTTGGAGAAGGAGCGGAGTAGAAGGGGAAGATGAGACTGACTTCCTCCAGAAGGTAGGACGTGAGTTGTCTTAAAGGAAGCCAGGAAAGCTAGGTGACTTACCCTTCTCTACCCATTGGGCTGCGTTGTCTTTGCATTTGAAGAGGAACATAAATGAGGACATTCAAAGAAAGACGACGATGATGTCCTGAGGACAAAGTGGACATTTGTGGTCACTGGAACACAGTCCAAATGCCTGCTCAGTGACTCGGTGCTTCTATGACATTGAGCATGGAACTTGACATGGGCCTCAGTTATTTCATCTGTAAAATTGGGTTTAAATGAGATACTCATTAAGTTCCCTTCCAGCTGAGAATCTATGACTCTGGGAAGAGTTGAGGAACTAGCCAGGTTTAACCTAAATGAAAGAAGACTCAGTCGAGTGGAGGAGTGTTTCCACAATCCGGCCAGCAGCTTCTGTGGGGGTGTAAGATCCATCCACAGCCAGAAAGCTGCTGGCACGCTGGGAAAGCACAGGTTCTTTTGATTGCTTTGATAAGGAAAGGGGTTGACGAGTTTACTTTAATCCAGCATACAGACAGCATTCACTTAGCTCAGGCGAGAAGGCCAGCACCCTGAACTTCAGAGCAAATTACAAACAAATTACAAATATCAACAGACAGACCCAATACAATTCATAGTTACCAATATCTAGGTTCAGCCCAGGAGCTCAGAACAAGGTCTAGCCCAGAGTCACCCGCCACCACTGCTGCGGCAAAGAGCTCCAAGGAACAGACAGCCAACCTCTGGTTTTTATATCTTTTTCAGCGTCAGGGGTGAGTCACACATGTGACTCACCCACATGACCTAGAATCCTCACAAAGAGGTGGACTTAAACCCATGTGGTCTAAAAGCCTCTGCTCTCCCAGACATGTAAACTAGGCCCTCCCTGGAGTTAGCCCCAGCTTAGTTGCCAATCCATACCCACTAAGGTTTTACACCTAATAGGGGTTTGGGCCTGGGGCTTAGCACCTAGTAAGGCTCAGTGAATTATTCAAAGTGAACAAAAGCCAAACTCTTCAAGGGCACTTGTTGAACTAAGTGCTAAGAGCCCATTTTTCTTACCAACACAAGGAGGTGGGGAGGGAAGAACAGGAAGGGTTGGAGAGAAGAACGATAGCCCATTAAATGCCTGAGCTAATAGATATTGGACTTGGAGTCAGGAAGTTCTGAGTTCCACTCCTGCCTGACCAATCATGGTGACCACAGGCAAGCCACAGCTTCCTCATCTGCAAGGGGGAGGTAATAATGGTACCCATCTCATAGGGTTCTAGTGCAGATCAAAAAGGTACCCTATGTAAAGCATTCTGAGACCTTAAAACACTACATAACTGTTGGCTATTGTTATTATATTGTTATAAAGGACCGACCTATAGTGGAGAAAACAAATTTGCTCTGTGCTCCCCTAAGGGAGGCAAAATCAGGAGTTAGGTGTGGTGTGCTAGAGTCAGAGGACCTGAGTTCCAATTCTGACTTTGTCACTTCAGCTGGCTCTTTCACTTACGAAACCTTGGACAAATCACTTCTCCCTGCCTCCCCCCCCCCACCCAGGGCCTCAGTTTCTCCATCTGTAAGATGATGGGGTGGTCTAAGGATCCTTCTAGGACCAGATCTATCATGCTAAGATATAGGATAGCCAATTTCAACTCAATTAGAGAAAGAACCTTAAGAAAATTCAAACAATTACAGCTGCCCAAAACAGAATGGGCTGCTTTCAAAAGCAGCGGTGTTCACGAGGGCTGGCAGGGACATCCATCATCAGCAGGCCAAACCCTTCTTACAAAGGAGGAAGGCGAAGCTCAGAGACTGCAAGGATCTTTCCCAAGATCACACAGCAGCAAAGCCAAGAACACTGGGTCCTAGATTTCCACCTGGATGGGACTTTGAAGCCCAAATCCTTTGTTTGACTAATAGGGAAACTGAGGCCCAGAGAGATGGAGGTTACCTAAGTGGCAGGGGGCCCTTCTGCCCCAAACCATGTCTTCTTCCATGATGCCAGGCTACAGAACCCACCCCTCCCAGCCACTTAAACTGACTGCTACAAAACAGAAGATAACGAAGCAAGAGTAATGCATGGAGAAGTTCCCATCATGGGATAAGTCCCATCAAGCTGCTATTGCAAAAGTGGTCACCCACCCATCACTGAGAAAGTGTCTTAAGTGAAAACAGTAGGGGAAGAAATCTGGCTTTTAAGAGCCTGGGAAGCATCCCTTTAGATTGTGCACACTGCTCACATTCTCCAGTTCTTTTCCTGTTCCAGGGGTGGAGAACCTGTAGCCTCAAGGCCACATGAGGCCCTCCAGGTCCTCAAGCATGGCCCTTTGACTGAATCCCAAAAGGATTTGTTCTGAAGACTTAGAGAGCCACATGTGGCCTCAAGGCTGCACGTTCTTCACCCCTGCTCCATTCCCCTCTTAGCCTCCCACCAACACAGGCCATTTGAGGTCTCTGAAGGGTAGTAGTCCTGAAGGTCTGGGATTTCTAATACCATAATTCTTGAGTCCCCACCAGTATGTCCTTTGTTAACAGTCACTAGGTAACAATGACCTTTAAAAAGAGATTTGCTGAGAAGCTGAAGCAAAATAAGTTGGTACAAAACATCTCCCTCCAAAGAGAGGCCCATTCTCACCTCACGCAGGCAGGGTCTCTAGAGGGAGTGGTCTCCAACTTAAAATACAGTGGTGGGGAGGAACACGTATCCAAGGGTACCTCCTGACTCTTGGTCCTTTTCACCCTGTGGAGTGCTCATGAAGCCTCCCTTAGACACAGCCATCTTCTGGCTAGGTCATCCACTGTTGGATCAGGCTCAGTCTCCACTTGGCCAGGCAGATCCACCGTTTCCGTTACTCTTCCCCTCCTCCAACCCCCATCTGCTTAGGTACGAGAGAAGGGCAGGGCTCCATCTGTCACCATGCTACTTTATTGGGTCCTCAAAGAGCTAGGTGGCTCAGCTGCTGTTGAGTAATCTCTCCAGACCTTGCAGCACTCACAATATCTCTGCTTCAGCACATTCATCTCACAGTTGCTGCTCAGTCATTTCCCTATTCCTGTGGCTTCTATTACCACCTTGGTGGGCTCTGCTACCAACTCTGGTCCTTGATTAGACTTCTACTGGGACCCCTGGATCTCCCAAAATTGTAAGGGCACTGCCAAGATGCCAGGGCATATCAGTATCTGAATACTTGTTTGCCTAAGGACAAGAAAGAATGAAAAATAAAACAGAGGTAACCACATGTTCTTAACCTGTACGACCAGGTGGAAGACAGGGCAAACAACTCTCCCTTTTGGTTTATCTAGGGAAAAAAAGCCCCAATGATCATTGCCTTCCTGACATGAAATGGGGAAACAGAGGCGCAGCCTGCCTTTTTCTTGGGAGACCGAATCTGCTCTCAGTATGCATACCTTCTCTTTGTCTGTCCTCTTATTGGACGCAAAGCACGCATTGACTCTAGGCTGACGTATCTCAGGCACTGGGCCTCAAACCACAATTATATCCCTCTCCACACTCAGAAAAGGGGTCACAACACAGCCCTTCCCCTCCTATTATTACATACAGTTTCTCTCTCTGGGACCTAATTGTTCTTGAGGACCAGAGGGAGGGCAGGGAGTCCCATTCTGTTAATGATTCAGCAGAGTCAAATCCGGGAGCTGAAAGCAAAAGTGGCCTTCAAGGTCATCTATTGTGACCTGCTCATTGGATGGTTGGGGAAATCGAGACCCAGAATAGTTAAGTGTCTGTTCAAGGTCACACCAGCAGGACATGGTGGAACCAGGATTTAAACATCAATCTTCTGACTCCCAGTTCTTCCTGCTCTACAACAGCAAAGGCCAGCCTTAGCTAGATAGCTGCCTACGTGGTGACATGTTAGCCATGTCGAGGAGGCAGCTCTGCTCTAATAAACAAAAACCTATTATTCCCTTGTGCTTAACACAAGAGCTTCAAGCTCTAGCTCACAGATTTAATCTCTATAAAAATCAAAATAATGCTTGGAGTGGTATTGAATTTATGAGTCCCTTATTTTAGGGGAGGTTTTCCAGATCCGTTCCCAAGTAGGAGTTTTAATAGCAAGTAGACATTGAGAAGGGGCCTATGATGTGTGAAGTGGGAGAACGTTGCTCATGGTTCTTAACATGTTTCTGTTGTCCTATTGTGCATGTGTGTGTCTCTGTGGGCATCTCTGTGTCTCTGTGTATCTTTGCACATATGAGTCTCTGTGAGTATGTACGTGTATGTCTATGTGTGTAAAAAGAACTTGGTGTTTTTTGGGAGTGAGGGGTCTTGGGGAGAACCAGAGAGATTAAGAGGGAAGTCAGAAAGAGGCGTGGCCAGTCCAAGGGAACCAAGCTGGAGAGCTGGTGGGCCTGCATCTGAAAAACCAGGAGGAGGGGGCAGAGTGGAGCTGAGCAATCCCATCATCACCAAAGCTGGCATGGGAAGGCCAAATTAAGAGGAGAAGGGGAAGGAAAACAAGGAGTCACTCGTCAAAGAGCCTATATTCACAGACCAGCTCCGGCATCTGGGCAGGGACCCGAGGCATGCCACTCCAGCTTCTCAGCCTCGGTTTCCTCGTCTGTAAAAGGAGGGGGTTGGACTCAATGATGTCTAAAATCCACCCGAGCTCTATAGGAGAAGTCAGACCCCAGTCACAGATGGGAAGGTCGCATGGGGGAATCCCAGCACCTAAAAAACCAGAATGTCATTAGAGGTCGTGTGGACCACCCCTCTCATTTCACATCTGAGGAAGCCGAGGTACTGGTAGAGGAAATGACCTCCCCAAAGCCACACAGTTCAGCTTCTATACTGCCCGCCATGTGATACAGACTAAGGGAAGTAGTCCCTGCCCTGCCCTCAGGAAGTTTGAATTCTATCCAAGAAGATAGCATGGATACATAGAAGCATATATCAATGAACAGACACTACATACATTCAGAAGACAGTATTTTGGTGGGGAAGCTCTGGCAACAGGGAGCCCAGGAGCGCATGCTCAGAGCTGGAGGAGACCACAGAGCTCAGCCAACTCCCTAGCTTCACAGATGATGAAGCTGAGGCCCAGGGGGTTGTGACCTGCCACCCAGCTAGTAAGAGCTGGGCCATGAGCCAGGTCCCCTGATGCAGAATCCAGCCAGGCCCTTAGTAGAAGGTGGTGCTTAAGCCAAACTTTAAAGGAGGCCAAAGATTCTAAGAGGTGGAGGTGCAGGGGGTTTGTATTCCAGGCAGGGGGAACAGCTTAGGCAAAAGTGTGGAGACAGGAGATGGAGGGCCACATGTGAAGAACAAGAAAGTCAGTCTCGACTAAGGGTGATCCAAAGGGGAATAATATCTAACGAGGCTAGGAAGGTAGTCTAGTGAAAGTATTCAGTTACTTTTCAGTCAGGTCTGACTCTTTGCAACCCCACTTGGGGTTTTCTTGGCAAAGATTCTGGGGTGGTTTGCCCATTTCCTTCTCCAGCTCATTTTACAGATGAGGTTATCGAGGCAAACAGAGTTAAGTGACTCGTCCAGGGTCACACAGCTAGGAAGTGTCTGAGGTCAGATTTGAACTTAGGAAGATGAGTCTTCCTGACTCCAGGACCAGCACTCTGTGCCCTATTTCACCACCTAACTGCCCTAAGTGAAATTGGGAAGGGCTCCAAATGCCAAACACAGCTTGCAGTATATCGTAGGGGAGATAGTGAGCCCCTGGAGTTTATAGAGTAAGAGAGAGACCTTGACTTTAAGAGAATCCCTTTGGGAGCTTTGTGGAAGGTGGTTTGGAGGCAGGGAGGCCAATTAAGAGGTCACTGTAACGGTCCAGATGAGAAGTGAGCAGCCTGAGCAAGTGCAGTGGCTGCAGAAGAGGAGAGAATGGCACAGACAAACAATGTTGTGGAAGGAGCCATTCTGAGATCCGGCAGCTGGGTGGACAGGAGCGGAGGACAGGAAGGAGCTGAAGACAAACCATAATAAGTAACAGAGGCAAGGTCGGAGCCCAGGTCCTCTGGGTCCGAGTCTGGCTCTTTCCACCAGCAGTATCAAGTTTGGCAGAGTGTGACAGTCATTTCTGAAAGGAGCTATAAAGTTGAGACATAAAGTCAAGCTATGGAAAGAGGGCCACCTCTACCACCAGAGGACCTGAGTTTGAATCTCCGTGCTGCCATCAGTCATCTATGTGAGCCTGAGCAAGCTGTTTGTCTTTTCTAAGCCTCAGTTTCCCCACCTGTAGAATGGGGAGGTTGCACTGCTTGACATCTGAGGTTCCTCTCATCCCTTGATCTCTGACCCCATGGTCTCTCCCCACCCCAGACTAGGGTCCTCCTCGGCAGCATCTTGTCACTGAATCTAGAGAAGGGCTACATCCATGTAGTCTGGCTCCTAGCTGTCCCGGCCAGGTCATATCAGTAACCCTCAAGCCCCTCTCTGATGAGATCAGTTGCAGAGGAGGTGCTGATTGAATTGGTAGAGGGCATTTTCTCACCGGGAGTTCCCTACACAATAGAAATCAACCCCTAGCTCAGTCCTTGGCACATCATTATCACTGTTTGTTGAACTGAATAGAAAGGAAGCCAACTGAGCAGAAAGCCTTCCCTAAGACAAGATACAGAGGCCTAGTTCTCAAACTTCTGGGTCCCCAACCCCCTTAACATTCTTAAAAATTCCTGATAATCCCAAAGACCTTCTGTTTAAATGGGTTGGATCTATTAATATCTATTAATATTTACCATAATAGAAGTCAAAATGAGCCTTCTCTCCACCAGGCCTGTTGCTTCCTGGTTGAGATTGTCACACACACACATCAAGGTCATCTCCCTTGAGTTGTCCACCAAGCAGGCTCCAGCTAAAAGCATAGTCCCAGTCCTGAGTCATCATGCTTCCCAGAGGCAGACAGCATTTGGAAGGTGACCCTAAAAAAGAGACTTAACTATAAATCTTGATATAAAAAAAACAAAGGGCTATTTGAGAATTCTATATTTATCAGTGGTACCATCTCCTAGGAATTCTAAAGCTGGGCCAGCCAATAAATGTCCATTAAAACCCCAAAATCAAATCTGGCCCTAAGAAACCTATACCCCGGGACGCAATGTCCTGTGAAGTGTGTATAATCGTGTGATTTATTTTGCTAAAACAAATGTAACACCAACACACCAGAAAGAGGTGGCCTATTCCTGCCCTTTCCCTCAGCCCCCAGATTCAGAAATGCCTCTGCTTTTCTGCTCCTGTACAGCCTACTAAAAATGGCCCATGTGCCTCCTTTGGAGAGCGTTGGAAGAAGCTGGGGTGGCAGGTGGGGGCAGATGCCATATTAATAGCAAGGAAAAAAATCTGGCAGTTGGCACAGTAGGACAAAACATCCTTCTTCATATCTTCACCAACCCCTGGGCCGCAAGGAGGTCTTGGGATCACAGGTTCGAAGTTCCAAGGACCCCAGAGGTCACCTAGTCCAAACCCCTGATTTTACAGATGAGGCCCAAAGAGGGAAAACGGCTCATCCCATGCACTCCCCTGGGCCAGTTGTTGAAACTCTCTGAGCCTCAGTGAATTCATCTGTAAAATGGGACTGCTTCTATTTAAGATGATTTTCCTCACTGGGCTGTTGTAATGAAAGTGCTATAAAAATGTGTTGTTTTTTACAAGACTTGTGGTTTTATTAGCAAAGGGATCTTCCAGTGTAAAAGTTTCAACCACCAAGGCAGCCTAGCGGCTTCTCTTCACTTTACTGTTTTAGAGAGTGCCCTGGGGGCACTGAGAAATTCAGTGATTTGTCCAGGGTCACACAGATAATATGTAACAGAGGCAGGCCTTGAACCTAGGTCTTTCTGACTTTAAGGCCTTCTATCAACTTGGCCACATGGGCTCCTGAGTTGGTGATTATTGGTAGTGGGGCAGCTAGGGGGTGCCACAGTGCACAGAGTGCCAGGCCTGGGTCAGGAAGATTCATCCTTCTGAGTTCAAATCCAGCCTCAGATGCTTACCAGCTGTGTTAATCAAAGCTCTTGGAGAAGTTTGGACATGAAGGGCCTCTAACCTCATGAAAATCTGCCTCTCCTATCACCCATTCTACGGTGGTTCTCTAGCTGACAGGAGGCCAAGAAAGACTGCCCCCCCATGTGGGGCACCCCAACCCCAAAGGCCTATATGCTCCCATTCAGGAGCGTTTAGAAAGAAAAGGAACCTGTCACCTAACCCCCATCCCAGCGATAGAACCTCCCATGTTGCACACAGGCAGTCCTATAGTGGTTCGGTGGGACCTTGTTTTCTCTGGCTCACCAGCCAACGGCTCCTCTCTGGACCTTTGCCAGCCGCCCCCAAGTCTGAACTTTCAAAATGCAATGTGGGCGGGGACTCTAAATTTGGAAATCCCTGTTCTCCTACCACTAAAAATAAGCCACTCTGGCTGTCCAGCATGGTATGCGTCGTCCTCCCCCCCCCCATATGACAACTGAGGAAAATAAAGATGATCGATTGGTCTTGACACCTCTCCCCCTCCCTCTCTCCTTCCTAGACTGGTTAGCTCCAGAGACATATAATAAGGGCTTATTAAGTCATAAGTGCCAAGGAATAAGCAAGCAGCTGCATCTCTGGCTTGCTCTGGGAAGCACAGGAAACATTTCCAAAAAGGGATTCTTTGAACCCACAAGAATGTACGGTCTGGGAGCTGCTTGTGACAAAGGGATGGGTGGGGGAGGAGAGGGGTCAAAGCTGTTTTGGAATATCAGGATATTCCTCTCTCTAGGAAATGGAAATTTTAACAAAGTCACAGAATGTGGTGGGGAAAAAACAAATAAACATGTGGATTGTGTCCGTGTACACACAGGTTCTCATGGCTAACTTTTCTGATAACTCTTTTATTCCCACCCAGGTAAGCACAGGCACCAGGCAGCGCCGCAGTGCATAAAACAGTTGGCCTGAAGTTAGGAAGATTCACCCTTCTGAGTTCAAATCTGGCCTCAGGCACCTACTTGCTGTGTGATCTTGGGCAAGTCACCTCACCCTGTTTGCCTCAGTTTCCTCATCTGTAAAATGAACTGGAGAAGGAAATGGCAAACCACTCCAGTATCTCTGCCAAGAAAACCCCAAATGGCATCATGAAGAGTCAGACACAAATTAAAAGACTGAACAAAAACAAAAGTATACTTTCACAATAATTCTGCTTCGGTTCATCTCTCTTTGAAATCAATTGTATTGATGGCTTTGGATTTTACATCACCAATATCTCTCCCAGTAACTCTCACCTTCCTCTCCCAGACATAATAAATAGTATTTTTAAAGAAGAAACAAAAGACAGAAAGAAAAAAGAGAATGAAGTAGAAGAATCCATAAAACCGATCACTATATTGAAAAAAGTCTGAAAATAAATGTGATATTCCTCGCTCAGGGACCTCCCACCTCTACTAAGGAGTGAGTTGGAGATGTTTCCCATAGCTCTTCTCTGGGACCATGCCTGTTCTTGGTAGTTCTTCAGATTAACTTCTGATTCTGTTGTGGCAGTTGTCCTTTCCACTTATATCAGTGTGGTTTTGATGGGTATGTTTTTTTTTGGCTCTGCTTACTTTGCATCAGTTCATGTAAGTCTTTTCATGCTTTCTCTGTCGTCAGCATATTCATTGCTTCTCAGAGAGTAGTAACATTCTACTACATTCACATACCACTTGTTGAACCATTCCCCCAATCAATGAAAGTGTATTTGTCTGCTTCTCTCTCAATGAGTGCTGCAAGAATCCACATAAATCTCTTTCTATGAGCCCTCATTATCTAAATTCCATCTTTGGTAAAGAATTTATTTTCCCTACATTTTAAAGCATGGTCCAAAAATCCAAATCCTGGCTCAGACACTATTATTTCTTAGCCATAAGTTCACTCCTAAATCTTGTCTTCTAGAAACCCTATATTCAATTGGCAGTGACGATGAAGACACCCCCAGCGCCCCTAAAGTTATAGGTTAGTCCCAAGGCTGCCTTAATCTTAGCAATCAATCAGTGAACATTTATTAAGCATCTACTTTGTACCAGGCTCTGTGCTAAGTGCTAGGGTTACAAAAAGAAGCAAAAGACAATCCCCACCCTCAAGAAGCTCACATTCTAATGGGGGTAGACAATATACTTCTCCCAGAAGTAACACAAAATCAAAGAATTGTAGAGCTGGAAGTAGTCAAAGGCCATCTGATCCAACCAACCTTTAATAGAATCCTCTCCACCTCTCCTACCTGAAAAGTGGTGCTCTGACTTCTGTCTGATGATCTCCGGGCCATTGGAGTTGGGAGTAGCCCAAACTGCAACAAAGTATTTCTTGACATCAAGTCCAAATGGGCCTCTTCCAACTTCCATACATTGCTTGTGTTTCTATGCTTTCGGACCAAGTAGGCTGCTAGGTGTGACACAGCGGACAGATCACTGGGCCCGGAACAGAGAAGACCCAAGTTCAAATCCAGCCTCAGACGCTAGTTGTAGAACCCTGAGCAGGACATTGAAAGTCTATTCGCTGCAGTTTCCTCAGGATAATAATGGCACCTCCCTCCCAGGGTTGTTGTGAGGATCCAATGAAAAAGTCATGAAACAGTGCTCAGTACTCAGTACTGGCTCGTACTAAGGGCCATATAAACTTTAGCTATGACGAAGAAGGATGACTCTGACTTACTCTGACATGTAGCATTCAATCAAATACCTGAAGAAAAGCTATCAAATCCTCCCTCACGTCTTCTCCAGGCTAAATATCCACAGCTCTTTCAGCCGTTTCTTGTATGAAATGATTCCCGGCCTTTCGCCATGCTAAATGTCATCCTCTGGATGCTCTCCACATGATCACTATCCTTACTCAACCACACCAGCCAGAGCTGAATGTTGTTTCTCAGTCATTTTGCAGTATCATCCAACACTTCATGACCCCATTTGGGGTTTTCTTGGCAGAGATCATGGAGTGTTTGCCATTTCCTTCTCCACCTCATTTTACAGATGAGGAAACTGAGGCAAAAAGGGTGAAGTGACTTGTCCAGGGTCACGCAGCTAGTAAGTGTCTGTGGCCAGGTTTGAACTTGGGAAGATAACTCTTCCTGACTCCAGGTCCAAAGAGCTCTGTGCACTATGTCACCGCATAGCTGCCACTGATAATTTAATACATTACAATAGATAATGGACTGACCAGGACAGACAGGTGAGGGGGAAGGACATTTCAAGCATGGCTGGGTTAGAGTCCAATATGCCATTAAATTTTGTGGCCGCCGTTGCACTCAGTCCCTCGACTTACACTGAGCTCTCCGTCTACGATCTTGGCTCCATTCCAAGCTTCTGGCCAAAGAGGCCTTGCCCATTTTGTGCTAGGGAAGTCCATTTTTTTAAATCCCAAGTGTAAAACCCCACATTTACCTCTTCTTAGATTCAGCCCAGTGTTCTTTTCTATCACCCATCTGGTGTGTTAGCTATTTATCCCTCCCAAGCAGACTTGTCAAAAAGTTAGATAAGCATGACATTTATGTGCTTATCCAAATCAGTAATGAAAACTTTAAACTACCTAGGCTAGATAGCTCTGTCCGAGTTGATGTCGTACCATTTAATGGCTCCTCTTTGAGGCCAGCTTATTCTTAATCTGTTTAATTTTGCTATAATCTTAACCATATCCTTCCTTTTTTCCCTTTGGACTAGCATTGGGAACATTAGCAAACTCTTTGCTAAAACCTAGGTAAATTCTGTCTTAAGAATCTCCCCTATTTACCAGTCTAGTGCTGAAAATAAAGAGAAATAAGGTGCATTTAGTACAGTCTGTCCTTTGGAAGTCATTCTGGCCTTTGTGATCACTGCTCTTTTCAACCATCTCTCTAATGATATGTTCCAGAATTTCCCCAGGAAACAAAGTCAGGCTCATTGGCCTATAGTTTGCTAACTTTGTTCTCTTCCTTTTTAAAAAACTAAGATAAAAATATCCCTTCTTCAGTCTTGTGGTATGTCTTCCATTCACTAACCATCATTTTAATGATGTGTCAGAAAATTTTGCTTTGAATACGTCAAGCTACCTGGCTTCTAGTTTTTCAAGCTCTATTCTTTTTTCTTTCTTTGAAATTGTACTCTTCTTCTCCACAGGGTGGCCTAGACCAAGAGGGGACACATAGTGTTCTCTCAGTAATGGTTTTCTGCCTGGAATGGAATGCAAGCAAGATGGTGGAATTCCATCGAACGTAGGTGGTCTGCCTGAGGTGGACTGAGATACCAAGACACCCAAAGGAGATCAGAACAAAGCAGCCACCCAGCCTGCACACCTCCCAGGAGAGAACCTTCTTCTGCAGCTCAGCTGGACCATTATTAATACCTCATGGGTCAGCAAGGTTCGCTTTGGACGCTATTTTTAACCAATCGCTCACTTGGAGTTTCAGACAAACGTGGTCACCAAGTCAACCTACTTGCACCTATAAATCCTGCCTAGGAAATGTAGTACCCATTTGTAGCAGCTAAGTCTTAGGAAAATGCAGCACCATTAATTGTCCCCTCCCACCACACCACCATTGATCTCCCAGAGGCCTAAAACAAGGATCAGAATTCAGGAACCCGAGGACCGCCAAGAAGAAGACTGGAGTTCACATTTATGTGGCTCTTAAAAGGCCTTTCATCATGATAAACCAGTGAGCTTGGGAGGGAGCTTGTTAACAGCTGTGTTTGATAGGCAGAGCTGATTGCTGGAGAGCCATACAAGTGCGTTGGTACCAGAGCTGTAACTAGGGCAGGCTCAATCAGGCTTCACCTCAGGGTGCCAAGGGAGGGAAGGATGGGAAGGGGAAAGCTGGAAGCGGAAGAGA
Source organism: Trichosurus vulpecula (assembly GCF_011100635.1). NCBI lineage: Eukaryota > Metazoa > Chordata > Mammalia > Diprotodontia > Phalangeridae > Trichosurus > Trichosurus vulpecula. The sequence continues at coordinate 436,849,336 of NC_050575.1, read as the reverse complement.
AGGGAATGAGCACCTACTACATGCCAAGCACTGTGATAAGTAGTTTTACAAATACTATCTCATCTGATCCTCACATCAACCCTGGAAGGTAGATGCTGTCATTATCTCCATCTTACAGATGAGGAAACTGAGGCAGACAGAGGTTAAGTGACTTGCCCAGAGTCACTCAACTAGGAAGTATCTGAGGCAGGATTCTCTAAGCCATTAATGCTCTATTTTTCCTTGCTGCCCCTTCCTCTCTTGGTTCAGAGACAACCAATATGCCCTAGGTGACAGAATATTCAGGAAATAGCTCTGGTTGGCACATTGATGGGATCTTTAAAGAATAGATTTTATCAATAGTTACTGTTTTAACGTTGCCTAGACATCCCCAGGGTCCTACCCTACCCACCCGAGAGTCATCTTCTATAACAAAAAACTGTTTTGTTTTTTTTTAAAGGAAGATAAAAATTCAGCCAAACTGATTGATCGGCACATGTAGAGCCGCCTCCTTAAGGCAAAGGCGACACATCTTCTCACCCCTCTTCTTTCAGACCAAGCTCGTCTTTTCATCATTTTCCAACATTACGTTTCAGTTGTCTTGTGGGGGTCTTTCTTTCCATTTACATTGTGGTCATCACGTAGATTGCTTTCCTGGCCCTACTTACTTCACGTTGAACCCTATCATGGTAATTGTTCCGCGATTCTCTGAATTCATCACATCTTTCTCATAGCACGTTTATGCCCCAAATGTTCTTTTTCTATTCTCACTCAAAAGAAACTTTGCTTCCAGTCTCTTGCAACAAAAAACTAATAAAAACAATAAATAATAACAACCTTGCTCCAAGTATCTGAGTATACATAGATTCGACTTCTTAACAGTGACCACCTTGGCACTAGCAATGGCCCCAAATATTCCATGCCTGTCAATGGAAGTTCTGTGTCACAGGGCATAGACATTTTAATCCCTTTATCGGCATAATTCCAAATTGCTTTGGAGAATGGTTGTACCAATCTACAGTTCCACCAACAATACACTAGCATGTCTAGCCTTCCACAACCCCTCCAGGAATGATTATTACCCTCTTTTGTCACCTTTGCGAATTTTCTGAGAGCTAATTGAAACCTCTGTGTTCTTTTGTTTTACATTCTCTTATGATTAATGATTTGAAGTATTCTTTAAGAGTTGCTAATATTTTGCACTTCTTATGAGAACTGTAGCTCATTCCTTTGGGGCAATGATTTTTGTTCTTGCATATTTGTTTTAGCTATCTATAGATCTTGGATATTACACCTTTATTAGAGACATGTAATGCGAAGATTTTTCCTTTGGTTTAGCCATCTCTGATGGAATGGAAATATTTGGATTCAGATGCACTGAGTCGAAGCCCAGATCTGCCTTTTGCTACCTGTGTGACCGTGAGTGAGCAAGTAATTTGTCCTTTTTGGGCCTCTGTCTCCCTGTTTGTTAATTGGTAATAAGAATACCTCATAGAGTTTTGTGGGGAACAAATAAGTTAATAGTGTGCAAAAAGTACCTGGTAAATCCTAAAGAGCCAGAGAGTTTATGTAAAAGAAGAAGGAGAAGAAGAAGAAGAAGAAGAAGAAGAAGAAGAAGAAGAAGAAGAAGAAGAAGAAGAAGAAGAAGAAGAAGAGGAGGAGGAGGAGGAGAGGAGGAGGAGGAGGAGGAGGAGGAGGAGGAGGAGGAGGAGGAGGAGAGGAGGAGGAGGAGGAAAAGAAGAAGGAGGAGGAGGAGGAGAAGAGGAGGAGGAGAGGAGGAGGAGGAGAAGGAGGAGGAGGACGAGGAGAGGAGGAGGAGGAGAGGAGGAGGAGAGGAGGAGGAGGAGGAGGAGGAGGAAGTGGCGGTGGTGGTTGATAACTAGCTTTTATATGGAACTTTAAGGTTTCCAAAGCCCTTCACACGTGTCATTTCATTTGACAGCTACAACAATTATGTGAGGTAGGTGCTGTTGTTATTCCCATTTCACAGAAGAGGACACTGAGGCTGAAGGGGTTAAATGACTTGCCCAGGGCAGGACAGCTGAGAATGCCTGAGCCAGGCCATCTATAGACCTTGGATGTCACGCCCCATTAGAGACATGTGATGCAGAGATTTTTCCTTCGGTTTAGCTGTCCCTGATGGAGTGGAAACAGCTGGGTTCAGATGCGCTGGCTTCTGCCTCTTGCTACCCGTGTGACTGTGAGTGAGCAAGGAATGTATCCTGTCTGGGCCTCTGAGCCAAGATTTGAACCCGGGTCCTCCTGACTCCATATCTAGCTCTCTATCCACTCTGCCACCGAGATGCTAAGCGGCTTCCCCAGGGTGATAGAGGCTTTATGTGTCAGAGACAAGACTTTAGCCCAGGTCTTCCTGGCTTGGAGTCACCAGACTTACACCAGAACTCCGAAGGATTGCTCTATCATCACTCAGGGGGCCTCTCACCCTGGATCTTCCCTCAACAACCGAGGCTTTCTCACCCTTCCATATTCTTCGTCCATCAATTCGCATTGAGTTCTGTTCAGGAGCTCCATTTTGGGGAGGGTTTAAGGTCCTTCTTCATCCTCCTAGTGGCTGTGCTCCTGAGCTTCTGACTTCAAGGACTTTGCCGCCAGAGCTTGGAATCTTCTTTGGTGTCTGGAGCCTTCACCCTGTAATATCCTGCTGCCATTCTGGCTCCCTGCTCCCATTGGTAAGTGCCTTTCAGGGCCTCCACTTGGGGGATGGGCCCAGGCTAGCCATACTTCCTTCCCTTCCCAGCAGGCCTTTTGTCTAGAAGGACTTTGCCACCATGTCCCAATGTGGGCTCAATGCCACTTAAGGAAGTCATACATCTGTGTTAAGTGGGTCTATTACATATTTGTGTTACCCAAGCCCAACTGGGCCCTTACTGTTGCATGCCAAATGCAACTCGTCATGACCCCATTTGGACTTTCTTTTCAAAGATGCTGGAATGGTTTGACATTTCCTTCTCCAGCTCATTTTACAGATGAGGAAACTGAGGGAAACAGGATTAAATGACTTGTCCAGGGTCATGCAGCTCCCACATTGCCCCTCCCTATCCCGTTTAACTAAGGGTCTCCACTTCCTACTTCACTGAAGAAATGGAGAGTGCCCTCTCATGCCCAATTCCACACTACAGGTCACCTAGACATCGATCTCTCCTTCACTGCTCCAGCCTCTCCCAGAATGACATGGCCCTTCTCCCAGAGGAGACCAACCCTTTTACCTCCCCCCTTTCCAGGAGCTTGGCCTTCCCCCTATCCAGGAGCTCGGCCCTCCCCCTTTCCAAGAGCTCAGCCCTCCCCCTATCCAGGAGCTTGGCCCTCCACCATCCACTCCCCTTTGTCTTGAGTTTCTCCTCATCCCCTTGTTCCTTCCCTGCTGCCCACAGCTATTTCCAGATCTACTTATCTTATAAAAAGCCTTCCTTTGACCCTCCCTCTTCCTCAAGGTGGTCTATATCTCTCTTCCACTTCATGGGCAAAGGAATGGAGTAGGGGATGTCCCTATGATTTCATAAGTAGAGGGAACTCCTGGGTGAGCGCTTTGGGCAGTGTCCATCAGCACCTTCTCTACAACTTACAGTCCCAGAAAATTGCCCGTAGCCCTGCAAAGTGAAGTGACTTAGCTACAGTCACATGGCCAGCACGTATCAGAGGCAGAATTCAAACAAGGTCTTCATGGCTACAAAGCTGTCCATCAGCTCCACCAGACTGGCCCTCCATCACAGGTGATCTCCCAAAAAGCTGCTTTTTATACACATTGCTTTCAGTGTCTTGTCTCTCACTCACTTCTCCATCCCTTGCAGTCTGGCTTCAGTCTCCACTTGACTACAACCACTCTTTCCATGCCAGGGCATGTAGCACAGTGCCAGGAAAACAGTTGGTGTTTAATAAATGCTAGTCGAATGACTCACTCATGCTCTTTTTGTTACAGAATCCAACGGCGTCATCCTTCTTGACCTCTTTGCAGTTCAGGGCACTGACAACCACTCTCTGCTCCTTCCTGAGTTTTCCTGGCCTCACTCTGCTGTGGTCTTCTCTGCACCTGGCCTGCTTCCATACTAATGCCATTCAGTCTCCTTTGCAGGATTGTCATCCTTGTCTTTCCCCCAGGTGGTGATACATCTAACAGGTTAGTCCTGAACCTTCTCTACCCTTTTGATTAGTCTCTCTTCCCCCGCCCCTTTTGGTCCCCTTCTTTATCCCCCTTCCCCCTTCTTTCTCTGTCTCCTCCTTCCTCTCCTCTTTCTAAGTGTCTGTGTCTGTGTACACACACACACACACACACACACACACACACACACACTTCTCCTCCCCCCTCTCGTCCTCTCTTCTTTCTCACTGTCTCTGTCTCCGTGTCTGTGTCTGTGCTTTTCTGCCATCTGTCTCTACACACACACACACACACACACACACACACACACCTCTCTCTCTCCCCACCTCTCTCTCTCTCTCTCTCTCTCTCTCTCCCCTCTCCTCTCCTCTCCTCTCCTCTCTTCTCCCTCTCTGTCTCAGTTTCTGTCTCTGTCTCTCTCTGTCTGTCTCTCTGTCTCTCTCTCCCTCTCCCTCCCTTCCTCACTCCCCCCTGCCTCTCTCCCTCGCCCCCACCTCTCTCTCCCCTCTTCCCCCTCCCTGCCTCTTTCTCTCTCTCTCATCATATCCACTCCCACAGACTCAATGATCATCTCTATACAGGTGACTCTTAGCCTTTCATGTGCCATGGACCACTTTGACCATCTGGTGAAACCTGCAGGACCTTTCTCATCCTAATGATTTTAAATGAAATAAAATGAAATGCATCAGATTACAAACGAAGCCAGTCACGTTGAAATCATTATCAAAATATTTTTTTAAAACAAGTATATAACCTCTATGTTAAAAACTCCTGGTGGCGCCATCTCAAATTTAACATCTCCAAAATGACACTCCCTACCTTTTAAACTCTAAGGTGGTCTCTCTTTTTGAATTCTCTATGCCTTTGGATGGCCCCACCATCCTTCTAGTCATTCAGGGCTGAAGCTTCAGAGGCCCCTTTGCCTCTCTCCTCTTCCTCGCTTCCCATGCAAGAGCCCACAAAGTCTTGTTGATGCGCCTACAAATTCCATCATCTTTGGTCAGCTCTTCCCTCCCTCCCAAACTCTGGTCCTGCTTCTTCCACAGGCTGCTGGACATCTCCACCTGGAGATCATGTGAGCATCTCAGATTTAAGGAGGTCAAAATAATACTTCTTATGTTCCCCGTAAGCCTACCCCTTATCCTGCTTCCATTCCTCCCCATTCCTCCAATAAACCAGGTTTGGAGTAATGATCACTCTTCATTCTCACTCACCTGGCCATGTCCAATCCATTCTCAACCTTGTCGATCCCTCCTCCTTAGCTTCTCTCTGATCCGTCCCCTTCTCTCTGCTCACCTTGCCACACCTCTATTTCTGTCTTCCGTTACCTCTTCCCTGGACCATTTTTACACCCTCCTAATTGATCTTCTTATAGCCAGTCTCTCCCCTCTCTGATTCTTCCTCCACACAGCTGGGAAATTTATGTTCCTCATGCACAGATCTTAGTAGGTCATTCCCCTCCTCAGAAAGTGTTACTGCTTCCCTGTTGCTTCAGACCAAAATACTAATTCTTCTGTTTGCCATTTAGCCGGCATTGACAGCTAGCATTTGCATGGTGCTTTAAGGTTTGTGAAGCATTTGGGAAATGTCATCTCATTTGGTCCTTTCAACAAGCCTGGGAGGTGGGTGCCATTATTATCTGCACTTTACAAATAAGGGAAATGAGGCAGACAGAGGTTAAGTGATTTGCTGGGGGAGATATTTTCCCACTGAAGATATTAACTCCTATTATGGAGGAGGTTCAGTCCAGAGTCAAATTTGAAGAAGGATTCTCTGTATACACTCAAGTTTTCCAAATACTCCTGTTTGCAGATGTCATCTTGCATCAAGCATCAGAACACTGAACATCCTATATGATGAAATTTGTAGCCACTCAAAAAAAGGTTTGGCCTAACCATCCACACAGAAAAAACCAAGTGGATGAAGAATGTCTATTTTCCAAATTATGACTAACTGCTATAAATACAACCTATAGAGTTCATATCTTAAAACTTCTTTAGTTAATCCAAATTTTCCCCTTAAACAAAGGTCTAACTTTTTAATATCAACTTTGTGCTGGTGTTACTGCATGGCGATGAGTGAGGGGACAATCTACCCATTTATTTCCCACCCTGCTGACCTCCTGCACCTCATGATCTCCAGAAATGCATCATCCTCCAGGATGAATTTCAGCCCGTAACTCCCGTCCCTTCAGATCATTCCCCAACCCTTGCTGTCCGACTTCCTCATAACCCCCACATCCAGCACCCTTTCCTCCCCTACTTTCAGCCTCTTTTCATGCACCATCTCTCCCATTAGATTTTGAACTCCTTGTGCAAAGGGACCCTCATGCCTTTTTTCCTATCTTCGGCACTTAGAACAATGCCTGACACATAGAAGGTCCTTGATAAACGTTTATAAATTCTGACTCTGAGGAAGCAGCAATAACTAGCATTCACATAATGCTTCCTATGTTCTAGCCTAGATTGTTGGGAAGAATGACATGGGGTATATGTTCCTCATTGGGTCAGGAAACTAAACGGCTTAGAGGGATTAACCCAAAGGATGGCAGTGAGATGGTGCAGTGGATAGAGGGCCGGTCCTGGAGAGAAGACTCATCTTTTCAAGTTCAAATCTGGCCTCAGATACTTACTAGCTGTGTGACCCTGGACAAGTCACTTCACCCTGTTTGCCTTAGTTTCCTTGTCTGTAAAAAGAACTGGAGAGGGAAATGGCAAACCACTCCAGTATCCTTGCCAAGAAAACCCCAAATGAGGTCATGAAGAGTCAGACAGACTGAAAAACAACTGAGCAAAAGCGCTGAGGATTTCTCTGAGGTTGCCATATAGGATGGCAGGGAGAGTCAACATGAGAAGCTGCCAGAATGGAGATTCCCCATCCTTGCTTGGTAACCCCAGTGACTTCCTTTGAGTTCTTCTTTGGCCTCAAGAGATGCTTCTCAAGTTGCATTTCTGCCCTTCCTTTCTTCTTCTTTTCTTCTCTCTGGAGATGGTACTGGACTGGGGCGGGGGCAGAGGTGGGGTCCTTTTTTAGATATATATTTCTCTGCCATGTTGGGAAGAAGGCCCACCACGAGGTGATCGTAGGTCAGAAAAAAGCGCTTCTGCCTGAGCCCAGAAGCATTTTGAGTTCCTCAAATCTGTTAAGCCATTTTTCCAACTTCATGGATTTAAGAAAAGCCCCTGCCTGAATTCTGCCCCCAGGGTTTGGTTGGCTTCTTTTGGAAACACATGTGGTTTTGAAGGGAAATATGATCCACATGTTTGGATTCCTCCTCATCTAACTCATCCTAATGTTTAATGAGAGCAATTTACTGTCTATGAACCTTTTATAGCCTTTTGGATCAGGTTCTCATTCTCTTTTCTCTCCCTCACCCTCTTCATATCCCTCTCCTCTCTATTTTCTGTTCTTTCTCTCTTTCTGCCTTTGTCTTTCTTCTCTTCTTTTTTCCTTTCTTTCTTCTTCCCTTCTTCCTTTCCTTCCTCCCTCCTCTTTCTCCCCTACTCTCTCCTTGTCTCTGTATCTCTCTCCCTCTCCCTCTCTCTCTCTCTCTCCCTCTCCCTCTCTCTCTCTCTCTCTCTCTCTCTCAGCTCTGTCTCTGTCTTCTGTGTGTGTGTGTTGTTTCCCTGTCTCTCTTGACATCTCTCCCTCTCTCTGTCTCTCTGTTTCTCTCTGGCTGTTTCTCTCTGTCTCTGTCTCTCTCTCTGTTTCTGTCTCTCTCCCTGTCTCTCTCTGTCTCTGTCTGTTTCTCTCTGTCTCTGTCTCTCTCCCTGTTTCTGTCTCCCTCTCTCTGTCTGTGTGTCTTTCTGTCTCTAACTCTGTCTCTGTCTGTCTCTGACTCTGTCTGTCTCTGACTCTGTCTATCTCTCTCTGTGTGTCTCTCTCTTTGTCTCTGTCTCTCCCTCTCTCTGTCTCTGTTTCTCTCTGTCTCTCTGTGTGTGTCTCTGTCTCTATCTCTGTCTCTCTGTCTGTCTCTGTCTGTTTCTCTCTGTCTCTGTATGTCTCTCTCTCTGTTTCTGTCTCTCTCGGTCTCTGTCTGTCTCTGTCTGTCTCTGACTCTGTCTCTGTCTGTCTCTGTCTCTCCATCTCTCTGTCTCTCTCGTTCACTCGCTCACTTGCTCTCTCTTTCTCTCCCTCCCTTCCTCCCTCCCTTCTCCTCTCCTTTGTCCTCTTCCAATTTTTATATTTTCCCAACACCTATCTCCCTCCATTTCTTTCTTCTTTCCTTTCAATGCTCCCTCTCAGACTCTGCCCCTCCTCCCCTCCCTCCCAGTATCATTCTCTCCTCTCCCCCACCTCTTTTTAACCTCTCTTTCCATCAGCTCAGGAGCTGTGTTTCCCCAGCATCTATAAAACCTATGCCGCCATCCCAGGGGCTTATCGGTGTCACTGTGATGACAGAAAGGACCCTGGAGGTGGCTGAGGGTTCCAAACTGCAGCAGCCACGCTCCCTCTCCAGCAGCCTGTTTGGCAGAAGGGGGCCCTAGTAGGGATCAGAGACCCTTTATACTGTGAGAGGCTCAGAATGGGCAGGACAGATTCATTCCCAGGGTCACAGAGCTATTCCCTGACTCACGGGGGTGGGCAGGCATGCTGACCATAGCTTTGGACTATACTTTATGCTACTCCAGTGGTTTAGGGTCCTGAAACCAGACCCACTTCTCTGTGGGGCCCCTCTAAAAACTGCCCATCATGCCCAATCACCACACGGCCGCATCCAGAGATGAAGCCAGCAGGAAGCTCGTCAGCAACCTCCCCTTTGCTCCTGGGCTTAGTCAATCTAGGTGCTTGTTTGTCTATTATCCAGACTCCCAGATATCCCATCACTATTTCTCATTACTTCCTCCTGGAGCAAAGAAACATGGGTCTGGGAATAAGATTCTTTGTCCCTTGGGAGAATAGAGGATACAGAATGTACATGAATCAGGTATGCAGAAGAATCCACAGGCTACCCCAGCTACAGAACAGTGGCTTTGATCACCATAACAGAATCAAGGAATCTTTAAATTAGAAGGATCTAAAAAGCCATTTGGCCCACCTCACACTCAAATGGTCAGGTGAATTCTGGATCTGTTGACATGGGTATTTCCACCAAAAAGGAAGATCACAATCTATCCACAATACCCATCCACCAAGGAGTTTGCCCCAAGTGGTCCACATCTTTCCTTGATTCTCCTGGCCATCTCAAGTGGAGCAGCAGAGTCTGAAGCCTATCCATCAGCTACAGCTCACTGCGCATACCTGGCCATCCTATCCTCTTTTCACTCATAGGATTTCTTTGTCTCCAGCTCAGCTTAGAAGGTTCTTCTTTGTTCCTTTGTTGAAGCTTGTCCAAACCTAACATTTGTCTCTCTCCATTGCCCTCTGAGCGATATTAGGTTTTAGATCCTCAGAGGCCATTATGGTCCACGTGTTAGAGCCTCCAGCAGAATACTGGTGTTTGAAAAATGGACAGGGGAGAAACTGTGGGTCACTAAAAGAATTTAGCAATTTACCAAATTCATCCCTCTCTCCTCATTCAGCTCAACTCTGGGCCCAGTTCTGGGTCCATTTGCAGTATCTATCTAAGACAAATCACAGAATTTGAGAATTGGAAGAGACTTCTGCCACCATTGTGTCCAAGGTATAGAGAAAAGGAATCCCCACCCAAACATACTCAACAATCAGTCATCCAGATTTACTTGAAAACATTAAATAAGGGGAGCCCAAACTTTCTTATGGTGGTCAATTCCACTTTTTAACAGTTTCAATTGTAAGAAGTGTGTTGGCAACCAAAAATGGGCTCCTTAGCACTTAGTCAACAAGTGCCCTTGACTAGTTTGGCTTTTTCCCCTGAACTGAATGCTGTTTGTATGTTGGACTGGAGTAAGCTTGTCGGCCCCTTCACCTTGCTTCCCTTGCTTAAGCTGATGGAAAGAACCTGTGCTTTCCCGGTCAACCCCTTCACCTTGCTTAAGCTGATTGAAAGAACCTGTGCTTTCCTGGTCAACCCCTTCACCTTGCTTAAGCAGATTGAAAGAACCTGTGCTTTCCCCGGCGTACCTTACACCCCCGCAGAAGCCGGATGGTTAAAAACAGCTTCCATTGAAGCCAGAGGCTGTTACAGCTACAGCCACAGCCAAAGCTGAAGCAGGAGCTGCCGGTAGCAGAGCTGACCTATGGGAGGAAGCTGAACAAGGACTTGAAGCCAGTGGGTAATCTTTTTACCATAGAGGGGGAAGTATGATTTTGTTTTACACCATCATGCTTCTCTGTAGCCTCCCGGTTACTCTTGTAAGGCGTACTTATTGGGCCTGGAAGCTTTTGATCAATATGTCAAAATGGGGATGCTGGTTCATGGGTTGGTTACTGTGGAGCCTAAATATATGCTTTGATTCTTCTGCCTCCTACTTTGAGAGTTTCTTATATCTGGCGGTTCCGAACCTTTCGGACGTATATATGATCCTCTTTGAGGTTATAAACTCTGCCCTCCTAATACAGGAAGTCAAGCTTATTTTTCCTGAAGTTTTTCCTTATATTTCCTGAAGTCAAGCTTAAATTATCTTCTTTTCCATTTTTATCCATTTGTCCTAATTCTGACCCTCGGGGTCAACCAAGACAAGGCTGATCCTTCCTCCAGGACAGACCGTTCAGATTGATATCGGCCAACCACTGATCATTTTGAATCAAAGTTTAGCAATGTCCTTCCTAAAGTGGGGCACCCAAAGCTGAGAACAGTACTCTAGATGATCAGGATAGAGGAGAGTGAAGCATCTCTTCTCCTCTTCCATAAGAACAGCATGAGAGAACCTGACAAATGCTTCTCTGTAATGCAGACATACAATGCCAACAGTATTCCCCAGATTTACCAATCTAGTAACACTGTCAAAGAAGGAAAACTGGGCTAATTTGACCTTGCCTGCTCTCAATTAAGCCCTGATGGCTCTTTGAGATCACTGCTTTCCTTTCTAGATGTTTATTAACCATCTTTTTAATAATATACCTGTTTCTACCTCCTCTTCCTCCTCCCTCCTCCTCTTCCTCTTTAGCCTACAGATTGATGATTCCACACTCTTCCTTGTTTCCAAAGTTTGACCTTCTACAGTACCACAGTGCCTCTCCTGTCCTCTCTAATCCTTCAAAGGTCTTTAACAGTAGCTCTGCAATCATATCCACCAAGATTTTCAGTAATCTGGGCAGCGTATCACCTCACTCTAGTCACTTGAGCTCATCAAGGAAAGCTAGGTGCTTTCATGATATCTTGTCATTTATTCTGGTTTTCAACTCCATTAGCCCTTTTTTGTTCAGCCCTTCCCATAGGATCACAGATTCATAGAACCTTAGTCACAAGAGTCCTCAGAATTGGAAGGATCCATTTTGGACAACCCATTCCTAAGCAAAAATTCCTTCTACAACTTTTCTGAGAGGTGGTTATCCAGCCATCATTTAAAGGCCTCCAGTGAGGGGCATTTCACCCCCCAAGGAAGACCATTCTGGATGGGCTTTTAGACAGCTCTAATTATTACACAGTACTTCTTTGTGCATTTCCTACATAAGACAGACTCTTGACTCTTAGTGAATTCTACTGATTTTTTCTAGGTCTGCTCATTAGAACCAAGCAGAGCAAATCTAGTCACTCTGGATGCTCTCTAGATTATCAACATCCTTCGTAAAATAGGGCACCCAAAGTGCATCCACTTCAGAAATAGTACAACCAGGGCAGACTACAATGAGGTGATCACTTCCTTCATTATACTCTCACTTTCACATATGTCCCTTCAGTGAAGCTTAGGCTAGCACCATCATATCTTACTGGTGACTCATACTGAGCTCACAGTACCACTAAACCCACGAGACTTGTATTACTTCTTCACGAGAACCATTCTTGCCACATCTCATCCCCTCCACTGAGTAGCAGCTAATTGGTATAGTACATAATAGGATGTAGGACTTAGAGTGAGGAAGATTTAAAATCAAAACCCTCTTCAGAAACTTACTAGCCATGTGAACCTGGGCAAGTTGCTTATCCTCTCTATATTTCGCTTACCCATCTATAAAATGGAGATGATAATACTGTCTATCTTACATACTATTGTGAGAATTATGAGATAAGGTATATAAAGCACTAGAAAGATGGAGAGAGAGAGAGAGAGAGAGAGAGAGAGACACATGATAGATAGATGATAGACAGATATATAGATAGATGAAGATATAACAATGTATAAAGCTCTTTGCAAACCTCAAAGTGCTATAAGAATGCTCTCCACTATTACTAGACCATTCGAGGTCTGGTTTGGTTTGGTTTTTAATCCAAATCAGTATAGACATTTACTCTTATTCAGTGTCATCTTATCAGATTTGGTACAACACTTTGGGTTCCCTGGGTCTTTTCCTGACCTCATCCAATGTGTTAGCTATCCCTATAGATTTGTGTTACCTGTGAATTCAACAACCATTCTTTTTCTTCCTTAATTGGAGCCATTGTTTTGTTTTTCAATTGAATAGAGGATCTAGGCCACAACCTCAACACACTTCACTAGAGACCATCTCCAAATCTGTATCCACGCATTAATGACTGCGCTTTTCCAGCCTGAGGATCCTCCTTCTTGGAACTTTCAAACAGGATTGCCATAATTTCTACTTCAGCAATTAATCAGCCCATACATTTCACCATTGATTAATAGTAAATAACTATGGTCTGTCTAGCATTGTGGAAGGCGCTGGGCCCCTGAAGAGAAACATGAAATGCTCTGCCCTTGAGGTACTTACACTTTCTCAGTGGAAAGAGTCTTACTTTGAAGTCAAAACAAAATGGAGGCATAGTGGAGAGACTGATGGACTTTGAGTCAGGAAGACTTGGGTTCCAATCCTGCTTTAGAAGCTTACTAGCTATGGCACCCTGGACAAATCAATTATGTCTTTCTCTGCCTTAGTTTCCTCATATGTAAAATGAGAGGGTTGGAATAGATGGCCTCTAAGGGATTTAAAACCTAGGTCTATAATCAGATAGCATATATACACCTACAAGTAAGTACAGAGTAATGGAGGGAAGAGGAACAGCAAGTAGGAGGTTCAGGGAAATGCGTTGGAGGAGGTAGCACCCTAGCAGAGCTTAAAAGAAATCTAGGGATTCTAAGCGCCTGAAGTGAGTAGGAAGTGCATTCTAGGCATGGGGGACAGCCTGGTCAAAGGCACAAAGACTAGAGATGGAATGTTGAGTGTAAGGAACAGGAAGGAGGCCAGTTTGGCCTGATAATGTAACAAACAAAAGGAGAAGCATGAAGTGCCACATGGAGAGCATGCATTTTACCTGGAGTCAATAGGGAGCATCCACGGTCTTTGGAGCAGGGGGGTAACATGAGCAGGCACATGCTCTAGGAAGCGCACTTGGGCAGCTGCACAGAGACTGGAATAGAGAGGGGGGAGACTGAGGCAGAAGACCAGTGAGGAAGTGAATGGATTGATCCAGGTAAGGAGAGAGGGCCAGAACTCTGGCAGCAGCCATGGATGTAAAGAGAAGGTGACCAATCAGAGAGATATTGTCAAATCAACAAGAATGAGCTATTGATCCGATTATAGGCATCGAGGAAGAGTGAAGATGACTCCAAAGTTGTGAAGCTTGGTGCCTGGAGCATCACTGTCAGCAGAAATAGAGATGTTCAGGAAAGATATGAGTTTGGGGAGGGGGAAATGCTATGTTCTGGTTTTGGAAATTTAGAGTTGGAGACGTCCATAAGAAATCCAGTTGGAAGTGTCTAAAAGGCAGCTGGTAAAGCAGGAATGGAGCTTGAGAGAGAATAAAGCTGAAGGAGTCATCTGGACAGCAGGAGGCTGGTGGTGAAGTGACTAGAGTGCTGGGTCTGGAGTCCAGAAGACCTGCTTTCAAATCCAGCCTCAAACACTTACTTCCCTCTCCTTTCCATCCCACTCCATCCCTTCCCTTCTCATCCGATCCCACTCTGGTCAGTTCAATTCAGTTCACTCCTACAAGTCAGACACCATGCAAGCTGCTGAGTTAATGAAGGCAAAATCAAAACCATTCTTGTCCTCAAGAGACTTAAGGTGGGGTTTAATAGTATATGTACATGTAAATCCTATTGAGTCATTTCAGTCCTGATGCTTCGTGACCCCGTGTGGGGTTTTCTTGGCAAAGATACTGCAGTGGTTTGCCATTCCTTCTCTAAAGCATTTTACAGTTGAGGAACTAAGGCAAACAGGGTTAAGTGACTTGCCCAGGGTCACACAGCTAATAAGTATCTGAGATTAGATTTGAACTAAAGTCCTCCTGACTCCAAGGCCAATGCTCTATCCACTGCACCACCTACTGCCTATGTGTACATAGATGGATAAATAAAATACACCACCACCAAATTACAAAAAATGGGGGATGAGAGACATTAAAAATTTAATGGGGGAGGGGAAAAGAGGAGAGGCAAGCCTGTTGTGTGACCCTGCACAAGTCACAACTTCTATCTGCCTCAGTTTGTTCATTTGTAAAAGAGAGATTAATAATAGCACCAATCTCCCAGGGTTGCTGTAAAGAACAAATGAGATATTTGTAAAGTACTTTATAAATCTTAAGTTGCTATAACAATGCCAGCTCTTACAGAGATAAAAATTGAATCCATGGAAAATGATGAGATCACCAAGCAAGAAGAAGAGCATTAGGGTACTCCCCCATTTAAGCAGTAGGAGGTGGATGATGACGATGAGTCAATAAAGGTGATTGAGAAGGAGCAAGCAGACAGGTGAGAACCAGGAGAGCAGAGGATCAAGGGAGCCCAGAAAAAGTGAATATCTAGGAGGAGAGGTTGGTCAACAGTGTCAAATGGGGCAAAGAGATGGAAAAGGAAGAGGACTGAAAAAGGCCATTGGTGTTTACAATCAAGAGAACCTTGGTAATTCTGGAGAGCACACCTTCATCTAAGGGATAATGTCTAAAGCCAAATTAGGGACTTTGACATCAGTGAGATCAGAGGAAGTGCAGGCAAAGATCAAAGATGGCGGTCTAGGAGTTTGCCTGAGCATGAGAAAAGACTGATAGGAGGATGGCTTCTGCGTAGAATCAGTGAGGGATCTGTATATATTTTTAAGGATGGCCAAGACCCCCTGTGTTCATAGGTAGCAGCTGCCCTCTCATCAATCAGAATTAAGTGCAGGATAGTAACTACGCTTGCCTCTTTAATAGGCTATGGAAGAATGTGAAATTGATATTGCTAAAGCACCTATCTCATCATATTACTCACCTGCCCAAGAACTTTCCGTAGTTCCTCTCCAATAAAACACAAACATCTCTGTCTAACATTGGGAACATTTACAGTCTATCTCCAACTGATCCTGCCAGATAGAGTGGGCACTGCTGGCCTTCACACCCTCTACTTCCTTTCTAGCCACACTGCCCTACTGCCCATTCCTCCCACTCAATATTATAGATCCTGTCTCTGGAATGTCCCATGTATCTACAACACTCCCCTCACTTCAGCCTCTTAGCATCCTTAGCTTCATCCCAGAATCACTTGCAGCTCAAGTGCTAATTCTGCAAACAAGGGCTTTCCTGCTTCCCTCCTCCCCTCCTCCATTTAGTTTTTACTGTCTCCCATTCATTTGTTTGAAATCATTTAAGAGTGGTGTATTTATTTACCCATCTACGTACATATTTCTATTTGCCCCACCCCTTCATATAAAGCTCTTGAGGACCAGGATGATTTTTATTTTGCTCAGCACCTTGCATAGTGTCCATCTGGTTGAAGTGAAATGAACTGGACTGAATAGGATGGAGTATGATGGAAATGAAAGGAAAAGGGAGAAGGAGAGGAGAGAGGAAAGGAGGGGAGGAGAGGAGAAGGGAGGGGAGGGGAGGAGTTTTTAGTTTTTACTGTCTCCCATTCAGGGGACACAGGAAGGTAAGGGGTGGAATAGAATATATAGGCTCATATAAGAGGTGGTGTGGCATAGTAGACAGAGAGCTGAGGTAGATGTCAGGACCTGGGTTCAAACACTGTATCTCTGTGTGACAGTGCGTTTGTCACTTAACCTCTCAGACCTAGGCAACCCTCTCAAACTCTAAGCTGCATAAAGGGTGTTAAGCTGCATGGGTAAAGGGAGCTTCTTAGTCCAACCAAGTTGCAGATCCAGTGCCTCTCTCCTGTGCTACACAGAACCACAGGATCATAGCTTTAGAATTGGGAAGTACAAACATCATTTCACAGATGCAGAAACTGAAGCCCAGAGAGCTTAAGTGACTTTCCCAAGATTGCACAGGTTGGGGGCAGAGCCAAGATGGTAGCTAGAAATAACACCTTAAAGAATAGACTAACCCAAATGTCAAAAGAGCTCCAAAAAGCCAATGAGGAGAAGAATGCCTTTGAAGGCAGAATTAGCCAAATGGAAAAGGAGGTCCAAAAGACCACTGAAGAAAATACCACCTTCAAAATTAGATTGGAGCAAGTGGAAGCTAGTGACTTTATGAGAAATCACTGACCGGGAGAATAGATCCAGGAGAGATAATTTTAAAATTATTGGACTACCTGAAAGCCATGATCAAAAAAGAGCCTAGACATCATCTTTCAAGAAATT
Source organism: Trichosurus vulpecula (assembly GCF_011100635.1). Classification (NCBI taxonomy): domain Eukaryota; kingdom Metazoa; phylum Chordata; class Mammalia; order Diprotodontia; family Phalangeridae; genus Trichosurus; species Trichosurus vulpecula. The sequence continues at coordinate 436,832,685 of NC_050575.1, read as the reverse complement.
ATCAAGGAAAACTGCCCTGATATTCTACAACTAGAGGGTAAAATAGAAATTGAAAGAATCTCCTGATCACCCCTTGAAAAAGATCTCAAAAAGAAAACTCCTAGGAATATTGTAGCTAAATTTCAAAGTTTCCATGTCAAGGAGAAAATACTGCAAGCAGCCAGAAAGAAACAATTTCAATATTGTGGAAACATAATCAGGATAATACAAGATCTAGCAGCTTCTACATGAAGGGATCGAAGGGCTTGGAATATGATATGAGCTCAAAGGAGCTAGGATTAAAACCAAGAATCACCTACCTGGTAAAATTGAGTATAATGCTCCAGGGCAAAATATGGATTTTCAATAAAATAGAGGACTTTCAAGCTTTCTCAATGAAAAGATCAGAGCTGAATAGAAAATTTGACTTTCAAGTACAAGAATCAAGAGAAGCATGAAAAGGTAAACAAGAAAGAGAATTCGTAAGGGACTTACTAAGGTTGAACTGTTTTCTTTACATTCCTACATGGAAAGGTGATGTGTATAATTCATTAAACCTCAGTATTAGGGTAGCTGAAGGGAATATACATATATATGTGTATATATATATATATATATATGTATGTATATGTATATGTGTATATATATATATGTATATATAGACAGAGGGCACAGGGTGAGTTGAATATGAAGGGATGATATCTAAAAAATTAAATAAAGTTAAGGGGTGAGAGAGGAATATATTGAGAGAGGGAGAAAGGGAGAGATAGAACAGGGTAAATTATCTCACATAAAAGTGGCAAGCAAAAGCAGTTCTGTTGGAAGGGAAAAGGGGGCAGGTGAGGAGGAATGAGTAAATCTTGCTCTCATCAGGTTTGACTTGAGGAGGGAATAACATACACACTCAATTGGGTATCTGGCCCCACAGGAAAGTAGGAGGAAGGGGATAAAAAGGGGGGATGATAGAAGGGAGGGCAGATGGGGGGAAGAAGTAATCAAAAGCAAACACTTTTGAAAAGGGACAGGATCAAGGGAGAAAACTGAATAAAGGGAGACAGGATAGGATGGAAGGAATAGTTAGCCTTTCACAACATGAGTATTGTGGAAGTGTTTTACATAATGATACATGTGTGACCTATGTTGAATTGCTTGCCTTCCTAGGGTGGGTGGGTGGGAAGGGAAGAGGGGAGAGAATTTTTAAAAGCAGATGCTCAAAAAAAGTTGTTTTTTGCATGCAGCTGGGAAACAAGATATATAGGGAATGGGGCATAGAAATCTATCCTGCCCTACCAGAAAATAAGGGGAAAGGGGGTGGGGGGGAGGGGGGTGACAGAAAGGAGGGCTGAATGGAATGAGGCAATCAGAATATACATCATCTTGGAACGGGGGAGGGTAGAAATGGGGAGAAAATTTGTAACTCAAAATCTTGTGGAAATCAGTGTTGAAAACTAAAATATTAAAAAAGAAAGAAAGAAATTAAAAAAAAAAAAAAGATTGCACAGGTCGTGAGTGTCAAAGTTAGAATTCAAGCCCACATCTTTGGTCTCTAAAACCAGTATCTGTCAGACTCTGACTGATTGTCTTCCTCTTCTGGTCCTATCTCGTGCACCCCTGTCCCAATCACATGCTTATGGGCTCCGGGCTCTGGCTGCCTCCCCTGTCCATGGACCTTTCCACTGATTGCCCTCTGGGTCATCTGCAGTTTTGGTCCTGATGAGTTCGTGGTGTGCGGCAATTCACAGCCATCAAGCATCATTAGGTGCACACTGCTGTGGGACAAAGGGCTTTGGAGCGGAGAACAATGGGAGAGGTCAAAGACATCGCACAATTTCTCCAACGCCATCAAAGCCAAAATGCTCATTCTGCTCGACCCTGGGCCTGGGTTGCTGTCCATCTGCAGCCTGTGTTCCTGATTTAGGCATTGATATACTAATTCACTGCAGCTGCTCAGCTGGCTAAGTGTCACCAGAACAGGCAACATGCACTTGTCACTTTGTTTTTTCATAGATTGATTCATTTCTTTCCAATCCAACTCTCTGGTTTTACAAATCAGAAACCCAGACTCAGAGAATGAAAGTCACTCACCCAAAGTCACACAGCAAGTCAGTGGTCCCACATCTCCTGATTCCTGGGCTAGCGATCTTTCCATTGTACAATTTTTGTTGTCCAGTCATTTTTCAGTCATGTCCAAATCTTTGTGACCCAAATTGGGGTTTTCTTGGCTAAGATCCTAGGGTGACTTGCCACTTCTTTCTCTGGCTCACTTTACAGTTGAGGAAACTGAAGCAAACAGGGTGAAGTCACACAGCTACTAAGTGTCTGAGGTCAGATTTGAACTCAAACACTGAGTCTTCCTGACTCCAGGCCCAGCGCTCTATGCAGTATGGCACCACTTAGCTGCCCCCAATGTACAATATTTCCTTCTATGATGCAAAGTTAGACCATATGCTTTGGCATTGCTTAAAATTTGAGGAAGGAACATTTATCATGTACAGAGCTCAGTGGAATTAGCATAATCTCACTTTCAAATAGGAGAATTTGGGTAATCCAGAGAGTGAAATCGGGGGAGGGCAGAACCAAAGCTAGGATGTCACACTGGACATCGTCCATCACACTGCTAACTCTTGTTTTATATACATGAATATGTGCCTGTATGTGTATATGTGTATATGAATATGCCCGTTGATGTCCTAGCTTAACTAGAGTGGGGCAATCAGGGCTTTCTCCCAGAGAGGTAAAATCAAGAAGGTACAAACATTTTGGTAGTTTTTAGAAATCATATAATTTTCAGATTTCCAGCAGGACAGAAACAACAGAGTTTATCACCAAGTTCACAAGTATAATTCCTTAAATAGATAACCTACATGCTTCACACACATATATACACACATACACACACATATATACACATACACATATATCCACTCACATATACACACACTTACATACACACACACACATCCTAACTCACACAGCTGCACCTCAGATAAGCTATTGCTTTGTCCTACCTTACCCTGCTCCTCCCACCCCTTCTTCATTGGTGATCTCTCTAGCAGCAGTCCCATGGTCTTCTAGGATCTCTAGCTCCCACCCCAAAGGGTAATATCCCAGGGTCCCTGCCCTCAGGGCCAGTATCTGTGGTCTCCCTCCACCTCTTCCCACAGGGCTTATAGTACTACATCCCTTCCTGTACAACTGAATTTGCTTTAATTACTTCTTTTATTATTTTCAAATCATTAATAACAAAGTTGATTAATGGCTTAGATCATGCGTCTTGCCCCTGGTGTCGAAAGACATCATGACATCTCTGTTTTATGTCAATATTCAGTAGGTTGTTCGACAAAGTTATCATTTGGCATAGATGCATGATTTTAATACACACATACAAAGCAACTTGTCTAAGGATGGCCTTCAAGGCTACATTTTGCTTTATCAAGTCAAATAATTTTTTAAAAATCAACACATGAAAAACATAGTGGAATCCTTATCCTCTGCTCCTGCCAGTCAGTTATGACAGGATATGGTCTGCTCTAGAGAATTATTTGCAGAAGCCTGCCTGCTCCCTCATGTTTGCATCAAGACTACCCTCCAAAAGTACATAGACCATTTTCCTAAAGCTTTTGCAGAGATGAGGAGGTAGTCCTATGAACTGGCCTTTGCTGACATCTCAGTTGCTTTTATTTGGAGGGAGGAGAAATAAATATCTATAATCTTTTCCATTCTTTTGGAATCTTCCTCTCTCTTACACATTTTTTAAAAATTCAATTTTATTATATTTTTGGGTTCTCTTTTCTTTCCACCTCCTCCCTTGCCTTCTTTTAGATCTTGAAAAGTTATTCCTGAGAATAATTAAAATGTGTTTTTCTCCAGCATTTATTTCTTTGCAATGTATTTAGTCAGATCCATCTGCATTTCTGTCTCTTCACAGGAAAGAAAGGAGGAAATAAGGCTGTATTAAGCACTTGCTCTAGGCCAGGTGCTTTATTAAGCTCTGGGTATATGAACACAAGCCAAAAAGAAAAATAGTCATTACTTTCTGGTGGAAGAAGACAAGGCCCAAAAGAGAGCTGAGAAGGAAGGCAGAAGAAGGTAGATGAAGATACCTGGAAAACAGGAGCAAGGCTTGTAATTGTTCTTAATTTTCCAAGAGGACCAATGACATCATAGGATGACATGTTTGACTTGCCCACAAATTGAATTTAAGTGAGGCAGAGTGGAAAAAGACAGGGAGAGGAATAGAGGTTGGCTTGGACCCCTCCTACAGAATGGAAGCCATTCAATGAACTAAACAGTGGGAGGAAGAGAGGCCTTGAGGAGGGATATTCCATGGTGAGAAGACAAAGTCGTGGTTGGATGTTTCAGGGCAAGGAGGTCCAAGCACCAAGAGAAGTTCCAGGTGGAGACAACAGCAGAGTGTTAGAAGCCAGGAACAGGACCAGAAAGAGAATGAAGGCTGGCTTGGGTAGCTCCTCAAAATGGAGTTGTCATGAGAAACTCACCAATGGGGAAAAGGGGTGATGTAGTTAGTGGTTCTATATGGAAGGAGCAACAGCTACTAAGAAGCATCTAGGTGGTAGTCAATCCTGGACCTAGGGAGAGGAAGACCTGACCTCAAATCTGGCCTCAGATAGTTACTAACTGTGTGACCCTGGACAAGTCACAACCCCTATTTGCCTCAGTTCTTCATCTGTAAAATGGGGATTCACTGGAGAAGGAAATGGCAAACCAGTCAGTATCTTTGCTAAGAAAATCCCAATGGGGTCATGAAGAGTCAGACACAACTGAGCGACAACAGCATTATAACATGGGAGAGTACATGAAAGGAGGAAGGAAGCAGGGGGATGGAGGGGTTGTGCTTGGGTCAAATAGAGAGCTAGCAATGAGACGCAGGTGACCCCGTGGTCTCTCAGGGAAAGAAGAGCCTACAGGGGAGTGGGTGAGGAGGGAGGGGGAAAGACTGAAAGGAGGGAGAAAGGAGGGAGGCCTTCGGTTGGCGATGGGAAGGAGTTTTACTGATAAATGATCCTGCGGGTGAAGAGAGATATTCTATGAAGGGAGATAGAGACATTTTGCTGAGTGTTGTCCGGGGGATTTGGGGTTTAAAAGACTACCCTTCCTATGGGGAGGGGGCATGTTCAGAGAGGAGTTGGAACTTCTGCAGGTGACTGGTACCTGGAGGAGGGGGAGGGCATGGACCCAGGGAAGACATTTTGTGGCAAATGGGCAAAAGAAGATATTCAAGGGATAGGGTATAGATGAGTGGTGGGCTGTACGATCAGGGATATGGGAATGGGGTAGGAGGTCCAGTGGTGGGCAGCATCCTCTCTGTCAACTTCAGGAATTGGCATTGTTCTGGGATTCATAATGAAAAAGAAGAATCCAAGGGATAAGCTCTATGAGGCAGTAGCAAATCTGCCTAGAGGGGAGAACCCAGAAAAGATTCCTTGGAAGATCTGCTTTCATTAGGAATACAGAGAATAGGGAGAAACTAGATACATATAGGAGACATGAACCAAAGAAGGAGGGTCTAGGCTAGACAGAAAGAGAGGATGGATAAAAAAGAAAGTCAGAGAAAGTATGTCTGGAAAGGGGCACTAAAAATTAAAAATGAAAAATATCAACAGGACTGATAGGGAGGAGAGAGGAGGAATCTACTCATCTGGGGGGAGGCGAAGAATTAAATAACCAGAAAAAGCAAGAAAAAATGAAACAATAAGCAAAACTCCAAAGGGAAAGGGGCAAAAAATGGAAGGAGAAATTGGGGTGAGAAAAGAGACAGTGGGAATAGGAGCATCTTTAAAAAGATTAAACTAAAATTGCCAAAGAAATATAGTATTGGATTTACAGCAAAAGAGGAAAAAAAGTCATGATGAAGGAAAATATAAACCTAATTCTCATAATTTAAAATGTAAATTGATTAGACAATCCACTAAAATGAAAAAGAGTAATGGATTAGATAAGAAAACAAAAGCCTCCAATCCATTGTTTATAAGAAGCACAAAGATAGACAAAAAATAAAACTGAAGGGATGAAAAAAATTTACTATATTTCAAGTGAATCCAAAAAAGCAGAATGCCATTGTATTATCTGTCAAAGCAAAAACAAACATTAAAAAAAACAAAAAGGGATAAACTGAGGAATTATATTATGCTGAAAGGAACCATAAATAACAAACCAATATCAATAATAAGTATATATTCCAAATGCCTTAGTATCCAAATTCAAAAAGCAATGAGAAGACATAGATATTGAGAGGAGACCTCAACATCCCTCTCTCAGGTTTAGGTAAGTCTAAGAGAAAGATAAACAAAATTGAAAATATACAACTTAACAAATTGCTGGAGAAACTAGAGCTAAAAATCATGTTATTTTCTAAATTGGATTACATAAGATTACATACGTATTTCTCAGCACCATATGGAACTTTTACAAAAAAGGCAGAAATAGTAAACGCATCCTTTACATACCATAATGCAACAAAAAATTATCTTTGGTTCAGGGATCATGCACATGCGTGCGCGCACACACACACACACACACACATACATACATACACACCAGACCCAAATGGAGACTTAACAATGAAATCCTAAACAGCAGTGGGTCGAAGAACAAATCATAGGAAAAATTAATAATTATGTGAAAGAAAATGATAATGATGAAACACACTAAAATTTCTAGTATATAGCTAAAGTGGGCCTTACAGGGAAAATCATATCTCTACAAACATACATCAACAATTTTTTTAAATAGCAAATTAATTAACTGAATTTGCATTTAAAAATGAAAAAGCCTAACCTCAAATAAGTACAAAGAGGAAAATATTAAAAATTAGAGAAGAAATAGACAAATTCAAAACAAAAATAGAAATGAAATATAAAGCTAAGAGCTAGTTCTTTGAAAACCAAACAAAATTGATAAATCTTTAGCTAATGTGCTTAAAAAGAAAGCAAAAAATCAAAATCAATAAAGTAGCAAATGAACTAGGTAAAATCACAGCAAAACCAAAACACGTTTTTTAAAAAATCAGAACATACGTATAATTATATGTTAATTATATTATCATAATTGCATAATTACATGTTAATAAAACTGAAAAAACAAAACAAATACTTTCTTTTATATTTTAATAGAATACTTTCAGAATTATAAAATAGCTAAACTATCAGAAGACCAGATAAACCTCTTAAATAATCCAGTCTCAAAAAAGGATATACCTAGCTTCAATGTCTGGTCCTGATGGATTCAAAAGAGAATTCTATCAATAATTTAGCGTCTAATAAAGTTAAAAACATAAATTGCCTAAATAAACTTCTTCTTTGATAAAAACTGCTTGGAAAACCAACAAACAGTCTGGCAGAAATTAGGCTTAGACTTAACACCTTACACCATACTCTACAATACATTCTAAATATATACGCCACCTTAATATTAAAAATCATACTATTAAAAATTAGAAAATAGATTACATACCACTCATAGATATGGGTAAGAGATGTATTCTTAACCAAACAAGAGACAGGTAATTCTAAAAGATAAAATAGATAACTGTGATTACATGAAACTGAACAGCATCTGCACAAATGAAATCAGTGTACCTAGGATAAGGAGAACAGGGGCTGAAGAGGGAAAAAATCATTGAATCAAATTTTTCTGAAAAAGATTTGGTCCAAGATATATCTTAAAGAGCCATATAGAATTATACAAAGTGACTAAAATGTTCATGGCCTTTGAACCAGAGACTCCATTAATGGACTTATATTCCAAAGAAAGAAAAAGAACTGATAAATAGAAGTATGTATAGAATAATTTTACATATATACATATATATGTATGTGGATGTATTTGTGCCTAATTGTGGACATCCTTGGCAGGGAGGCAGAAAAAAAAGGAAAAAAGGAAATTTACATAATAACTTTGTGACACACTTAAAAGGAATAGCAAGTTGTATACAATAGATCTGTAGTTTCATTTACAATCATCTTTTTTTATTATACTATGTTATGGAAATGCTTGTTTTGTTACATAAATTAAAATAAAATAAATAAACGAACATAGACCACTATAAAAACAGCAGCTGACCTGTGCCGTCTCCTGTCTTTTTGTTGTCTTCTTGCTTGCTGTTTGTTATCTCTGTTATCTCTGCTTTAGCCGAAGCTCACACAAAACTCTTGGCAGGTACATCTTTTTCCTCAGCTGCCTTTTTGTCTTTTATTCATGAGTGAAGTAATGCTGCTTATAGCCTTCCATCAACCTCTCCCTTAATGCTTGAGAAGTGAATTTGTACTCTAAAGCAGTGTTGCCCTGGGTCATCCTGTCTCTTATCATGGCATGGCATAGAGTGTTTGTTGGCTGACATGAAGAGAGATGGGCTCTGAGAAAAATCCGTCTGCAAGCTCTGATGAGGGTAATCAGAGGGAAAAGAAACTAGAAATAGCAATAACTTGTTAGGATACTATCAAAACAGTGCAGATCAGAAGTCATGAGATCCCGAACCAAGGTATTGAAAGTGGGCACTAAGAGATGGCAGTATGCATTCAGGGGAACAGCCCCTATTTATGTGCTAATAGCTTTATACATCATCTAGCCCATGTAATATAAACTTTTTATATCACGTGTTTTTATATTACATATTTTTAGCAGATACCTCTAGAAGAAATTCCTAGTGCAAACTTTTATTCTAACACAGTTCCTGGCATAGTGGATAGTAATAGCAACGATGACAACAAAAATAGCTAGAGTTTATAGAACACTTTGAAGTTTGCAAAGCACTTTATGTAAACTATCTAATTTGATCCCCCGCAACAACCACGGGAGATAGATAATAGTTCCCATTATACAGATGAGAAAACTAAAGCTGAGAAAAATAACGTGATGTGCCCAATGTCTCACTAATAGAGCAGCTAGGTAATGCTGGACCTGGTGTCAGGAAGACCTGAGTTCAAATTGCTTAGTATACTGCCTGGCACACAGTAGGTGATTAATAAATGCTTACTGTGTGACCCTAGTTTTGTCATCTATAAAATGGGGATAAAATGAACTTTAATAAAACTTTTAATAAAAAATAAAACAAACTTTAAAGTGCTACAGCTATTACTGATGAATGTTTGAGGTAGGATTCAAAGCTCTTCCCAGATCCAGGTCTAGTGTGCCTGGGCCACCTAGGAGACGCTTGATGAATTCTTGTTCATTGGTTTCAGGCACCAGAGAAGGATTGCAGGGGAGATATTTGAATCCAAGGTGGTTGTATGAGATGCTTTAAACCACCCTTGCGCGCAGCTACCTGCCCTGAGCAGTGAGATGGAGGAGCGAATAGAACGCTGGCCTCATAGTCAGGAACAACTAGAAGCAAATACTGACTCTAAGGCTGCCTGGCTGTGTGATCCTGGGTAAGTCACTTGACCTATCTCAGCTTCAGTTTCTGAGTTGGAAAAATGAAGATAATAATAGCCCCTCTGTCATGAAGATTTTATAAGGATTGAGGGAGAGAGAAAGTCTCTTCAAAACTTAAAATGCTATATAAATGTCAGCTCTTCTTTATTTAATCATTATTTTCACCTTAATTTCTTCTAATGATAACATGCCAAGAATAGCATCTTATATATTTTTCTTTCTCCATTGAGTGGAAAGGAAAGAGTTGTTTCAGCAAATGTCTGTTCAATTATCAACATGTCAGGATTAAGAGAAGCCAACCTACTTAGGGTGACCAGATTCCTGGCTGTCATGGTTTTTGACCATGAGATCAAAAAGTAGAATTTATCATAAAGCTCAGTTCTTTGAGCTTTGGAATGACAACCTGCTCCCCTCAAGCCGCCTCCAATCGGTCAAGAATGGAGATGATATAGTGGATAATCGATCACTAAATCAATGGTATACAGTGGATATTCAATAAATCAACGGTATATAGTGGATATTCAATCAATAATCATTTATTAACCACCTGCTGTAGACCAGGAACTCTACAAGGAAATGGGGATACCAAAAGAGACGAAAGACAGCCCCTGCCCCCAAGGAGAACTGAACTTGAAGAGAGAAGCCCTGAGTTCAAATGTTGCCTCATTTGCTCTCTAGCTGTATGACCCAGGGCAAGTCCCTGAACCATAGTGTGACTCAGTTTCCTCAGAATAATAACAGCATCTGCCTCCCAGCCTTACTGTGAGGGTCGAGCGCTAAAACCATAAAGGATGGAAGGAGACAAGCATTTGTTAAGCCCCGTGCGCTGAGGACGTCACAAATATCATCTCCTTTGGTTCTCACAGCCTTGGGAGGCAGGGACTACATTTATTCCCATTTCACAGTCAAGGAAAGCGAGGCACACAGAGATTTAGGCACTTACCCAGAGGGAATGTCCCAGGGCAGATTTGGACTTGGGTTTTCCCGATGCTGGGCCCCGGAGCGGAGCTCCGTCTATCGGGCTAAGTGAATGTTAGCTATTCTTATGCGCCTGGCGCGGCACTCCACCCCACTCCCTACGCTTTGCCCAGAGGAAACGCAGGATGCGCCAATTTAGAGAACCCACGGACTATTTGTGCCCACCCTGGGGTAGAGCATTCCGAGCTCACATGGGTCTGATCAGCCACAGTCGGACGCATTGCATCTTGACTCAAGCGCAGTGACGTTATTTTGGTCCTCTTCAAGAACGAAGGACAACAACCAACCGACCAGCCCCAGGCCTGCGGGTCTCCTATGCCCATTCTAGTGCTGGGCCCCTCTCAGCCCCCAAAGCTCATTCCATCCTCTCAAGCCGAGCTGGAGCAGAACCATAAGTGACCGCCGCCAAAGTGCGGGCGACCGAGCTGTAGCAAATGAGAGAGCGCAGAGTACGGACAGGAGAGATGCATGTAGATTTGGGGAGACTTGGCTTTGATAGTCACCTCAGGCTCCTCCATGAGAGACTCTGGTCATCAGTTTTCTCATCGGTAAAATGGGACTAGTACCACCACCTACCTCACAGGATTACTATGAGGACCCAAAGAGTTCTGATGTACGCAAAGTCCTTGCCAGTCCTAAAGTGGATAAAGTGGTTACAGCCACCATCACTGTGACTGAGGTCATAGCCGAGGGCCAGGAGCCTGGAGAACCCAACGAGCACCGATAGAACCATAAAGGCAGCATGAGGGTAACAATCACAGTAATGGACATGTTTGGAATGTTTCATTGTAAGTCACTTTCATCTCAATCATCCCATGTGAACCCCCTAGAAACCCTGCAAGCTAGGTACTAGAGAGCATTTCTGTTCTTTTTGCCTTTCCTTGTACCCCTAGTGCTTAGTATACTGCCTGGCACACAGTAGGTGATTAATAAATGCTTAACTGACCGACACATTTTATGGATAAAGAAACTGAGATTCATAGAATTGAAGCAATTTGTGCATGATCAAACACCTAGTAAATTAAAGGTGGGATTTGAACCCAGGCCTGCTTGACTCCAAAGCTCGTATTCTCAGCCACAACGCCTGGAGGCTCAGCCCCAGGAGGGGAGGGGTAACCTCATCCTAAAAGGAATGTGAAAGATGAAGTCTGTGTCTAAAATCTAAGCATCTGAGGAAAATTCCTATTGGAGCAAAAGCATTGGGCTTGCGGTCAGAAGACTGGGGTTGGAGACCCTTAGTAAGCCTATGACCAGGAACATTTCACTATCGTGACTCAGTTTACTCATGTGAAAAATGGGAATGGTAACGTAGTTAGTAACACTGTACTTTCTGAGGCTCTAATTAGATACAAATATGTAACAGTGTATTATGATTATGAGGAGATTGGGACTGGACCCGTGACCTCATTGATCCAAGCAACTCCAGCAGGAGGAAATGTCTCTCCCAATGCAGGTGTCTTTTCTGCAACTTCAAATCTCATCAAACTGCCAGGGGTCATGGAGAAGACAAGTGACTTACCCAGGGTCACACCACCACTGCAACACTGGGGTTTTCCCCCTTGGAGGCTGGCTCTCCACCCACTGCACCAAGCTGCTTCTCCTAAAGATAGAGTCCTCTGCTGATGACCCATCAGGTTTCTTAGAAGACCCCTGGCTTCCAAGGTCAAGGCCATCAAGGCGTGAGCTCTGGAAGGTTTTTAAGCAGGGGTCCAGTATGGCAGCTGGATTTCTGTTTTCCCAAGACCAAAAAGGCTCCTCACCAAGCTGACCACGGGCTTTCCTATGACTCTGAAGACCCCTGACCAAGCTGTGGGAAATTCATTTTCCCAAGGATAGGCCTATGGGGATGAAAATAGAGTCAAAATGGAAGTCAAAGAGGTCCCTTGAGGACAGATTACTCACTCATACACACCTGAGGAGAGTAGGGAGGTTTCAATTCAGTAAATATTCTTAAGCACCTACTATGTGCAAAATTCTGAGCTAGATTCTGGGGAACTTTATTAGGGGGCAAAGGGAGCTGTGATTTCATTGACATGGAGATCTCCAGGAGAAGAAACTCTTACTAACAATAGACCTAGACACCAGCCCTACAACTTGGTGTCTTCCCAAGCAATGAGGTGACTTGCCCAGGGTGACACAGCCAAGTATATGTCAGAAGGGAGACTTGAACCCAGGTCTACTTGAAGCCAAAGCCAGCTATCTCTCCACACTGCCAGTTGGGCAACCCCAGGCAAAGCCCTTCGCCACAGGCTGGTGGTCACTTAGCTCAGGATACAAAGACGAAGCAGAAAGCTGTCCTCCGGAGGTTTACATTCCACTGAATTGTCCAAACAAAGTCATTTGAGGAGGGGGAGAGCCCTCATCATTGGGAGAGCCAGAAAAGACTTCATGGAGGTGCTAAACTGTGGAGAGCATCGAGGAAAGAGAAGTCTTTGTGCACCCTCCGTGCCCTCTCCTGTCTCTAGAAGACCTGGCTTCCAAGCTTGCATCTGATACTTCCTACCTGTGTGATCTGGGACAAGTCACTTAACCTCCAGGATCCTCAGGTCAGTTTACTGAGGGGGGAAGGGTCAAACCAAATGACCTTGGAAGTCCAAGAACCTTAGAAGTCATCTAGTGCAACCCCCTCCTTTTACAGATGAGGAAACTGAGTCATAGAATGCTTAAAGGATTTAAAACTCTCTCGACCGAATCTTCCTTTTTCTGTCCTACTCTGTATATGTAAACACTCCTTTAATTTAGCATTTGCCAAGTTCAAGATTTAAAACAAACCTCTATGGCCCTACATCTATAGCCCTACGGTGATCACAGAGCTCCTCTCTGTGAGGAGCCTAACTGAACCAGGGACCCTAGCCAGTGGTGTTACAACCTAGCCCAGAAAGGAACTAGATTGAACATGGAGGACAGAAGCTTTTATCTATCAAAGGTTATTGACCCCAAGGGGAAAAAAAATCAATTGAAGACCACATGGGAATCCAAAGCCTGATTGAATTGGTGTTTGTTTTGGGTAGTTAGAGGGACTATCTGAGAGAAAGAGAAGTGGGCACCCAGTGGGCCCTCAAGGGACACTAGCACCCCACTGCCTTGCCAGCCCAGCATCTCTCTTCTGGCCAGAAGGGCTGGCCCCAGAATGCTCCTTCTTTTGGCAGCGCAAAGCCCAAGACACGCCAGACCCCAGCCTCCCAATTACACTTGACATTCACTGCATCCAGCTCACAAGTGTTTGTTTAGAAGCTGATCCAGGTCCAAAAAAGTGACAGGCCCCATTAAGTCTCCTTGAGGTTGAGGGGCACAGGAAGTCCAAGGGCCCTCTCATTCCCATGCACTGTGGGAGATGCATGCAGCAGACAGAACCTTGGCCCTGCTCCCAGGACTTGTATTTTCTATCAGTCGTGCATTTGTCTGGTTAATTGGTCTCTGCAGTGCAGTGACAGTCACCACTGAAAATGGCATTCCCTGAGTCTAGGCATCACCTTCACTAGCGCTCCCATTCCAGGAAGCTTTCCCCAATTATCTTTGTTCCCAACAACCCCTGCAGCAGGCCAAACAAGGTTGGAGATTGAGGCCTGCCTCTGACTCTTCAAGGCTCTGTGACCTGGGACAAGTTCCTTCACCTTTCCAAGCTTAAATTTCTGTATCTTTTAAAAAAATGATTAATACTACTTTTACCATCACCCTCAAAGAGGTGTTGAAAATTATCAAAGTTCTATAAAATAAAAGCACACATTATTGGTTTTTAGAGTCATCCATCACGGGGCAGTGGCAAAGAATAGGTTGGGCCCAGGAGGCCTGAGTTTGAGATACGACTCAGCCATCTATTAACTGTGTGACCTTGAGAAACTCACTTCCCCCCATGATCCATCCTCACTAGCAGCCATGGTAGCTGCTTTATGTTCTGCTCAAGTGCAAATATCAGGACACTGGCAGGCTGGACCCTTAGGTCTGTCAAGTTCCTGGATCCTGGTATCTAATGGTGAGCTCTTCATAGTGAGCCTTTCATGTGAGGGCTTTGTTTTTATTTGGATTTGGATCCTCAGCCCTTAGCACAATGCCTGACACATAGTAGGTGCTTAATGAATGGTTATGGATTGACTGTGGGAATAAATTACCTGCCTGATAGCTGGTTAATATTATACATTACATAGATAGAGGAAAAATAGATAGATAGATATAGATGATAGATAGATATAGATGATAGATAGATAAATGATAGATAGATAAACAGATAAAAAAATAGATAGACAGAGAGATGATAGATAGATAGATGATTGATAGATAGGTAGATGATAGATAGATGATAGATGAAAAATCAATAGATATAGATAGATAGATAGATATATGATAGATAGATAGATAGATAGATAGATAGATAGATAGATAGATGATAGATAGATGATAGATGATAGAAAGATAGATAGATAGATAGATAGATAGATAGATAGATAGATAGACAGATAGATACATATATATTACTTTTGGGGGGAATTCCTAGATTCATAATCCATAATCAAATTTAAAATCATCTTTGAGACCAGCAAGGGTAACTTAATAAGCTAGTAAATGTGAAAAAGCCCCTCTTACCAGAAGTAGGCCCCCAAAACTGAACCCAGTCCAAAATATGTGCCTGGGTATGGAGCAGGCAGAGGGGAGTATCTCAGCCCTCATGGGCTTAGCTGAGTGTCTCCTCAATGTTAGAATAATGAAAAAAGAAAAGTCTTTAAAAAGAGAGAGTACCCTAGATCTGGGGTCTAGGGATCCTTCCTGTTATTACCTGTAGGACTATGGAAAAGTCATTTAACTTCCCTGAACTTTAGATTTCTCATCTCTGAAATGAAGGAGTCAGCCTAGATGGTCTTAAAGATCCTTTCCAACAATGAACTTTTAACCCGTGGTCCTTCCAACCTGTGGCATCCTTCCCACCCTGTGGTCTTTCCAGCCAATGGCAGTCCTTCCCCCTCCATGGTCTTTCCAGTCTATGGTGATCTTTCCCCCTCCATGGTCTTTCCAGCCCATGGTGGTCCTTCCCCCTCCATGGTCTTTCTAGCCCATGGTGGTCCTTCCCCCTCCATGGTCTTTCCAGTCCATGATGGTCCTTCACATTCTATGGTCTTTCCAGCCTATGGTGGTCCTTCCCTCTCCATGGTCTTTCCCACCCATGGTGGTCCTTCCCCCTCCATGGTCTTTCTAGCCCATGGTGGTCCTTCCCTCTCCATGGTCTTTCCCGCCCATGGTGGTCCTTCCCACCCTATGAACCATGATGCTCTGAGTTCCAAGAGATGCAGGATTATCAAATCAAGGGTTGAGAGAAGCCAAAGAAAACTTTTCCAGTGCTAGTCCTTTCCCTTGTAGCTCACAGTGTCACAGGATCACTGCCTGTTTTTCCTCTCTCTGTATCCCCAGAACTCAGTAGAATGTCTGGCACACAGAGCTTCAATAATACTTAGTAACTGACTGACTTAAGAGAAAACAAATGAATAAATGAATGAATGAACGGGTACTTGTTAAGTACTAGGCAAATGGGTGATGCACTGGATAGAATACTAGGCCTAGAATCTGGAAGACCTGAGTTCAAAACAGTCTCAGACACTTACTAGGCTTTGTTACCCTGGGAAAGTCACTTTACCTCTCTGCCTCAGTTTCCTCAATTATAAAATGGGGATAGTAACAACACCTATTTTACAGTCCTGTTGTGAAGATCAAATGAAATATTTGCAAAACACTTAGCACAATGCCTGGCACATAGTAGGAGCCATATACTTGGTCCCTTCCCTTTCCTACTATGTGTCATGCGCTCCACTAAATATTAGAAATACAGAGAAAAAATCTCTCAGCGAGCTCAGGTTTTAAGTAAAGGATAAAGCCCAGAGGTTCTAAGGGACCAGAGGTACTTTGGGTATACCAGGTTCTCTGCCCTGTAGGGCAAGGAGCCTGAGAAGCAAAGGTTACCACCCATGGGAGGGGAGAGAAGACCTAAAGGTTAGGTAAAAAGGGATCTTAGTTTCCTCCCATAGGGGTGAGGATAAGGGTGGCCAGCGTTAGGCCAAGAGGGTAAAAGAGAAGGAGGCTTTGGGGGTGGTGTCTGGGTAACAAGGGGAGAGGAAAGAGAAGGCTCCCTGCTTGGCACAGATCTGGCTGCTGGAGGCGATGGATGGCCACCTGGGGGACAAGTGGTCAGCACAACCTGTGAACATGAAAAGGGAAAGTAGCAAGTGATTCAAATTGTCTTCATCACTGGCCAGGTTAACAAATGAATTCTGGAGCCAAAGTAGAAGCAGGTTCCTGAGAGGCTCCTCAGGCAATATGCCCTGCCCTCTGCTCTCTGCTCATCCATCAAGGCTGATTTGAAAGGCAGTGTTGCATTGTGATTCTCCAGCCAACCTTTGAGTCAGGAAGCCCAGGGCTCAAGTCTCTGATAGATATTCACTGTCTGATCAGAGCCAACTCATTTAACCTCTTGGTGCCCTCAGATAATTCTTGGATTATAAACTGCAGGAGTGGAGAAGCCCCCTCTGCCAATGAAATCCCAGGTCAGGACCAAGTAGAATAAAAATAATAAAGATGGTGATGATGGTGATGATGCTAATGATGATGATGGTGGTGGTGACAATGATTACGATGATGGTGCTGATGTCTCACTTTCTCCAGGGAATCTACCCAGCCCTCGGTGATCTCAGACTCCTCTGAATTCTTGTGAAGCATTTTGGTCCACATGCTGAATGCCCTTCAGTTCCTTAGGGGTTAGATCCCAAAGCCATTTCAAAACATAAAGATCCATGAGATTCTTACACCAAAAGCTTTGGGCAGCTGCCCATAGTCTCCCTTTCTCAAAGCTCTTTTAATTCTTGTGAATATACCAAGGAAAGAAGGTCAGTTAGTTGCTAATTTTGTTTTAATATTTCTTTTGATCCTCTCCAACCAAAGAGGGCGGTCCATCTGCCTTGGAAACAGGACAGTCCTCCTGCCTTAATGGGTCTCCAGGCAGCCACCCAGCCACAAGCAAGAAGAAGGGAGGGGAGGAGTTGGAAGGGAATAAAGAATGTTGAGGGGGAAAATTTCCCAAACCCTGAAGCATAAGTCCAAAGGGTTTCCTTTGAGGTGCATTTGGCGATTTCTCTGTTTCTTTTCTCTTATAATGACATTTATCTTACCCACTGGCAGGACCTGCCCTTTTGATGAAGCCCTTTGGCTCTTGGGCTTTTCTAAAGGCCTTTTCTAAAGGCCCATGAACCATCACTTTAATAAATAGGTTCTAGGCTCTGGCCAGGAGCTGAAATCAAATTGCTGGAATATAATTTAATTAAATTCGTTGAATCGAATTGATGCAAATGGACATAACATTTTCTCCCTCCTCTTCACCTACTGGATTTCTCACTAGCTTTTAAAGCTCATGCCCAATGCCTCCTCCTACAGCGAGCCTCTCCTGATGTCCACCTGCCCCCATCCCAATCCTAGAACTTCACCCCTTGAACTTCAACTAGCATCATTCTTTGTCCCCTCTCTGATGTACCTTATTATCAGTGCTGATGCCATTTTCCCTGACTAGGACAGAAAGGCAGCTAGGTAGGATGGTAGACAGAGTGCCAGACTTGGACCAAGGGGTACCTGAGTTCAAATTTTGCTCACCTTACTAGCTGTGTGACCCTGGGCAAGTCACTTATCTCTCCGCACCTCACTTCCCTAATTTGTAAAGTGAGGATAATCCTAGCTCCCATCCCTCTGGATTGTTAGAAGGATCACATGAGATAAACTTTATCTAAATGTCACCTAAAAGCTCTGGGGAGGAGGAGAAGGAAGGGGGGGAAGATGGTTCCATGAGGGCAGAGTCCCCATCTTTTCTAAACTCTGTGTCTCCCCAAGATCTAGGGTAGAAGAGCTGCTTACGGATTATTGGACAAATGATGTATGGAGTATGTAAGATACATCTCCGTGGGTATGGGCATAAATATGTCTATGTTTACACACATATATCTGTGGGAAGTCGGAAAACAGAGACGTGAGGGGAGTGATCCCTCTTCCTTGAAGAGGTGGGACCTGAGAAGGATCTTGAAGGGTAATTGGTGCTTAGGGAAGGAAAGATAGTGTGAGCAGAAGCAGGGCTCTGAGAAGGACCATGGCATATGCAGTGGGGGGGGGGGGCAGAGTGTGGCAAGCCCTCCATCTCAGGCTTGGGAAGATCTGACCTCCAATATCACCTTGACACCTGTTGGCTGTGTGACTAAAAGCTATTCACAATCTCTACGACCCTCAGTTTTATCCTCTAGGAAATGAGGATAATAATTCCTGAAGTAAAGATGTCACTGAGAGATCCTGAGGGCAGCATGAAGTAATGTTTGCAAGGAATCTTTGGATGTTTGAAATGACACATATGACTGCCATTATGCGAGTTCTTTGGTTGTCAGAGAAATGCCGGAGAGAGGGAAAGGTAGAGGATGAGGGAGGGAGGGGAAGGAAGGGAAGGGGAAAGTGGAGAGAGAGACATAGAGAGACAGACAGACAGACACAGACACAGAGACAGAGACAGAGAGACAAAGTGAGAAGGAGAGGGGGAGGGAGGGAAGAGAAGGAGAAAGTGTAGAGAGACAGAGACAGAAAGAAAGTGAGGAGACGGGGAGGGAGGGAAGAGAAGGAGAAAGTGTAGAGAGACAGAGACAGAAAGAGACAGAGACGGAGAAAAAAGAAAGTGAGAAGGGGGAAGGGAAGGGGAAAGTGAAGAGAGAGACAGAAAGAGACAGAGACAGAAAGAAAGTGGGGAGAGGGGGAGGGAGGGAAGAGAAGGAGAAAGTGTAGAGAGACAGAGACAGAAAGAGACAGAGACGGAGAAAAAAGAAAGTGAGAAGGGGGAAGGGAAGGGGAAAGTGAAGAGAGAGAGAGACATAGAGAGACAGACAGACAGACACAGACACAGAGACAGAGACAGAGAGAAAGAGAGACAAAGTGAGAAGGAGAGGGGGAGGGAGGGAAGAGAAGGAGAAAGTGTAGAGAGACAGAGACAGAAAGAAAGTGAGGAGAGGGGGAGGGAGGGAAGGGAAGGGGAAAGTGGAGGGAGACAAAGAAAAGGAGAGGAGAGGGGGAGGGAGGGAAAGGAAGAGGAAAGTAGGGAGAGACAGACAGAGACAGAGAGAAAGAGAAAGTGAGGAGAGGGGGAGGGCGGGAAGGCAAGGGGAAAATGGAGAGAGAGACAGAGAAAAGAAGCCAAGAGCCTGTATCAGGTGGTCAGGGGCATAGACTCTATGTTCTGCGAAGGAATTAAGGTTTGATGATTTAAAGGCCATTTCTACAGAAACCAATAAATCTCATAAGAAAGCCTTGTCACCAGATAAATAACTGCTCGGCTTGTCTTGCCTGCGTCAATGCATTGGCAGGTCACCTTGGCATGCTCCCCCCCACCACTAATAAGCACTGGCATGAGGGAATGGCTCAAGGCTGGGGCCAACAGAGGGCATCCCTTAATAAAGGAAGTCCAGGATACTGGAGAGGAAATATGAGATTTCAAAACAGGAGTCAAGAGTTCTGGTCCTGGCCCTTCTGTTAATAAGCTGCATGACCATGGAAGAGTCACCTAACCTCTCTGAAACTCCATTTGCTCATCTGCAAAAAGGGAAAAAGCATCAGCCCTGCCCTAGCCATCTTACAGGAATACTAGGGAAGAGTGTGTCCATTTCCTCCAAAGGGCCAAACCTGGGTTTGAATTGCAACTGATGCTTACTACATGTATGATGCTCTCTGACCCTCCATTTTCTTATCTGTACAATGAGGGATTTTTACTCGGTGACCTTTGAGGCCACTTCTGCCTTCGAATCTATGATCCTGTTTGCAATGAACTTAAAATTCTTTAGAAGCAGAAGCCTTTAATTTGATTTCAGCATCAAGAACGGGCCCTTTGGAGCCATTTGATTTGTCATATTAAAGGCTCCTGCTTCTAAAGAATCTTAAGTTCATTGCAAACAGGATCATAGATTCAGAGCCAGAAGTGGCCTCCAAGGTCATTGAGTGCACATCCCTCATTGTATAAATTAGAAAATGGAGGATCAGAGAGCATCATACACGTAGTAAGCATCAGTTGCAATTCAAACCCAGGTCCTCTGCCTCCCAATTCTGTATCCTAACAATTCAATCCCACTCCCTCTTGTGACAAATAAAAAAACAGAGAGAGAGAGAGAGAGAGAGACAGAGACAGAGACAGAGAGAGTGAGTTCTGGGTAATTAATAATCAATTCATTAATTAGGCTAGCCATAAATCAATTAATTGATGGTCAGTGGTTTCTCTCAGTAACCAAAGACCCCTAGTGGAGACCCTGAGAGCCTTAAATACCTTTCTGAAAGGGAATGCCTCTGACAAGTGAAAATCGACTCTGATTGGCGGACATTTAATGAGAGAGGTGGGCTAAAAGTCTTCAGCTCTTCATGCTGATCGTGAGACTCAGCCACCTCCAGCACTCTGGACAGGAGAATCCATCTCCACATAGACCACTCTGGTTGGTTTTCTCCTCATCAGCTGGGCCATCCTAACGTCTGATGGAGGGGTACAAGGACAGGGGCTCCTTTCCCCAGGGTAAAGACTCTCCCATTTATACACTAAACAAAAGTTAGGTCTCCTTGTTGGGTGGGGTCCCACCCAAAACTGAAGAGCATGTTCCTTGAAGGGGAGGGTTAATCTCTTCAATCAATCATGTCCTTCAGAGGTGTCTTGTCCAAGAACTGGGCCTTAATGAGGAAAGAAAACAGCCTGGATCCCAATTTAATAATTGGCTATTAATATGATAGGATGATAATTTCTCTCACTCTAAATCAGGGGTTCTTTTTCTGGGATCCAGGGATTTTTAAAAAATATTTTGGTAACTGTATTTCCATAGCATTGGTTTTCTTGGTAATCACATGTATTTTATTTTATATATCTAAAAATGTCAATCACCCTGAAAAGGGGTCCATAGGCTTCTCCAGACTGCCCAGGGAGCCAGGACACATAAAGGGTCAAGAGTTCCTCCTCTGACCAGATTCTAGAGCTAGAAGGCACCTAAGACTAGAACATTCACTGCTCTGATTTTACAGATAAGACTAGTAGTCTAGTCCAACCACACACAAGCCTGCTTTATCCACACAGTGCTTTATCCGTACTTTATCTGTACAAACCATCCATTTAGTTCTTCCTGTGTGGATTGTTACAATGACCTCATCTGAATAATGACTGAGGAGGTTCTATAGTCATACACGGAAGCATAACCAACATTTGTATAACACGTTAGAGTTCACAAAACACCTCACGTACATTCAGATCTGGCACTTAGAGCAACCTTCGAGATCCTGTAGTCCAACCCCCTTATTTCACAGAAGAGGAAACTGAGGCTCATGGCATCTAACTAAATCCCCAAAGTCACAGGAACGAAGTGGCCAAGGTAGAATTTGAACCCTGGTCTTTGACCAAACTGCTGACTATAACCTTATCTCAGTCTCACAATAACCCTGTGAGGAAGGTATTACTAGTCCCATTTTACAGATGAGAAAAGGCTAAAAAGGATGAAGTGACCAACCCTTGGTCACAAAGGTACTACGTGTCAAAGACAGAATTTGAACCCAGATTTTTCTTACTCCATAGCCAGGCAACAGTAGTCTTCGCTGTTTCTGTGTACTTTATTCTTTTGTTCTTAATGTTTTCCCCCTTTGGAGCAATCCAGAGCAAAGTACCTCTCTTTCCTATAGGACATCCATTCAAATATTTGAAGACAGATGAGGTCATGTGACAAAGAGAAACAAACCCCTGGAATGTGAATCAAGAGAACCAGGTTCTAGTCTCCATTCTATCATTAAATGGCTAAGTGACCTCAGCCATTTCACTCTGACCCTCAGTCTCTTCCTCTCTTCATCACATGAAGAATTTGGGCTAGTAGATCTCTTAAGGGCCTTCCAGCATTGTAAATCTATGCCTCCTTCCCACCTCCTCTTGCTGCTTAGTCCCTTCTCTAAGGAAAGATCCCCCTGTTTCCTCCATCATTCTTTGTATGACATGGCTTTCGGACCAGTCATATGAGGAACCTTGACTAAGTCATAAGCGGCTAGTTGCTAAGCTGCTCTGTTTAGAAGTTTTTAGGGGAAGGGGTATAAAGACAGGCTACATGTAAAGTCTTTCTGCTCTTCTCAATCCAGAATGTGATTCTAAGCACCGTGTTCCCCCAAGACTGCGCTTCTAAGTGACTTTGGGGAAATCTCTCTCCTTTTCTGAGCCTGAATCCTAGGGCATGGCGGGAGGTGGTATATGATCTTTGAGGTCCCTTCCAGCTAGAACCATCTATACATCTGTGGTCTCTCTTTGCCACCTCCAGGACTCAGAAGTCTCAGGGAGGAGGCAGAGTTGTTCATTTACCCATGGTGCCTTTGGCACGGTCTGATTTCAGCTAAAGGCCCTTCTGGCTTCCCTCAGTCCTGTAACCACTGCAGTTTTAACCCCTGAAAGAATCTTGTTTTCTATTGCTTTGAGGGGTGGGGTAGAACCCCTTCCCTACTAAAAATAAATGTCCCTTTGTTTCTGAAAACTCCCTGTGCAATCCACTCATAGTGGTGAGACAATTTATCCTCAGTTCTTCTCAAGCTCCAGGAAATTAATGTTTTCTCTGAGCAGATGATTAACAAAAAGAAATAAAGATCTTGCAACACTCAGGGGGTTGGCTGTTCTCAGGGAGCTGGAATGAAGGAACACTTGGAATGACTTTAATCTTTTGCAAAGGTTCCTCACCTCTTCTGTGTCATGGACCCCTTGGACAGTCTGATGATGGCTATAGTGGGACCTCTTCTCAGAAGAATGGTTTTACACAATTAAAGGAAATGCCAAATTTCAGTCAAAGGGTAGTGGAAAGAAGGATGCAATTTTTTCCCATCCAAGTTCAAAGATCCCTTGAAATTTATCCCTGCTACCCTTTAGGGTCTGTGGAGCCCAGGGTTAAAAACTCCTAGTTTAGATAGTCATTACTCAGTTATGAAACCTAGGACAAAGGACCTTAGAGAGAGAAGGAAATTTAGAGATCATCTGTGTGGTCACACATACACACACACACATACATACATACATACACACACATACACACACATACACACACACACACACACACACACACACACATCCAAAAGGGCATGAGTCGGCTCTATACAGATGATTAGGGACATTTAACAGTTCTCAAGTCAGAGGCTCCCTAAGGCAGCAGGCCATGGTTCAATTTGAAGTCCAAGGAATTAAACAGGGATAGGACCAGATCCCTTCTGAGTTCACAGAGTCATCAAATCCAAGACTGAAGTATTTGATGAGAAGTCTTCTTAGGAGGGTCAAATCTGAGGAAGTTGGCCCTGAGCTAAGGTGCATGTGCTATAAAGCAGGGAAGTAAGTATCTGTAGGGGGCAGCTGGGTCCCCCAGTGGTGAAAATACCAGGCCCAGAGTAAGGAAGATTCATCTTTCAGAGATCAAATCTGGCCTCAGACACTTACTGACCCTAGCCAAGTCATTTAACCTTATTTGCCTCAGTTTCCTCATCTGTAAAATGAGCTAGAGAAGGAAGTGGCCAACCCCTCCAGTAACTTTGCAAGAAAACCCTAAATGGGGTCATGAAGGGTTGGATATGACTAAGAAATGACTAAGTCAGAGAGTGTCCAGAGGAAAGTCACCAGAGTGGGAAAGAGCCTTGAATTTATGACATATAAGTATCAGCTGAATGACTTGGGGTTTGGCCTGGAGAAAACTCTGAAAGGTATGTATTCTCTTCACTATTTGAAGCCCTACATGTAGGGTAAATGTGTTCTGCTTGACCCTAGAAGACAGAAACAGAAGAAACAGGTAGAATTTGCCAAGAGATGAATTTCAGCCTGATATCAGGAAACACTTCCTAACAATTAGTGGGGTTCACCAGGGGAATGTGCTGCCTTGAGAAGTGATGGGTTCCCACACCTTGGAAGTCTTCAAGCAGAGACTGGACAACTACCTGCCAGGAATGTCATGGTGAGAATTTCTCTTATGTAAGGGGCACTAGCGAGCCTCTGAGGCCTCTTCCAAATCTTGAATTCTGTCATTCAGTGAAATTATATTTTTGAAGAATGAAGCATAACTGAAAAGGGAGGCATGGTATTATCTGTATCTCTCAATTAACCATGGAAATTTGAAGCCTGGCTGCCTGGACCACAAAAGTACTACTGCTCACATAGTGGTAGCTTACCCTAATTATAGACAAAGTACCTGGGAGGAGAAAATAGCGTCCTGAAGCCTGCTGGTCAAAATCCATGGTCTAGTGCATAGCCAAAATAGGTCACTACCGAATGGTTGAAGTGAAGGGCACCAGCCCATTAGAATTATCTCTTAGGGTTAAGAAATTATCCCCAGAAAGCCCTTACTTCTAGGACAGTCTGAATGGAGATCATACTTCCACTAAATGCGACTTGTATAGACCCCAAGAGTGACCCATGATCATCCTCTAATTGGCTTTTTCTGGCCTATCTCTATCTTTCTGCAGTGAGAAGTAAGGGCTTCACTTCTTTCACTTTGGGACCATTTGAACACAGATCTGTGAATCGGCCAATGGTGGTCCTGTATGCTGCCTCTTTGGCCCTTTCTCTAACTTCCTCCTCAACTATATAACCACACAACATTCATAGGATATATTATACGGCAACATAATATTCACAATCTATATTATATATTCACAGTATATATTACATGGCAATTTTGTTTCAATGATTTCTTGGTATATACCTATAGTCTATGTTTAGATATAGAAATGCAAAAGAGATGGGAGAGAGTCAGAGACAGAGAGACAGAGAGACATAGATATAGACACAGAGACACAGAAGCAGAGGCAGAGATAGAGTTGGAGAAACAGATGGAGATGGGGGTAGATTCCCATATATATTTCCATTTCAAAGAGATCTCATTTTAAGGATGTATCCTACATTTTGGAGAAGGAAATAGCAAACCACTGGAGTATCTTTTCCAAGAAAACCCCAAATGGGGTCAGGCAGAGTCAGACACAACTGAAATTACTCAACAACAAAATATATTTCCATTTCAAAAGGTTATATCCTACATTTTGGCCATCTTTTAATCAGTGTGGCATGACCCATTAGTGCTCATTAATTCATTAGTGGTAAGTGGACTCTGAAATGATAAGACATAGAAGCTTGGTGGAAGAAAGGGAGAAAAGAAAAGGGTCTGGGGTCTGGGGCATTATTTAGGACCTTGGTGGACCTTGGACAGCCAAAAAGCAACATGGGAAGAACTAAGCACCTGTGCTTGAAGAAAGTATTTATAGAAACACCTTTAAAAGAAAACAGAAGTCTAAGGTACATTTCAGTCCGTTTCTCACTGGTGTGTAATTCTTACTGTTACTAGTGGGTTTTTTTTTTTCCTTTTATAACTTAGAATAAAAAAATCCTTAGTTTCTTCTAACCCCTTCTTTCTTCTGTGCCCAAAGTCCTGCTTTGCCAAAGTTGCTTCATGTGACATAAAAATCTTTCAAACCTTTCTGATCTCTCTGTAGTTAGAAACTTTTATTGGCTTCTTCTCTGAGATTCCCTTTTATGGTTGCTCCCAAATAATCTGAGGAAAGAACTTAGGGCTTCTTATTTCAGTTGAAGCCTCCAGCTATGAACATCTCCTCCCTCCTCCCCAACATCCTGCTCCCCAACCTCCTCCCCAAAATCCTGAGGTTGCCACTTCAGCTCCCGTGCCATTCCAAACTGCCTCTGCTTCAAGCCTTGGGTCATAGCTTTATAAAGCTGCACCAGAAGGAGGACCATAGAGGTTATCTAGTCCAACTTACAGTATTACAGTTATCCCTTCCAAATTGCGACTTTCCCCATCGCAGTTTTGATATATCGTGGGTCAGTGTAAGAAATTAAATGGGAATTTGGGGGGAGTTTTGCAGAAGCCATCGACAACACTCACAGGCCAGCAGATGACCCAGAGAAAAATTTTCAAACTCAGAAATGCATAAAATATATGTATAGTATTGTATGATATTATTTTATCTTTAAATATCACAGTAATTCAAACTTCTCTGCTATGAAGGGAGGGACAAAAAATTTTACGTGGATTTTCCAGATCTTGGGGGTTCTGTATCCTTAACCCCTGCTATGTGAAAGGGATAACTATATATAGAAAAAGACCCAACTAGAAACTGTCTTTAAAAGAATCCAATAAATCCTTTTATCCCAAAGAACGTTTTAAGCTCAGTTTAAATAATTTTTAAAAGAACTTTAAAGTGGTTTCATCACTTCATCAGAGAATTGTCTCCCAAACCTACTGCTAATTAGCATTTTCATCCAGTGGACAAAGGATCTCAGTTTTCTGAGAACACAGAACATCAGAGTCAAGAATAGAACTTTCAAGTCCTAATTCCCAGTTTCCAGAGATGACTGTGAGCCTTACACCCTAGCGAGGTTATTACGGGCACACCAAGTTCCTCACCTTCATTGAATGATCTGAACACCTTTTAGTTTTAATGAACCTTTCTTTCAAAGGGATTTAGGCCATGCAAAGCCCTTAACTTCTCTAAATACCTCCTGACAACAGTAATTTCCTGTTCAGAATGTAGCAAGTATGGGGAAATGATCATAATCCAGGAGATCATCATTATTCGGTGCTTACTGCGTGCCAGCCCCATTTGGAGCGTTAATCATAGATCCCTGGACAAATAGCTGCACCTGGGGAGCAAAGAACAGAGCAAGGGAGGAAAGTATTTGCTCTCCCACCACCTGCTGGATGGAGGCTATTGGCGAGGTAAAGGGGTGGAGAGGGAGGCTCTGATGGAGAACACTCAATCCAACATTATTTTACAAAGTATGATCCCCACCAAAATCCCGTGCACACCCAGGGCTCAATTAATACATCTGGGGGGAATGCTAAGTACAAATTAGTGATCTCCCCTTTACTTAAAACAAAACGCAGTACAATGTGAGACACTAAATTGTTAGGTGCTTTTTAAAAACACACACACACACAAATTAGCGCCTTTCCAATGAAAGGGGCCAAATGTAATGAAAGCTCTGTTCCATTTCTTAAGGTCCACCCATTTCATAGGAAAGGAAGGAAGCTGCCAGTGAGCTATGATCAGTGAGGTCCATCCTGCTCCAAGTGCACCCACTGACCCAGTGAAATTCTCACCATTAGCATTACAACTTTAAGCTAAGGTAATGTCTTCAGAAGGCCCCTCTAGGGAAAGGAATGGAATTTACATGTCTACTAGGTCTCCTGGAGAGACAATGCCTTAATCCCAAGGAGTGACTCTCAAGGTGGGAATTTCAGGAACCAAGGCAGCCAGGTGAAAGAGAGATGTTTTAGGGGATCAAGAGTACTTGGCTATGCTTCTCCCGCAACATCAAATGGGAAGTCTCCTATTTCACCTATGTAGGGACAGTCTTCTTGGGGGCTGGGAAGTACACCCACTTGCACTGATGGGGAATGGGAGAAAAACAGACTAAAGACTCTGAAGGGTCCCTTTCTGGTTGATGATTCTCTGGTGGTGGGATGCATGTTATTAAATGAATTAGTGTGTTTCTTCTCTATCAAACCCCCCTCCCCATTTTCCACCCACTGCCTGTCAAACACACACACTTCATCTCAGACAGCCAGGCAGGGAGGGGGAGGAGTTGAAACTGACACCCTCTTTCCTTTTGGCTGCTCCTTAGTGGTTCTAGGTTTGGGGAAGGGGAGGGGGAGCGCCTGCCCAAGGGACACCGTGGGAGAAAAGCTGAAGTTGGGGTTGGTCCTTGTTTACGGAGCATGTTTTGGCTTTTCCTGCATCTTCTCCCAGAAGCCTCAGGGACTAGGGATTCCAAAAATGTAAGAGAGCTGAGAGAGAGTCGGGAAGTGTATAGGATAGCTCCTTCAGTCAGACGAATGTCTTCATTTTCTTAAGAAATCCTCACACACGGTTGTCAGCTGAGGAAGGAGACAATCTCTACAAGGCTCTTGTAATTCCTTCAAATCCTTTCTAGTAGAATCCAGGGCATGAATGCATGTAAAATCTCAAGAGGCAAATATTGTATGTGTATAGGCATGTGTAACTATACATATGTGTGAGTACACACACACACACACACACACACACACACATACACACATGCACACACTGGAAGGTAGTGGGAGATCATATCCTAGAACAGGAAAAGAGCATTGACTTTGGAGTAAGGAAAGACCTAAGTTCAAATCCTGACTAATTCTGTTAAGAATGAGCTTGTCTCATTTTAAGAGGCTGAGAAAGGTTTAGTGACTTGCCCTGAGCTCAGATTCCACCTTTGCAGCCTATTAGCTGTGTGACCCTGGGCAAATCACTTAACCTTTCTCAGCCTCAGTTTATTCACCTGTAAAATGAAGGAGTTGTATTCAATTCAAATTATAAAATTACAGTTATAAGTATATGTAAGGTTTCTTCTAGCTCTAAATTCATGATTGTAGTTGCAGAGATAAGACACACAGATATAAGAAAATTAGGAGGCAATGAATGTTAAAAAATGTTTTTACATGTAATTGGGGGGAAATAAAATATTTTTTAAAATGAAAATTAGGAGGCAGAACCAAGAGAAATAGGCAGAAGTTTCCAAGACCCAGCTTCAAGCTCCATGTAAGGAAGAATTCCCTCCCAATAAGAGCTGTCCAAATGTGGAATGAATGGCTCCAGGAAGTAGTGAACTGCCCCTCCCCAGAGGTCTTCAAGCAGAAATTGGATGACTACTTCTTGAGAACGTGGTAAGGAGGATTCCTCTGGGGATGGAGTGGACTATATGGCCCCTCAGGCCCCTTCCAATTATAAGATTTTATGATACTGAAACCCAATTCAATTTTGTTCAGTTTGATTCTATTCAATAACCACTTACTAAGTTCGTGTTGTGACTAGGGCTGTTAGTTGGCATGGAACAGAAACCAGCACTGGCTGGACAAGTGATTTTCTTCAAGGTGCCAACATTGGGTAGTGGGAATACTTCCTGTCCCCAAGGCACCAAATTGTTTTCTTTTAATGCTGTAGGGGGACTATAAAGGACTAAGAGGCACCAAACACCATGGGAGGCGGGGAGGGAAGAGATGGAGCCATATCTCAGAGCCCCAAAAGGAGGAATAACCCCTCCCTCTGCTAGCCCAGGGAACAGCCATCTCTGAGTCCTGCTGCTGGGATTACCCCCTCTCTGGGCTCTATTTACTCACTGTCAAGAATATACTAGGCCAGTGGTGCCAAACTGCAGTAGAACAGATCCCTGAAGGCCACATAGTGACTTCGAAAACCACAAATTAATATTATCTATATTGTATTTTTACTTATTTTGTTAAACTGTTTCCAATTACATTTTAATGTGGTTCAGGCAGAGCTCAAGAGTATGTCAACCACAAGAGTCAGGATTTGACACCCCCAGGGGAAGACCATAGCAGACTACTTACCTACTGGATAGCCTGGGGGTCCATACCACAAGGAGCATCTGGTATCAGCTGAGATGCCAACACACACTAGCCTCTTGTATACCAGTGTCTCTGTTTCCTCTGCACCCAACCCAAATTTGCATCTTGTCGTGAAACTCCCAGTTATGGCTCTGCCATTGGTCCTACAAAGGTATGATGGCAAAAAAAAAAAAAACAATAGTTCCTGCCTTCAAAAAGTTCATGTTCTATTGATTCTGTGAATAAGAAAAATCATTACATGCTCTAGCTAACAGATTATGGGTGTTCAGAAAATATTCAACAAAAGGAGCTATTTTTTTCTGATCTCCCGCTCCCAGGGACCAGGGGTGACTTTTGATTTATATCAGCAGCTCTCCTTCTGTCTCTCTCTCTCTCTGGCTCTCTCTCTCTGTCTCTCTCTCTGTCTCTGTCTCTCTCTGTTCTGTCTCTCTCTCTCTCTGTCTCACTCTCTGTCTCTTTCTCTCTGTCTCACTCTCTCTCTCTCTCTCTCTCTCTCTCTCTCTCTCTCTCTCTCTCTCTCTCTCTCTCATTCCCAGTTACTTATCCTAATCATGTCTCACTCTGGGTGAATTTACCAACTAGTTTGTTTGACCAAGGAGCAGGGAAGTAAATTGAAATGATGAGAAATTGAAGGGTTGCGTGGGAGATCTCTCCTTCACTTCACTAGCTCTGTCGATGGTAATGGTTTCTCTATGGAACAGCAACCCTGAGGGTCTTCTCCTCCCAGCTTGATTTTTTTTCTTTTTTTCTAATTAAAGGGACCATCCCTTGACTCACTTCTTAAAGAAGCCTATTCACTGAATGGGCATTATCTCACTCTAGGTGACTGTGCCCTCATCAGGTCTTCTCTGGCCAGTCATTGCCATGGCCCTGTCCATTTGAGACCAAAAACCAGTCAACTCTACTCTAACATATCCTTTAATAAATATGATTTCAAATTGATAAGTATTAGGTGTAAGTTGTCTTTCATTTCTTGGTGTGGCCATTGATAGAGTCAGAGGCATTTATACATCCACTTAGAAAGCATTTACTATTAAATATTGGGGGAAAGGACAGCACAGCTCAACCAGCTCTTTAACCTCCAAGCTCCATGTCATAGAGCCCAACTATTTACTTCTATTTCCTTGGAAAAGACCAGGCTGCCTCCCAACACCCACATCTTCTAGAAGGTGGGCACACCTGAAGCCCCGAGGTGGCCTCTAATTACACTGCTGTATAAGAATTCCATTTGGGCACAGGGAGTGGAAATCATCTAGCCCACCTTTCTCCTTTGGGAAATGAGAACTCAGGTCCAGAGAAATGGAATACCTCGTCTAAGGACACACAGCAAGTATCTGGTGGAGCTGGGAGCAGAACCCAGGCTTCTTATGGGCTCCAACCACAGCTATCCACTCTGCATGAAACCAGTGCCTTGTGCATTCTCCGAGGATCCCCTAAGGTTGTCACCCGCTGGCAAGTATACAAGAAGGAAATTCAAAGCAGGCTTTGTACTAGGTTGTGTTTGCCGTTAAAACGGTGAAAAGCAGACCAAGCAAAAATGTTTGAGCAGCTCCTCAGAGAGGCTCAAACAGTCTCTGCATCTAAAAAAACTGTGAGCTTTCATCTCTTCTTCCCCACTATCCACCTTCATGACCTTAGGACCAGGCTGCCCAGCCCTGGCAAGACCCTGCTCAGGTCCTATTTCTACCACTCACAACCTGGGGGACCTTCAGCAAGTCACCCCACCTCTCTAGCCCTCGATCTCCTCATTGTACAAAAGAGAATGTCAGATCAGATGGCCTCCGGCGTCCCATCGACTCTTTGTGATCTATGATTCTACAAACTTTTGCAGAAATGAGTAAATGCAAAATATCATCAAATTAAATGCAAAGTAACTCATGTGGGAAGCAATAAGAACTTGACGGGGGAAGGTCAGAAAGAACCTCTTGGGCTGCAACATTTGGATTTGAACAGAGCTTTGAATGCAGCTCAGGATGCCAAGACGTGAAGGTGGGGAGGAAAAAGGGCCTTCTAGGCATGCAAACACAAAAGGCAGCCTGAGGAGCTAGAAGACAAAATGTACTGTCTGGCCCCCTGGGCCACAGGAACAATCGAAATGTGAAAAGAGTGGAGAAGGGTGGACAGGCTGAGAAAGCACCCTATAAAGCATGAAGGGGATGACTTATAGGGAAGACTTCCTGGAGGAGGCAACATTAGATTTAGATTTTAAAAGATGAATGGGGATGTAGCTGAGCCAGAGGTGGAGTGAGAAAACCCAAGCCTGGGAAATAGCACTAGCAAAGGATCCAAGGTAGTAAAGCACAGGGCATATAGGGGCAGCTAGGAGATACAACCAATAGAGCACCTGACTTGGAGTCGGAAAGACTCGTCTTCCTGAGTTCAAATCTGGCCTCAGACACTTCCCAGCTGTGTGACCCTGGACATGTCATTTAAACACTGTTTTTCTCAGTTTCCCCATCTATAAATTGAACTGGAGAAGGAAATGTTTCATTTCAGTGTCTCTGCCAAGAAAACTCCAAACAGGGTCACAAAGAGTTGAATACAGTTGAAAACAACTGAACAAGGAAATCACCTCTCTCCAGCCTTATCTGGTGACTTAGATGATCCCTGAGGGCCCTTCCATCTCTGAAGCTATGAATCTGTGACCTGTTACTGGCACCCCCACAGAATGATTCCATGAGGTACCTTGACTCCCAATCCAGAGCTCCTGGCCTCCAGCCCTTTCCAGCTGAATTTTGCTCTGGGACAAAATGCATCATTGGAGAAGGGGATTGTTCTTGTTCCTTTTATTAAAGAAAATAGCTTATAATTGAGACAAGGAAGGACCAACCTGTGCCTGTATGGGAAGGTGGAGGTGAGCTAAACAATGCTTCCAGTAGGCCCTGAATCCCTCCCCCAAATCCTGCCTGCCTAATTATTATGTTACTATGGATAGAGCTGTGACCTAGACTTTTAGACACCCCAATTAAGAGAGTGGAAGGTGCCAGGGTTAGTCGGTGCGGGATGAAGTTGTATCAGGACAGGGGGAGGTCCGTCCTTTGGAGACTTACCTCCTCCATCATAACACTGCCAATAGGGGAACCTGGGGGAGGGGGGCTAGGGGGAAACGGACCTCAGAAGAGAGGTTCCACAATGAGGGGCCACTTGGACGGCTAGAAAACCACTGTAAGAGATGAGGGAGTGGTTTTGTTTCCACAGTGGGGAGCGTCCATCTTCCTCCCCTTCCCCCCAGCTTTGGCAGAGTGTAGGTCAGGTGACTGATTGTAGCTGCTGTCCATCAGAGCTCTGATCTGG
Organism: Trichosurus vulpecula; assembly: GCF_011100635.1. Classification (NCBI taxonomy): domain Eukaryota; kingdom Metazoa; phylum Chordata; class Mammalia; order Diprotodontia; family Phalangeridae; genus Trichosurus; species Trichosurus vulpecula. The sequence goes on along the minus strand of NC_050575.1, from coordinate 436,799,620 downwards.
CAGAGAGCAGGTCTCAGGTCGGTCGGGTGAAAAGTCAGAGGCTTGTACCCATGTTTAGAGGAGGGCATGACGTAAGCAGTCAGGGGGTTGTGTCTGGCCAATGAAGAACCCTGTGGGAGATTCGAAGGGAGGGTCTATGAAAGGATTGGCATCCGAGTTCTTTGTACTTCCCTTGCTCTGTTCAGGCTGTACCCATTTATTCAGACCAAATAAATGTAAAAGATATAATTAAAGCGCCCCCAACCCCTACTGTTTGGGTGGTGTCCTTTCTCATGAGAACGAATAATAAATGCCTTTTCTGATTTCGGGCTTGTGCTGTTGCACACAGAAATGCCCTCTGGATACTGGCAACCAGAGCAAAGCCCCAGTCTCCCAGTCCTTGTTCCAGCTTTGGTCATGGCTCAGCCTTCAGATCTCTGCTCCAGCTGGGAGCTAACCTTGTTCTCACTTCCACTTTAGATCTATGTTCTAAAAACATGGACTGTAGTTGGAAAGTCAAAGGATCCAAGTCTGGATCTTGACTCCACTACTTATACCTATATGACCTTGGCAGGTTATTTCCCTACTCTTGGCCTCAGTTTCCTTATCTGTAAAAACATGAGAGGGAACGTTAAGATCCCTTCCAGATTAGGTCTTTCTCCCTGGAACGCTGCCCCCAAAGCCTGTCCTACCTTCTTTTTGTCTCCTTTCAAACCTGTCTCGAAACTCACCTTCTCCAGCAAGCTTTCCCCAATTAATCTGGCTGGCCTCTCCCTTCTCTAAGTCCAATTTCTAACCTCGGTTCACTAGAAAGGCCTTTATTGTTTCTGTTCTCAGTGTGATACCATGGAAAGAGCCCATGGGATTTAGAGTCAGATGCCTGTGTTTAAAAAAAAAAACTATCTGTGAGACCTAGAGAAAGACACTCCCCTCTCCAGGCCCTCAGTTTCCCTTTCTGTAAAGTAGGGGGAGGGTAGATTAGGTGATCTCTAAAGTCCTTTCCAACTGTAATTCCTAGGATCATTACTTTTCCCTCTGAATACTGTTGTGCTGGGAAATGTGGAAGTAAACACATTTTAACTCCAGCCGTTGAAAACAAACTCACCTCTTCACTGCCAGGAAAAAGATTTTTAAGCATCTCTTGCCTGACAACATTGTGTGGGAGTTTATTTTGGTTTTCTCAGCAAGCAAGTTATTATAAACAATTTACCCCTCACAGACACATGGCCCCAGGCCCATCCACACAAGCAAACACACACACATTTTGTTGGCAACAGATACGTGAATAACTTCAGGCCATTGGTAAAACCAGAACATTTCTCACCCCTAGTTCTCAGCCTTCAAAGGTTCTTTGATGCCTTATTTCTCACTGGCTACAGCAGCCTCAGAACATGGCCCTGTTAATGGAGATCATCTTATCTGCTCTTGATTCTTACCAAGACTGCTCCTTCAATTTCTCCTCCCCAAAAGGTGTTAAGGCAGGTACTGAGACATAAGTGTAAGAGTTCTACCTCCTTACCTGTGTGTTATAGTGATATAGCCATGAAAAAAAACCATCTCCTGATTCCCCACACTTAGCCTTCATCCCATCACCATCACCATCATCATCACCACCATTATCACTATCATCGCCATCATCATCACCACCACCATCACCATCACCACCATCACCATCACCACCATTATCATCACCACCATCATCACCATCATCATCACCACCACCATCACCATCACCACCATTATCATCACCACCATCATCACCACCATCATCACCATCATCATCACCATCATCATCATCACCACCATCACCGTCACCACCATTATCATCACCACCACCATCACCACCATTATCATCACCATCATCATCACCATCAGCATCAGCATCAGCATCACCATCATCACCATCATCATCACCATCAACTTCACCACAACCATTATTACCATCACCATCATTATCACCACCACCATCAGCACTATCACCACCATCATCATCATCACTAACATTCATCTAGTGTCTTAAGGTTTGCAAAGCACTTTACATGTGTTATCTCATTTTATGTTCATGACTACCCTGGGAGGTAAATGCCATTATTATCCCCATTTCTCAGATCAGAAAACAGAGGCACAGATGCTCTCCCACTTCACCCTTACAACAACCCTGAGAGGTAGGCGCTATCCTCATTTTGCAAAAGAGAAATAAGAGGCACAGAAAGTGACCTGCCCAAGGTTACACTTCAGTTTGTCTGAAGCAGAATTTGAGCTCTGGTCTTCCTAACTCCAGGTCCAACAACCTATATCCTGCATTCCTGTGCAACCTTTTGCCATAAGAGCAAATATTATAGCTAGAAGTCACCTTGGCAATCAAGGCCATCTCCATTATTTTACAGATGAGGCTGGAAGAGGTTAATGATTTGTCCAAAGTTACTCAACCAATAAGAGTCTGTTCTCTAGTTTGCCCAGTGGCTAGAACACTAGACTTGAAGTCAGAAAGACCTGGGTTCAAACTCTGACTCAAGAACTTACTAGCTATGTGACCCCAGGCAAGTCATTTAATCTCTCTTTGCCTCAGTTTCCTCATCTGTAAATCAGGATAAGAATAGCACCTATCTCACAGGGTTATCAGGAAGATCAGCTGAAACAACGTATGCAGAGCACTTCGCAAACTTAAAAGTACTATAAATACTAAATATCAGTCTCATTGTTCCTTGTGGTTGTTCAGTCATTTTGAGTCATGTCCCACTCTTCGTGACCCCGTTTGGGGTTTTCTTGGCAAAGATACCGGACTGGCTTGCCATTGCCTTCTCCAGCTCATTTGACAGATGAGGAAACTGAGGCAAACAGGGTACAGTGACTTGCCCAGGGTCACACAGCTAGGAAGTGTCTGAGGTCAGATTTGAACTCAGGAAGATGAGTCTTCTTGACTCCAGGCCCATTGTGCCTCCTGGGGCTATCATTATTATCTCTATTATTATTGGCTCTTTCTCTTTCAGACAAGTTCTAAATCCCCTCATTTGGGGTTAATCCTTTTCAATGGCCACTCTCCTTTCTAAAACCAACCAACCACACAAGCTTCCTTGTTCCCCCACAGACAGACACGGATAAACAGATCCCCTACTACAAATCTGTTTTCCCAGGAACCCCAAAGATGAGACGCTGCTCCCTGAACTTGGAAGGGTAGGCTGCTAGGGAGACACGCTCATTCACATAAGCAAAAAATAGGGCAAATCTTTCCAAGTTTGCAGGCAAGGAGGTCCTTGGTGTGTGTGTCTGTGTGTGTGTGTGTATGTATGTGTATGTATATTGTGTATGCGTATGCATGTATGTGTAAGTGTATGTTGTGTGTGTGTGTACGTGTGTGTGTTCCAGCAAGTTTTCCAGTCACAGCACTTAGTAATATCTCTCCATAATAACTCGTCTTTTCTGAGCAGAAGGAAGAAGTGAGATCTGATTGCCATTCCAGGAAGAGACCTTATTCCTTAGGGATTTTATGGGAGAAATATCCAGGCCCAACTGACAATACCTAAAAATCCTGAAATCACCAAAGGAACAAAGTCAGGGCATGAGGTCCAAAGGAGCACCTCTCCAGGCTAGGCAGAGAGAAAGAGGAGAGACCAGAGGCCGAGGTCCCCAGAGAGGCTGGAGGAATGAGTGAATGAACGAACAATCAAATGAATGAATGAATGAAATAAATGAATGCACTTGTAGGGAATGACTGACTAGGGTCTTATATTCTCGTGCCCAGGGGCAGAACCCGGGATGAGACTATCCCCGTGGATCAGTCTTCTAATTCTAGCCTTTCTCCTGTCTAACCCATCCTCCAAACAGATGTCGAAATAATCTCCCTACAGTACATTCAGTCAGTCAGTAAGTCTTTTTAAGCACCTACTATGTGCCAGGCACTGTGCCATGCCAATCCCTTCTCACAAACCTTCAGTGCTTCCCCATTCGCTCTTCTATTTGGCAGTCGAGGTTCTTCCCAATCTGCCACTAGCCCACCTTCCCTGGCTTTTTGCACATTACTAGAAGAAGTTGTAGTTAGAGTGCTAGCCTGAAGTCAGGAAGATCTCAGTTTAAATCCAGCCTCAGCTGTGTGACCTTAGGCAAGTCACTTAACCTCTGTCTGCCTCAGTTTTCTCACCTGTAAAATGGGGATAACAGTGGCCCCTATCTCCCAGGGTTGTTGTGAGGATCGAATGAGATCATGATTGCAAAGTGCTTGGCACAGAGCTTGGCACAGGGTAAGTGCTATGGAAATGTTAGTTATGGGCAGCTAGGTGATACGGTGGACCTGGAGTTAGCAAAAACTGGATTCAAATTTAGCCCCAGACACTTACTAGCTGTGTAACCCTGAGCAAGCTTAACGGTTGTGTGACCTTGGCTAAACGGAACAGTGGTTAGAGTACCAGGCCTGGAATCAAGTTCAAACCTGGCTGTGTGACCTTGGGCAAATCATTTCACCCTGTTTGCCTCAGTTTCCTCATCTGTCAAATGAGCTGGAGAAGGAAATGGCAAACCCTTCCACTATCTCTGCCAAGAAAACCCCAAATGGGGTCCCAAAAAGTCAGATACGAATGAAAAACAACTCAAGAACAACACAGGCCTTGGTCAAGTCACTGAACATCCCTGGGTCTGTTTCGTCATCTGAAAAATGAGAGCAGAGGGCTTCTGAGGCCCCTGCCAGCTCTTCATCTGATTCTGTAATTCTATATGTCCACACACAAGAAGACCTCAGGAGCAAGCATCTCTGGCGACCACACGAACATGGCCTCAAGTGCACACACTTGTCTAGGTGAGCCTGATCCTAGATCACCGGTCTCTAACTGTCTCTTCTGTTTTGTAGCTTTTCTCCTGAATACAGGTGACCTAACACGGATCTTTTCAGCTTTGGCGGCTACCTTCAAAGCTTGAGAGGTCCATGAGTCATGAAGAGGTTCAAGTCCTGGCTACCCAGTGGGAATGCTTCTCAGAGGAGAGGACAACCACAAGGAGGATGATCCATTCATGGCCAACTGGCTAGAAGATAAGAACATTGGCTGTGATGCCACTCAGAGAAGGCAGGCTGAGTAAATGTGAAATCTGTTCAACGATTACAAGACTCCCAGAAGTCTTTACCTCCAGGGAGAGCATAATAGAGGTGACAAGCTCCATGTGGATGTCTCCTGTGTTACTGTATACTTTTATAGGCTTCTGTTGGTCCTTTGTGATGGATACTGCTTCATGTTTTAAGTGATAATCAATGTATGCTCTTGTATTTTAAGTGTTTCTTTTCTGTCAGAGGAAAAATGACTGTTCCATACTTGATTTCTTCTACCTTCTACATTGAGTAACTTTTCTAGAAGGAGAGATCTGTTCATCCCTTTTGGGAAGACCCTAGACATGAGTCTAGAGGTCAGAGATTTTCCCACAGAGTTCTATTCTGGATTGGGGGCATAACAACCCAGAGCATTTGAGAAAAACCTCATCTCCTCGCAGTGGAGATGAGTCCAGAGTGGGGGTACCTTTGGTGGGAAGGGGAGGATGTTCCATTGACTACGGTTAACATAATTATTTCATTTCACAGAACCTCCAACTTGGAAGCGATCTCAGAGATCATTTAATCTAACCCGTATCTGGTCCAAAATCCCTGCAACAATATAACT